>NC_054572.1:3222913-3556663 GCF_017654505.1 Polyodon spathula | reverse complement strand
AGTATGGTCTACTTGGGTCTGGCTGGATTCCTTTACGATGCAAGCCTACCTGTCGGACAACAGAGTAGCCACCATTTGCAACTGTCTGGCCCTGTTCAACAAGGGTTCACAGCACAATTGCTGTTGTGTTAAAAACTATTGGGTCTGACGGCAACTGGGGTTACTCCACATGCACCCAATCCAATTGTGGCTCAGAGCTTTTCGGCTACACCCCAAGTGCGACAGACGCCGTCGGCTGGCTGTGTCTCAGCAATGCTGGGAAGCCCTACTGCTGGAGGCCAGCCTCTCATCTGTCAACAGGAAGAACAGTCAAAAGTGTAGGCCTGCGCTATACTCAGCTTTTAAGAGGCTTGCTGTTGTCTCAACAATCACTGTTAAATAAAACAGTCAAATGAAAATGACCTTTTTGTGAACTTTTCAAGGTTTGGTACATTTAGTAAAATCCCTGATTTGTGAAAATGTGTTTGCAGACAGTGATCCTCACTGCTTAGCCCTTATACTTCTGTAAATCAGCCTAGCACTAAGAGAGCACTGGTCCACACCAGGAATGCATCTTTTTCATTTTTGTTATCTTGTGCTCCAGTGTTTGTAGGGTTTAGGCTGTTTGTTAATGACTGGCAAGTCTTAGCAAGTGTAACAGTTGCAGGTGCTCAGTAAATTACCCTGCAAACTGTGCAGGTTACTAAAGTCTGACCCTGGGATGCTAATGAAGACGTTTGCAGGATATACAGACCCTGTGGCTGGCAGATGTGAATGGTAATGTGTGTGGCGATTGCAGGTCAGAGGAGAGCATGGTTTAAATAAGAAAATTCACCATACATATGAAATGTTAAGCGAATGTCAAGTAACCCTCTTTATACACCCCCCTTATATAACCCTTGTATATATTTATCATCCTTCCAGACACAAATCCTGCTTGGAATGGCAGATCCCTAAAAGGCCCTAGAACAGTTACAGGTATAGAGATTTGTCTGGCTCAAAACATTAAAAAAAAAGGGGTTGTTACTTTTAGGTCAATGTAAAACATATTAAATAAATAAATAAATGCAATTTGAAACCTCCCTGCTGCAGCCTGTGAGAGCATGATTTGGCTTTAGAACCTTCTAACTGTGCGTGAACAGGATGGCTTTGCAGGGGTGACGTCAGACCGGAAACACACTCCATAACAAGGACTGGGCAGATGAAAACTGAGACGCAATGACTGCACTCAGTGTTTTATTAAATAATAATAATAAACAAAAGATTTAAACAAAAACAACACACCAAAACAGGACACAGCACTTGCGGCCAAAATAAAAAGGTAAACAAAAAGGACAACACTAAACAAGACGGTGGACGAACGGACAAACAAGTACCGTGCTGGTTTCTAGCCAGCACACTTTAGCAATTGCTTATATTTTTAAACTACCTCTCCTCTCTCTCACCCGTTCTCCACTTTCCGAACACACAACCCTGAGTGAGTGAAAACATGCTGCTTTTATGCAGCAGTACCGAGACTTGATTGCTAATCAATCATTCAATTGGAGTCTCGGTACAACTGCACATGAATTAATAAAATGCAATTCCCCGTGCTCACATATTATTACATTTTACCTGCACGTGAAGTGCTGTGCAATCCTCGTGCCTAAATACAAATATACATTTTAAACCACTTGTGTTGCACAGACCCATTCATATCCCATGTACCAATGACAATACACCAACATTAACACAATACACACAACATACAACACAAATAAACATAAAGGGGAGGGACACTTGGCACACTGTATTATAAACAGACACCAATACATTGTATTTAGGATGCCTTTGGATGGAGAAAAGCAATGGCTAGTTTTAATGCTTTTAATGTTAGCCAAGAACCAGTTATAAACAACACAGGCACTCCTTTGAGTTCTTTGATAAATCTTCAATGATTTTTGTTCCAACTTTTTTTATTTTAGGGCCTGACTTCTTTTTAGCAGTTTTGCATGAATAGTCATTCAATCTCAGGGGTCTCCATCAGATCCAGCCGAGCAGCTGTCTGAAGGGGGTGCAATGCTAATGGTGCTTCTGTAAGCAGACAGGCAGCAGCACACACATGTCGCAGTGTTTCAGGTAATGTCTGTGAGTGCCAGAGAGAGAGAGAGACAGACATGCTTCTCTACAGAATATTTGTTTGGTTCTGCCACTGTGGCAAAGTGGTGAGTGTAGTGCAGGTACAAAACACACAGAAAATTACTTTCAGGTGCAGGGGTGTTTATTGATAATAATAACAATATCCAGAGCCCTAAGGCAAACACCTGTAAATAATAAATGTTGGAGTGATACAGCGCCGTGTATCTCTCGTAACTGTAATCCCCGGGTTTGAAACCACAACCAAAAGTTCAGGTTTTCCAAACACCCTCACTAAACACACAACACAAACACAAGACAGTGAGTGAAATTAAGTGCAAGTTGTGGTTACAGTACTCTATGAAATGCTGGGGTGAAAAGTGGTGTCCGGGTTAGTGCTGGCTGCTGGCTTGTACTCCAGCTTCGGATCGTGTTACTGATAGTCTAAAAAGACAGACAAAAGTTACAGCCGACACTTTACAAACACAAAACAAACACTCACGATTCTCAGCAATTGTTACTCCTTTCAAGGTTATCTCCAACCATACCCTCGCCCATGACCCCTAGGTTAACAAGCGCATCCGCTCCTCCAATCCTCAGATGCCACGCCGTCTCCCGTCCAAGTCATTGAGCTTGGATGCCATAGCTCAGCCCCCTTCCTAAATGACCGACTTCCACCTACCCTAAGGAATAAATTGTCATGCCATTTAGTTTAGGGTACTCCGTTCCTTTTACACAGCGCCCTCACAGGTCGGGAGGGAGATCTAACACCAAGAATCGTTGGATCTCTGTCACAGCCACTCAAACGTAACAAATACATTCCAATTGATTCCACTTCCTAATTAGTTCTGTTTTTTTTTCAACAAGGAAACAGTGATTAAATTAGGCAAGAAGAAAATGGGTAAGGGATGCGGAGGAACAGGGGCAGTGTTTTAAGGATTGCCAGCACAACCGAGACAGACAGAAACACATTGCTTAAACAGCGCTTGTGAAAATAAATTGGACCTGACGCGCCTGACAGACGCTGAATAAATGGGCCGCAAAGGGTTAACCATCTGTTGTTTCATCTGAGAGGGCTGAGAACAGTGAACACACCATTAGAGGTGCCACTGTTTATTCATTCTCACAGAAACACTGTTAAGGATTATGTCTTCATCACAGGCCTCGCTCCAATGGGCTGTGTTGCTCTAGCCATTTGGAAAGCAACAATACATCCTTACATGCTAGTCTGCACAAACCAGAGAGTAATGAAAGCTGACATGTTGCAAGATAGAACAAAATAAACCGAGGAGCGTGTTTCTGAACAGAGCCCACTGAACGCATCCCAGCAAAGCGGGCTTACACAGTCTGCAGTGCGCACATACAAGGCAGCAGCACGTCTATGTGAAGACATTGGTAAGAGTGCAGATTGTGTGCTTTGGAAAGTTAAACAGGAATTGTGCTGCACATTCTGCTAGATTGGTTACAGGGAGTCAGACAGATATTGCAAGTTCTGTTCTGTAAGTGATTGCGGCTGAAGACAACTACCGTAACTTTCAGTTGGCAAAGTCACAAGTTTGGTGTGTCATCCTAAAGATGAAAGTTAACATCCCATACTGAACCATTCAATGTCCATGGATATACAATCTCAATGACTGGAGTAATCAAATATTTGTTTACTTTATAGTTAGTATCACTTAGTTCTTAGAAATCCAAGGCACAGTAACAATTCTCCACTCAAGGCATTCTCATTCTCTCTCTCAGCTCTAGTGTTTGTGTTCTGCTCTTTTTTTTTTGGTCCTAAATAGGTTTCCATGGGAACCAGTCAATTACATTTTTATTGTACTTTCTGTGAGTTTATCTTTTTCCCTAACTTTGTGAAATTAGCTTTAGAATTGAATCGAAGGTGCTGGCTTTAGGAGTGTTGCCAATTTGGGTAACACTTTACAATAAGCGTCCCTAATTACATTGTATTTACATAGTAGTTACACAATAACTACGTCTAACAATGCACAATTACATATAAATGCAGTGTAATTATGCATTGTTACAATGTACTTAATGTGTAAATCCAATAATCAGTATATGTACAGTAAGTACACAATCGTTACAACATTAGTAACTCATTTTTAAATCATTGTGATTGTTACAAATGTAATTGCATATAAATCTTACTGGTCCCAATTTATTTATTTATGATGGGGGGTTTTCAATTTTAGCCTTTTTATCGGAGAATTTATTTATTTATTTTTTTTATTGGGTAAGGATCCCCAATAATGTGCTACTTGATATGGATGCAATGTGTGCTTTATTGAAATCGATCATATATGATGTATTTCATTTAAAAAAAAATCATACGTTTTTCTTGTACATTATTTGTTTACCATTTAATATCTTGGCTGTTGCTACAGAAATATGAAATGGAAGTTGTTCGCTGTGTGTCTGGTAATTTGTTTTCTGAATACTTGCTCAGAAGATCTGATTACTTAGCTTTACACCGTTATAGTACAGGTCACTGCATCTTCCACACAGAATAAACGGAAACCCATGAGCTTTACAAACACATGTCTGTGATTAATTGTTAGTCATGTTATAAATCATTTTATTTAACAGATCTTGCAAGAGTCTCGTAAAGATCACGAAAGCATAAATGACAGTATAGCAGAGGATAGCGTAGAGGACACTAGCGAATCCGAATCATTTCCTCCAGCAGGGTGTAGGGTAGGTGTCACTGGCGAATCCGAATCATTTCCTCCAGCAGGGTGTAGTGCAGGTGTCACTGGCGAGTCCGAATCATTTCCTCCAGCAGGGTGTAGTGCAGGTGTCACTGGCGAATCCGAATCATTTCCTCCAGCAGGGTGTAGTGTAGGTGTCACTCTTGAATCCGAATCATTTCCTCCAGCAGGCGAATCCGAATCATTTCCTCCAGCAGGGTGTAGTGCAGGTGTCACTGGCGAGTCCGAATCATTTCCTCCAGCAGGGTGTAGTGCAGGTGTCACTGGCGAATCCGAATCATTTCCTCCAGCAGGGTGTAGTGCAGGTGTCACTGGCGAATCCGAATCATTTCCTCCAGCAGGGTGTAGTGCAGGTGTCACTGGCGAATCCGAATCATTTCCTCCAGCAGGGTGTAGGGTAGGTGTAGAGAGATGTCAGATAGCAGTCCAAACACCAAAATAGAGATTGCCTTACACAAGCGTGGGTAAGAGTACAATTTAACATGATAGTAACACAGTAATATTATGTAAAGGTACTTTTATAAAAAAAAACATCACATTTCAAAATCAGGGCAGTTCCTGAGTTGCAGACCTAAGTATTGGCACCCCCTGTCTGAACTCAAATAATGTACCTGCAGTCTTTACTAGTACTTGCTAGGATGAATGATTGTTCAACAAACATAAAACATATCGCTGTTAAAGAAATATAGGTTAATTAACAACATGTTAACACTTGATAGCTGCCTGCGTTGCCATGCTGCTAATGTTCCACTTCGCTTCCCCTGCGCATGTCACATAGCAACAGGAGGAGTTCCATAGCAACCACTGAAGCAGGCTTCCTGTTTACCAAAACACATATTTAAAACTTAAAATGAGACTGCTTTACAGCAAACCTGTGAGTGAAACAGAGCATTGGAGTTTGTTTTGGGGTGTGTGAAATAGCTGTTTTTTATTAGTTATACAAATTCGCTGGGAGGACACTTTAACAATATCAGTTGTCACACATTTTGTGACACATGACGTGGTGTGTAGATTGATTAGGCCTATGTATGAAAGATATTCTACATATCTTGGTTGCGACGTGGGCAGTAAGTTAATTTATAATTACTCCACATAGATGTATGAAAGATATATTTTATACATATTTAAACGTGGGGTTGTTTTTTTTTCTTTTCTTAATTTACCGTATGTTTACACTGGAAATGTATCAGATTTTACACAAAATTAAGGCTAAGGCTAGTGATGGCAGGAATATGAAAACTGAAGAGTGCTATAGTTAAATGTCAGTGCATCTATCAAACGTGTCTTTAAACATCAGAATTTGTTTGAATGAGTTTTTATACCATGCTCTATAAAAAGAGGACTTATTGTTCCTTTAAACTGTTCCTGTGAGGGAAGTGTTTATTTATTTATTTATTTTTTAAAGCATTTTAACTCGATAATCATCATTACAATTTGCACGATAATTGATGTAAATGTCATGGTTCTATTCACAACACTAATTTTGACAGGTCAGAAATACTCCTACCCCTACAAAGCCACAGCCATGAAAGTTCAATAAGCAACCTAACATTGGCAGGTTTTAAGAAGTGACATTGCAAAAGGTAGAGAACAAATAAACAAACAAAAACCCACCGCAAAAATGACAGGGTTGATGGGGTTCTAAATCAAAATTCTACAGTACGTAGAGCCTATCAATTATCAACATGTAGTTATCTGCTGATATTATCAAACCATGAAAAAAAAGAAATGTAGATCAGTTAATGTTAACTTCCAGGAATGAGACTCCCACTGCATAGCATTGTAGCCATTTGGGGTTTTATGAGCTGCAGGTTCTCGTGTTTTTTGCTTCTTCACTACAGTTTATACAAGGGTCTGCAGTTAGTAAAACCTGAAATGAACCAAACTGCTGTGCATTAGGAGTCTTATTTCCATCCCTGACTTCACACACCTTTCATTTTTTCAGTTTGTAAGTAATTGGCAGAAGCTTTTTTAGTAGCTTTTATTTCATTTATCTTTTGCTTTACTTCTGTGGTCTTGCATCTTACGCATTGTTGTGTGTAATCAGAACGTTTTTCTTGCAGTGGTTTGAAGCTGTCAATCTCTGACAAAAAAATGCGGTGCAGCTATCTTTATTTCAGCTAATGGTGCCGTTAATGCCAGTGTTTCGGTCAACTTTTACTCTTTTGAAAGCCTGTCTTCAGATTTGGAAGTGTGAAGTACCATCTGGTATCTTTTTAGGACATCTTCAGGGCTTGTTGCTAAATATACATTTTAGTTATATGAACCTATGTTTAGGCTAAACTGAAAAAAAAAATGTTAATTGCAATCTATGATTTTGTAATGCAAGGGTTCTGGTGACCCACTCTCTCTTCTGACTCTTCCCCAGCTGAGCACTCAATTACTTAATCAAACCCTTAATTGAACTAATAACTTAATACATTATACTCCCTCCCCCCCCCCCCCCCCCCCCCCCCCCCACCCCCCCCCCCCCCCCCCCCCCCCCCCCCCCCCCCCCCCCCCCCAAGCTCTTAAACAGTTCAATTAAGTATTTGATTGTTCCATTGAACCAAAAACCAGAAGAGAATGGGTCACCAGGAACAGGACTGAGAACCTGTTTAGTATCTCATACAATACAGCTACTCTATCAGCTGTGAAGTGGTGATTTAAAGAGACAAAGAACATCTGATGGACTGCAGCCCTTCATGACCAGGACTGTGAATGCCCGTGTATATGAGTACATTCATTTCTCCTCAACATGTATAAATAATAAGTACTTGTGAATTGAGCAAACTGAAAATTAAAAACACAACAGAAACCCTTGGATAGTTTATTTAAACACTGCCATTGAAAGCAGATTTCAAACTTGTGATAAATTAGATAACTTGTTTTGTAGTTTACTATGAACATTTTTCAAACTTAAAAACTTAAAAACCCCAAAATGTGAAGTCTTTCTCCCCTTACTCATCTGTTTATGTGTATATTGTTTATTTTGAACAGCACTTCCCAAAAACAAATCAGTGTACTTATTCAATGCTCTGTTTAGACCTATATCTACCTCTCATTGATGATGTTTTACCAAAGCAGTGCTCCTCCTTCTTCTTTTTTGGGGATGATTTCATCTTCTTGTATTTCTTGGGACTGTCAATCTGATGATGAAGATGTGGAACTTGCATCACTTGAAGAGGATGTACTTAAAATTTGAAAAACGTATTTGGACTGTCATCATTCTTTTGTTATTGGGCCCTTGGAGTACCTATCGACATAATTTGACACTTTACCATATGCACCAATAAAATAAAAACATGTGACACATCATGACATCTGAGTGTCATTTCAACTTCCCACCATGTCAGATTTTATGGACCAGCTTTCTATGAGACATTATTGGACCAGTGGTTCTGAAATTAAGGGCTTTTTTTTTTGTTGTTTGTGTGTTTTAAGCAGCCATCTTGACGTTCAAAATCTCTGGATTTGTTAGAGCTTGGGACATGGCATTGGTGTAATTTTCTTATTTTTGTTTAAAATACAGAAATGTACTAATTATAATCTTCCATAACTTCAAAATCTGAAATCATATATGTTTAAAACTAAAAGACACTGTGTAAAAACACAGCTGTACTAATAAAACATTTACACCCCATTAAATTTACCACCTCTTTTTAAAAACAGACAAACTCCTTATGGTACCATATCATATTTAAAGTTATTTTAGTAAGCCTTAAATTAACATCCTAAAAGACTTATGCAACACTTACCAGTTTTTATGTTGTTTTATCAGTAGAAAAAAAGTGATAGCTTAGCACAGCAGTAAAATTTTCATGAACAGCCCTGTGACATGGATGTTCTTTTGAGTTAAACATCAGAATCTCGGCATGTCGACAAAAGTCCTACTATGTTTTGCGCACTGTTCTATTTTAGGCATTGTCCTATGAAATGAAATTATTGTAAAAGCACGAAATATTTCATTTTGTTGATTAACTATCCAAAAGTAAGAATTAGTGTCACTTACTGGAAACAGCTGTCAGGCTGTCCTGCAGCTCTTCGCTTTTCCTCTGCTTTGCTTTGACTTTTTCCTGAAGCCATGCATTTTCCTGCCTCACACGCTGGTAAAGTGCTGGAGCGGTGGAGGCCTCGTCATCATGATCTGGTTCTTTCAACAGAAAACACCATAAAACATTTCCTTTAAATATAACAAACTACGTTGCTATTCTTAAAATACTTAACTGTCTTCCTTTTTAATTTGTATAACAAAAAGTAATCCATTTAAAATAAAACATAATTAGCACCAAATACATATCTGAAAAGGTTTAGTATAATATATTGATTCCAGGCATTGTATTTCCCTCCCCTTCAAATAATAATGGAAGATAAATAAGGTGAAAGTGAAATATCTTGCAGTCAGTACTACTGCCTTATGGAACCTGCAATAAGTGCTACACTGCATGATTGCAGCTTTAGTGTAATGTGTCAATTGTAATATATGACATGAAGAACAGTATTCATTATTAAAATAAAGGCAATTAAAATCAGACGTAGTGATAGCACTGTAGTTCAGTAACAGCTAGTGAGTTGAACTGTGACATTAATGGGTCGTTTCACAGACCCTGGTCAGCATTAGTTTGAGGTATCCTGTTTGACTTCACATTAGGAAGATAAGTCCAAAATTTGAACTAATCAGCATCTGTGAGACCATACATAAAAGTCTAAGTTATTAATTCAAAAGCCTAGCAGTTCTGTATTTATATATTTGTACAGCTGCTCATCTCTGACTCTTGGGCAGCTTCTGTGTAAAAGCACTCAGATTTTCAGTCTCATCATTAAAATGTTCTTCTGTTCTGTCACTTTCCTTTTTCTTCCTGACTTTGGTGGAGCCATTACAATATGAGTGTGGCAGAGCAAAGCTCTGCCCTTTAAATTGGCAGGGATGGGGTTAACTTCCCCTACCTGCCTGGGTTTATTATGTTCAGGTGGCTGGGGTTGATTAGTTGATTAGGTTGATTAACGATCAATCAGCGCCCAGCCACCTGATATAAAAGGAGGCCTCTGCTTCTCATTTGGAGAGAGGGAGCTGAGGAAGCAGGTTGGTTTTTTTTTTGGTTGTTTGGAAAGTTTGAATCCAGTGAAGGCATTGCCCAGCCTGGAAATTGTTATTTTTGTAAATTTTGCTTTTTGTCTTTCTTTGTGTTTAAATTGCTTGGTTTTGGCCCTTGTGCCCTTTCATTTTTGTGTTTATTTATAATAAAATAGTTATTTTTTGAACTGCAGTCTGTCTCTGGGCCTCTATCCACTCGCCAGCCTGCCACAATGAGCTAAAAGAAATAAAAATGAAAATAAATGGTTGCCTAAAATCCAACGTTTACATTTAGCAGCAAAACCAAAGGACTCTTTCAGTGCGCGTATGTACTCAAATAATATTGACATAGACAGTGATAAATGTTGACTCGTTTCAAGGCAGAATGGCTGAAGGGTCTCTACTGTACACAGTGTATACATTAAACCTACCTGTTCTTCACTGACGGTATGTACCAAAAAATAAAACATTATGCCAATTTATTTTTCTTTTTTTTTTTTTATCAATTAATGCAATACCACCAGCTTGCTTTCTTTTTTTTCTCTCTCACTTTCTCTGCAATCATCACATCAGCACGTTCAAGAACAATGGCATGAGCTAAAATAATGTTTTGCATCCACAAAATAAATTGAGAATAACTACAGTGTTACTTTTTGGGGTCTTTGTACATACAAACAAATAAGGCACTTAGGTCTATTATTCATCAAGGGTTTTACACAAATTCGCTATTTCCGTTATTTTTTCAAACTTCGGTTAAATGCTAACTAAAGTTAACGTGCGTACATCACAGCGCATACAGTTTGATTTAAAGATGCTGTGTATATGAATAATACAAAGAGGTTAATAAAGCCGTTGCTAAAGAAAGGCTTGCTATGTAAAGGAATACAGTGTAACATGAAACTTGCCCATCATGCAGGACGTGATGCCTATGGTAAGTACTTTCTGTATCATTATCAGAAGTGTACTTGTTGTTAATAATAATTATAACACTTTTTTTTTTTTTATCATGTCTACTTTTTGTTTAACTTAAATTATTTAAGACCTTACAATGTATTACGTTTGTTGCAGGATGTGTCGCTGAAATAAGCACATTGTATACAGGGTGTTACTATATTGTATAAAGTTTCAACAATAATATTTAGGAATAGTGGCCAAAGTTTAATCATAATAGAAGCTTTAATGCGAAATGTGTGTTTTATGTTCTTAATATTTGTATGATGTTAGATTTCCAGGGGCTTCACCTGAGACAGATTGATAGGCTTGAGGATGGCATTGCCCAGAGCTCTCGAATACTAACTAAGATGACCAAAAGGTCCATAAGGCCGCAACCGGAAAAGTGCTAAAGTGTTAATTAATGCTATTTCTGAATCGTTTTTGCATTCTTTAATAGGGCGTCTGGGGAGTAATGTTTAAAATCCACAATGCTTTTAGCAAACAAATCATCTGTTTACATCTGATTTATTATTAAAAAAATAAATAAAAATACCATTCAATAAAAAGTAATGAAAAACTGTTTCAAACTCAACAAAATCAGTTCTAATAATTGAATCAGAATACTCACTCTGGTTTGTATTGTTCTGAAGGGTTGTGTCAAAGCAATGAAGAGGCTCAGAAGATGAAAACATCTTAAAATCCGTGCATAACAGAAGTGTGTTGTAATTGATGACTCCAAGTTTTCTCATAAATATAAATTTATTGTTTATTGTTTATTGTTCTATTTATTGTTGTTACTTTTGTTTTTCAGTACAACCGTCGATTTGGAACAACTTGGGGAAGAAAAGGTTGGGTCTTTGGAAATTTGAGAAGTGAAGCAGGGTTGGTGTCGGCCTAGTCTGGAAATAGTAAAAAATCTTTCTCCGGATACTTTGATCACAATCATTCGGAAACATGTACGAAGAGGAGCATCAGTTTTGAGTGACAAGTGGCGTGCATATATCAGGGCAGGGGTTTAGGCATCACTCTGTCAATCATAGCCAAAACTTTGTTGCCCCACAATCTGGCTGTCACACTCAACATGTCGAACGAGCATGGCAGACAGTCAAAACACACGTGTGGAGGCTGAGAGGAAACCCAAGTAAAAAGAGTTGAAGGAGCACCTCGCTTTTATTGAGTGGGCTTATTGGTTAGGCAAGGAAAACAGGAAAGGAATTCTTTCACAGCTATTGCGTGATATTCAATTCACTTATAAATGTAAGTGATGTGAGAAAGTGTAGAGCGATATCCGTGTTAATGTGTTATGCATGGACTGTGCTTTCAACTTTAAAACTTTTGATATCAAATTTTGCACTAGATTAATTTCTCCTTTTTTAATGAAAAATTGGGACAGGTAAGATTTATATGAAAGTACATTTATAACAATCACAATGATTTTTTAAAAAAATAGTTACATTGTAGTTATAAATGTATCGATTGTGTACTTACATATACTGATAATCTGATTTACACTAAGTACATTGTAACAATACATAATTACACTGTATTTCTGTGTAATTACAGATGTAGTTACTGTGTAATTACTGTGTAAATACAATGTAATTAGGGACACTTCTTGTAAAGTGTTACCTCAACGTGTACCAATCTGAAACAGTAAGAGGCTTCTTTGTTTTACAGAGTGTTGCATTTGCTGATCAGGGGCTTCTAGCCAGAACAAGACATGTTTAAACATAGCTGCCTTCATTACTTAAAAAATAGCCACCGAAACCTAAGTACAGCTAAAAGGAGCACCGAAGAGTCAGTAATAATCCTGGGTAGTGAAAGACTGACTTTTAGAACATTAGTAAATGCATACCTCACAAATTCATTCTTTTGAACTGGATAACCCTTATTCTAACACATTAATGCTAGTTACAAGAATAATGGTCCTCCTGTTTCTACATGATAAAGTAAGACAGAGCTTTCATCATCAGCCAACTGATTCAGGAAGTTTTGTTTCCCTTGGAGAATTCTGTACATACTGTAAGTTGACAGGTTGCCCAAACATCTGTAGCTCTGCAAAGCCACAGAACTTCCCAGCACTCTGGACAGATTGCATAGGCACAACTGTGCATGTAACAGGGTGGAGGCTGGGCGCACACACTGCAAACCAGAGATATATGCAAAAGGGCCAGACTCGCCTGTGTGACCTGATCGCAAGGTCAAGGGTCTGACTCTAACGGCAGTGCTGCACACTTAGACAGGCTGAAAAATCCTTTCTCCTCAACGATGACACGTTCAGCAGGATTCCCCTTGCCAGTGACAGCTCATGTATGAACATACAATAATTTTCCCCACCAGTGAAATCCAAAGCCACAGCAAGTTATTTGGTTGCTTGATCACAAATTAAGTTAGTGCGATTCAGTTGTCAATTTGGATTGCACCACACCCATACATCATAGGAGACATGTTTCATTACACAGCTAAACTGGAGGCACCAGAAGATATCATCTCTGCGCTATGACATTTTTCAAAATAGTACTAGGAAGCTGTGGAAGACATGAAGCTCATCTGTAATGGATCTATATCAAACTATACATACAGTGAACTGGGTCTATCTAAAACTATACATACATTAAACACAATGAGCGCTTGTACTCAGACAGTATTGCTGTGGTCAATTGAACAGCACTGGCTTAGAAAAAAATGCATTACATAACACTATGTAACACAATTTTTGTTCCTGGGTAGTAAGTGTTATTTCTTAATTGCTTATGCCTCAAAAGTATAGAAAATGGCTATTATAACTTTGCTTTTGTGACAAGAACAGTGATATTTCAAAATATCACTATTTCCAATGGGAAAACGGGCAAATGTGTGTCCTTTCGTTCACATAAAGTCAGAAAAAAACAACATATGAATCCAAATTAACATGTATTTATACTAAAGTAATAAAAAAAGATTTAGAAGTAAGTAGTTTTTCGAGATTTACGATTATACTGTAAATACATATTATTTTGTAGAACGTGCTCTCTGAAATGATAAGGTACGTTCTGGTCACAATCCTCTTATATCAAGTTCTCCGCTGCCTTCCACTCCTGAAAGGGGGTTTAATTTTATTCTTGTAGAAACTTGCAATTATGTTTTCTCAGGCTGCTGATTAATCTGCAATTATGACTTCTGACAGCCCATCAAATGACAGATTACGCCTCTATAAACACTACTTACTGACATTTAAACTGAGAATGCACACCTGTATCTACATCCTATCAGTGGCTACTGCATATAACAATGCTACAGGAATCGTATACATTATGCATGACTCTTACCGACCTTCACCTACAAACGCAACTCATACACACTGTCAGAGCTTCATGAACAATCAACGATGGCAGGGCATGGTCCTGTGTTTCAGAGACAGACATTAGAAGATGAAAATTATATTTTAAAAATTGTCAGGAGACATACTGTATTTTTAAAGTATCTTTGCTTACTTTTTTTCTTAAATTATATCCAAGGGAGGTCATTTAAATGATATTCACTGAAGCATTAGCAAATGTGTGCAATTAAATATGCATGTATCTGAATTGTAATGAGTAAGACAGAGCATTGGGTGTTGACAGGTCGCACAGGCACGCAGATTTATTGAACACACATATGCTGACACTAAGGTACCAGCAATGGTAGCCTTAGTGTCAGGTTTAATAAAGAAACACAGCAAAACAAAGTTAAAAAATAAAGGTTTGTTACACAAGGTGAGCGCTAGCCTCACTAAAAGAGACATCCCTCTCCAGGAACATACTACACTACGAAACCCTCTATACTGGTTGGGATCAATGTCCCCTAAACTAACCTACTGCTGCTGCGTCCAGAGTACTCTTTGACCTGGCTGAGCACCACGTTGCAGTTTAAGGGTTCCGTAGTAGTTATCCTGCAGAGCGGAAACTTTCCTTTTTGATGTAAACAAATTGCCCCTCTGTGTAACATTGCGTTGTAGTATCTCGAGCTGTGGTGCAGACTCTTTCATCCCTGGACATGACCCCCAGCCAATCCAGCCCACCCAATGAGTTCAGCTTTAAGCAACCCTATCTAAAAGTATGTGTGGGTGTGGGTGTGGAATACAGTGCAATACTCCTGATCTGTCTCAACCTCTCTTTCTCGTTGGAAGCATCTCATCCCCAGTGTGTGTGTCCGTTGTCATAAGAAGCATCTCATCCCCAGTGTGTGTGTCCCTTCTCGTAGGAAGCATCTCATCCCCAGTGTGTGTGTCCCTTCTCGTAGGAAGCATCTCATCCCCAGTGTGTCTGTCCGTTGTCATAAGAAGCATCTCATCCCCAGTGTGTGTGTCCGTTCTCGTAGGAAGCATCTCATCCCCAGTGTGTGTGTCCCTTCTCGTAGGAAGCATCTCATCCCCAGTGTGTGTGTCCCTTCTCGTAGGAAGCATCTCATCCCCAGTGTGTGTGTCCCTTCTCGTAGGAAGCATCTCATCCCCAGTGTGTGTGTCCGTTCTCGTAGGAAGCATCTCATCCCCAGTGTGTGTGTCCGTTGTCATAAGAAGCATCTCATCCCCAGTGTGTGTGTTCGTTATCGTAGGAAGCATCTCATCCCCAGTGTGTGTGTCCCTTCTCGTAGGAAGCATCTCATCCCCAGTGTGTGTGTCCCTTCTCGTAGGAAGCATCTCATCCCTAGTGTGTGTGTCCCTTCTCGTAGGAAGCATCTCATCACCAGTGTGTGTGTCCCTTTTCATAAGAAGCATCTTGTTGTGTTAGAGCTTTAACAATGCTGGTCATTGTTATAGCTCTAACAGTCTTCTGTTCTGGCATCACTTTGACTGTTTATCCAGTATTTCAGATAAATACCAGAATGTGAGTAATCGAACTAAAAGGGCCATGGGAGTAATTTAAAAATAGCAAGACCATGGACAATTCAATGGCAAGTCAGCACCTTCTTCAAAGCACACCTGTAAGTCCATCTCGAATGTTCAAGGACATGCTTTTCTGCAAAAATCTTGTTGATATGGCAACCTGATTAGCTTTGAGCTGGCAAAGCATGTCAACTGTAACCCATTTAACCAGGGATTAAATGGGTTACAGCAATGTCTGCTTGTGTATACAATAAATAAGTAGATGATTGCTATTGATTATCCAGCCACTGTGATGTTTCTGTTCTAAGACTGAGAAACACACTTTGCACCCGATTGAATTAAATGTATGGAGAAAAAGCACATGTGACTGCATTTCAGCAGGACATTTTTGTCTAACTGGTATTTTACATGTTTCAGTAGAGTCCTCTGTGACAGCTGCAACCGAATATTGTTTTATTCAATTATATTTCTTTAGTTGCGTAGGCTGCCAGTGAGGTAAAATGAGAGCTTTCCCAGAGAAAACCAATTAACCTATGATTGAACCTACCCACAGAAAAAAAGGATTGTATAACACACCTGAGATAATTTCACAGTGTGAAGCAAAAACAGAAGTTTTAGTGATGCAAGGTCAAGTCATCTCAATGCAGCAAGCAGTAGACCATAGAAGAAGCCACTGAAGAAGCAGGGCAGCACGCACAAGAAAGCAGAGAATTACAAGCACAGCTTTTACACACGGGTGGGGTGGGTTTGTATTGAAACAGTGGAGGATCCAAATGCAGCAATTGATCATTTAAAAAGCGTGACTTTGTGAAAACCATTATCTTTAACAATGAGCCAGAGTCTCTTTAGTGTATTTGTGTCATTCATTGTGTTTACATGGCCAGTAATATTTCACTAGTATTTGGAATACTGAATAATCCGAATATACATTCTGCCATGTAAACAGCATATTTGGAATATGAAGTAGAATATTGGATCAAGTTCGTCATGTAAAGTTTTAAAAGTGCAGTACTATAAAACGGCCATGTTCAAAACCCTTCAGGGTTTCTGGGCCATGTAGTCCTACCCATGACCATGTTTTTAACTTCAAGGACTACATTTATTCTTTGCTCTGTTATAGGGGCTATAAACTGCAAACTGTTTGGGGACCAACATATCGCCCCTCTATAACTTTTCCCCATCCTACCACATCCCCCCCCCCCCCCCCCCCCGCTTAGATCCATCAGGTCTAGCGACCTAGAGGAAAAAAACAGCATACTCGAGACAACCCATCTGCATTAACTTTGTTTAGCTCTGGCTCTGTGCTCAATAGAATAGTTAAAAAGGCTGCAAGCTTAAAAACCCTCTTGTTACCCTTGCATTCTTTTCTCTATTCTGATGCATCCATGTAAATGGCGTGTGATCCTTAATTAACTTAAACCGCCTCTCTAAGAGGAAATATTTAAGTGTTTTGAGTGCCAATTTAAATGCTAAGCACTCTTTTTCTCTGGTTGCATAATTTTTCTGCTTAGAAATATGATAGGGTGCTCCTCACCCCGCACTTCTTGAGACATAACCACCCCTAACCCAGCTTCGAATGCATCCGTTTGCACAACAAATTTCTTTGCAAAATCAGGAGTGACTAACACAGGTTGTGCTCAGAGAGCATCTTTCAGTGCTTGACCACTGACTCCACTTTACCATGACCGGACCTCTGGCTCGGGTCGAATCAATAACCCGGTGTCACAAAGACGGCCGGAGTGGGTGGCGTCAGACCAGAAGCAGGAAATTAAACAGCGTGGTGGTGAATGTTTTTGCTCAGCATTTAATAAACAGAACAGAAAATGAAAAGGTTGTACAAACAAACACAGGACACGGCACATTCGCCAAAATAAATAAACAAACAAAACGGACTAAACAAAACAAACAATAGGCAAACAAACAAACACGGTGAGCTTCTATCTAACGATTACTACTATTCTTATTATTTCTACCTCCCTCTCCTATCCCATTCTCCACTCACCGAACACCCAACCCCGAGTGGGTGAAAACATGCTGTTTTTATTCAGCTGTACCGAGACTCAACTGTTAATTAAGCATTCAATTGGAGTGTCGGTACAACTGCACGTGAATTAATAAAGTGCAATTCCCCGTGCTCACATATTATTACTTTTTACTTGCATGTGAAGTGCTGTGCAATCCTCGTGCCTAAATACAAATATACATTTTAAACACTCGTGTTAGACAGACCCGTTTATATCCTGTGTACCAATGACTATACACCATCATAACACACAACACGCAACATATAGCAGAAAATATACACAGGGGCGGGCACTTTGTCATAAACCTTCTGTAATTTCCGATTAATCCTAAAAAACCCTGACCTGTCTTTTGTTTATGGGCCTCAGCCACCTTTGACTGGTTCCCAGTTTACTGGTTTGACGCTTTACTAACCCTCAGCCAATAGTATACTTAGCTTCCTTCAAACCTATGGCCTGGGTTAGCGGTTAGGCCCGCGCCCCCCCCTTATGGATTGTAGTACTGCCTGTGATTTAGAGAGATGTGTGTCCCAATCTGTTCTGTGTATGAATACTTCGTCTAAACACGCAGCGGAATACGCTTTATGTGGTCTCAATAGTCTGTCCATCATTCGCTGGAATGTGGCAGGAGCACCAAGTAACCCAAATCACAACACCGTGTACTGGAACAGCTCATCGGGCTGGAAGAAAAACGTCTTATCCTTGGCACTTTCTTTAAGGGGAATCTGCAAATACCCTTTTGTTAGATCCAGTGTGGTGATATAGCATGCAGTACCCGGTGGATCTATCAACTCGTCTACTCTCGGCATGGGATAGGCATCACATTTTGAGATGCTATTTAATTTCCTATAGTCATTGCAAAATTGTATAGAGCCATCAGGTTTTGACACCAAAACAATGGGGCTTAACCACTCAATTCTGATTTCTCAATTACACCTAAATCCAGCATTTTCTTTACCTCACTACTGATAGCCTTTTTTTCTGGCTTCTGGCACGCAATAGGGCTTGAGGTTTACCCTTTGCCCTGTGCCAGTCACAATATCATGTTTAATGACATCCATTTTCCCTGGTACTGTGGAAAATACATCTTTATTCCTGCTGAAGAATTGTCTGGTTATCATGTTATTGATGATTCAAAAGAGTCTTGTCTATCCTTACTGAGGGTTCAGGTTGTGACAAAGATTTTACAACTACTAAGGTTTTAATAGGTTGATGTGATATATTTGTTCCGCTTTTCTCCTACCTTGCTTTTGTCTGCCTTACTTTTGTTTTCTATTGTGGGGACTAACACCAAAACCGTATCCTCGGGCTGGAAGGCCCCGAGTCTGGCGGTAAGCTTATAGGAAGTCTTTTGGGCTTCCTGCGCTTGCCTCATATGCTCTTTTACAAATGGCATCATGGCTGCAATATGACACTGCATTTGTGAAACATATTCTATCAAACTCCCAAATGGTGACTGTTGTTGTTCCCAAGCTCATTTTGCAAAATCCAACGGGCCTCTAGGGTGTCCACTGTACAACAATTCAAAGGCTGAAAAGCCGGTCTCATAAAATGTAGCTGACGTGGATGGTGCTAAACCCCCATCCCTATAAATCTCGTAGGAACGTGGCTGGAGCCTTAATAAGGTAGTTATTTGATTAATGGGTAATTAAGGCTCCAGCCACAAAATATAAAAGATCCACTCCGGGGTCATGGTGGAGGGGGTGTTGTAGGAGAGACAAGACGTGAGTCTGTGAAATATATCAATTGCTATATTAATATATACTTGAGTATATGTTGGTTCCATGTTTGTCTATTTTGTTTTCGCAAATGTGCCCATTCCTTTGTTTCATGTAAAATCTTTTGTTTTGTTTAAATATTTATGTATCAATGTTGTTGACGCTGACGCCCTGGTATCCTTCAACAAGCTGCTTGATGAGATTCTGGGATCAATAATCTACTAACAACGAATGGCCTCCTCTTGTTTGTAAACTTTCTTCTGTTTTTCTGTTCTTCTGTAGCTCTGCCATGTAAATTGAAATTCTCAACACTGCTCCTATTATTGCCCTTCATAGGGAAGGTTGAATGTGCACACAGGGGTCAAAACAGGAAAAGACATCATAGGGGCTAAGGGTTCAAAACCTAATCAGAAACCATTCGGACTCATCATAAGCATCATATTTCAACTAATATTTACTAATTAATTACAGCTTGAGCCTTATTGTCAGTGGAACTGATTACTAGCTTCAAGATCACACAGTGCTCAACCAGAACAAGTCATGCGCACACCCGATAGCAGTAAACGTTTGGCAGTGGATCTGTAGACCGGAGCCTTGAAGACCTATAGCCTTACCAGGAATATCCAGTGTTGTAATGCTTAAGACAGACTAAATTTATTGTCTGTCTTCAGACTACACGTTAAAAAGACCGGAGTTAGGCTGTTTGGGTTCATCTAGTCATCAAATAGATTTTATATAAAACGTTCCTGCTTTGCATTTAGCAGGTAATAAGTGGAGGACGGCTATCAATACTTTTTTTAATGAACAAAGAGAATATTGATTGAACTCATCAAGGTCTTTGCATAGCAGAGTCAATAATAAGGAAAGTGTTCCTTTCGCTCCCTGCAAAGAGGTATTGGGCCAGACATAACTGAACTTTCAGGTAAATCAAAGGAACCCTGTCCGGAATTAGGAATAGCGTTAGCAAACCTGACTTGAGACAAAAAAGATAATGTAGTAAAAACACACTGGATATACATTTAGGCAAAACATGTTTTTTCTTTTTTTTTAATTCGTGTTAATGCACTGTTTTTTTTTTGTTTGCTTGTTCGTTTGTTTTACCCAGTATGTTAATGTCTTACAATGATGTAAAATTATACAGTATGTATTAGAGGTTGTATATCATGCGTGCCTGTGGCAATGTTGCCCTGCCCCTGTGTGTATTTCTGTGCTGTATGTTGTGTGTAGTGTGTTAATGTTGGTGTATAGTCATTGGTACATGGGATGTTTAAAATGTATATTTCTATTTAGGCACGAGGATTGCACAGCACTTCATGTGCAGGTAAAATGTAATAATATGTGAGCACGGGGAATTGCACTTTATTAATTCACGTGCAGTTGTACCGAGACTCCAATTGAATGATTGATTAGCAATCAAGTCTCGGTACAGCTGCATAAAAGCAGCATGATTTCACTCACTCGGGGTTGTGTGTTCTGTAAGTGGAGAATGGGATTGGAGACAAAGGTAATAGCAATTAATAACAAATCATAATACCAGCTCACCATGTTTGTCTTTGTAGTTTGTTTTGTTTGTCTCTTTGTTTTGGTTACGAGTGCCGTGTCCTGTGTTTTGTTTGTCTTTCAACCTTTTATTTTCTGTTTGTTTAATCATTAAATGCTGAGCGCAAGCAAGCGCTCCGCTTCACCAAAACTCAACGTCTCTCTGTCTGTTCTGTGTTGGTTTCTGTTTCTGGTCTGACATCACCCACTACAGTCGTCTTTGTGGCAGTGTCAGATAACTCTTCATTGTTGTACATGCTGAATGGCTCCCCAGCAGTGAAGTGTGAAAGGCATGCACCATATGAAGAGTTGGATTGATGGTGCAGGACCCATTTAAAATCTGCAAGGACCTCTTCTTGGGAGAATACTTACCCAACTGTACAATTCCCTGTGCGCCACATGGAAATCCCACAGTGGTATTTAGAAATTCACAAGGAAATCCCACAGTAGCAATTAGAAACTCACAGGGAGATCCCACAGGTAGCCAAAAACTCATGTGGAAATCCTACAATAGCACTTAGAAATTCACATGGAAAACCCGCATTGGCACTTAGAAACTCACAAGGAGTTCAAGAGTAAAAAAACAAGTTAGTTAAGTCAGCCCAAATATAGGGTTATGCTCAGCTTTAATAGAGGAATAGCTTCCCTCTAGCCGAACATCAAAAAGCAGTGCACTACTAGAGGCATTTGGTAGCAACTGTTACTTACTAATATAGGGTTGCTAGATTTATAAGTATTTCTGTTCTCTCTACCTGTCTTTAAAGCTGTAATTAGCATTGTTAAACCCTGGGCTGGATTAAATCAACCTCAGATATTTTGTAGCTCTGCATTCCTTAATGAAAACTGGTGGCTTTCCTCTCACTGTAAGGAAGATGTAGTCTGATGTAGATGTAGGCCTACAGATATTCTGACTGGACACACACGGCTTGTTAAACTTAACAAATAGCAACAATGTAGAATTATCAAAGATGCAAAACACGTATTTTGGAACTCCTCCATTCTCTTGCTGTCAATTACAATACATTAAAATCAATGACAATCAACAACGGTCAATGGGAAAACTATTCAGTATTAGAGGCTAAAAATGAAAAGGTTTGTCATGCCGTGCCAAGAAACACAGTTATACATTAATTAAAACAGACGTAAGCTTGTCTTGTTAATCTGCCCTAACTAATGATGAACGTCGTTTCTTGAGCTCTTACCGAAAACATCAAATATCACTTCTACTCAAAGCCATTAGTAAAATCATAAATTCTAAATACAGTACTAAGAGTCTACTAGTACTGGAAATAATCATGGCTCACTTGCCTGGGCCGTTGCAGTAACACAGTTACAAAAGGGCATAGTGAATAAAATAAAAAAAGAACATGACGGAGAAGACATCAGCACTAAAAATACAGAGTTAGAGTACAAGTTCTTTGATTTAATTAAATTAAAATAAGTGACATCCACAACGTGGATTGGTCATTACTACTATACAGAAACACAGGAAGGTTATGGTTTGTTTATTAAGAAAGATATTGACAGTTAACAGTTAAATGTCCTTTATTCTCAAGATAATAGATGTAATTCTGGAAGTTGAAGATACAGAGATTTTTTTATTTATTTATTTTGCCATCCGACATCATTAAGCACAGCTATCATAGCGAAAGTAGCTGCTAGGTCATGACCCGTAAAGTAAAAGCTGTCTCTCGTATGATAGTGCTTGGTGCTGATACTATCAGTGATAGGTTGAAGCAATGAACGCCTGCCCTTGCATAGCAATGCTTAATATTAATTGGTTGAAAGAGTTGTCTCATTACTTTTTTGGAGGCAGTGCAAATGTTCATTCATAAACTAAAGTTAATGAGAAAAGATGTCGTATGTCCACATCACCACCTCACCCCTCCCTTGGCCTGTGGGGGTGAATAACCACCTCACCCCTCCCTTGGTATGTGGGGGTGCACAACCACCTCACCCTTCCCTTGGCATGTGGGGGTGCACAACCACCTCACTTCTTCCTTGGCATGTGGGGGTGCACAACCACCTCACCCCTCCCTTGGCATGTGGGGGTACACCGCCACCTCACTTCTTCCTTGGCTTGTGGGGGTGCACCGCCACCTCACTTCTTCCTTGGCATGTGGGGGTGCACCGCCACCTCACCCCTCCCTTGGCATGTGGGGGTACACTGCCACCTCACTTCTTCCTTGGTTTGTGGGGGTGCACCGCCACCTCACTTCTTCCTTGGCATGTGGGGGTGCACCGCCACCTCACCCCTCCCTTGGCATGTGGGGGTGCACCGCCACCTCACCCCTCCCTTGGCCTGTGGGGGTGCACCGCCACCTCACCCCTCCCTTGGCATGTGGGGGTGCACCGCCACCTCACCCCTCCCTTGGCATGTGGGGGTGCACCGCCACCTCACCCCTCCCTTGGCATGTGGGGGTACACTGCCACCTCACTTCTTCCTTGGTTTGTGGGGGTGCACCGCCACCTCACTTCTTCCTTGGCATGTGGGGGTGCACCGCCACCTCATCCCTCCCTTGGCATGTGGGGGTGCACCGCCACCTCACCCCTCCCTTGGCATGTGGGGGTGCACCGCCACCTCACCCCTCCCTTGGCCTGTGGGGGTGCACCGCCACCTCATCCCTCCCTTGGCCTGTGGGGGTGCACCGCCACCTCACCCCTCCCTTGGCCTGTGGGGGTGCACCGCCACCTCACCCCTCCCTTGGCCTGTGGGGGTGCGGTCGCTAGCTCTCGTGGTTTTTATTGACTGCGGGTCATTGCGATGGTCCTGGCTGAGTAGAGCTTTCACAGACACCGTCTTGCAGTTGAGGACTTCCGTAGTAGTTGTCCGGACCTCCTGATCAGTTCAACGCTGGGTGAGCCTAACTGCTCAACTGGTTGCCCAGCAACGCATCCCAGCTGCTCACATTTATGCAATAACAAGAGACAAGGCTCTCCCTGTCACAGTAGTGTTTATAGCTTTATAACTTTTATAACTTGTTTCTCAGGGAAGTAAATGAGGTCTCTCACAATGAGGGAGACAGTGACCTGGTCCAGTCGGCATGGTGGACAAAAACTCAGTTACTACAGAGACCGTTCATCCAGTGAGAAGGATCTGAATTACAGGGTAAGGTATGCAAGCAACATTTTCTTCACAGACAAGCATCCCAAAAAATAGCCTTTCCTACTATTGTGGCCCCTTAACAATCCCATTCTCTGAGCCTCACAGCCAGTTAAAAAAGGATAACAAAGCCACTTTATTTTCCCCTTGCAGTCTGGCTAAGAAAGGGGCATGCTGGTTAACAAGAACAATGGTACACAACAACATACACATCAACAGGGGCCTTAAGACCCGACATAATACCTCTTCATTAAACACATTATACAGGCTGCATTAAGAAGCTTTTTACTAAGAATTGACAAGCTGATTCTCACTTTCTGGGCCCCTAGCTTTAATATTAGAGCAGTGTGCTACTGAGTTCAGGGTTGTGATTAATACATGTAGTTTGCCTTTGCACAGTGAGCCACGCTAAGAGGATATTCTAGAATAAAATATTTCCAATACATAAATGAGTAATAGAATAGGAGCCTATTGTGAGGAAGGATGATACCCACTGCAATGATATACCCTAAACCAGTAGGACCTGGAGGTAATCATCTTGCTTAGTTCAAAGTGGTGTATGAGAACATGAACTGTTTTGCTGTGCAATCGTCTGGTTACCTGGGAAGACAAACCGCTGAGAGATCAGATGGTCCTGAGTCAGCCTGGGTCACAGCAGTCTTCCTTCAGTATGTTTTTTTTGAAGAGTCTGTCTGACACAGACTGACTGATATCTCTTGGCATGGTGTTTGGAAATCTAGACATGCTGTATAATTACGATGGGCTCTGCCAGCAATGGGTAGGAATAAAGCCATGGCCTCTGGTCTGAACCAGGTGTATTAACGGAATTCCATTTGAATTGCTGCCACTTGCAGTCCTGCTGGGAAGGGGTTCCTTATGCACAGTTATGGTGTCAGCCTACTTACCTTTGCAGAGTGACATGCAGTGCCAGTCTCAGTTTAACAGATGGGGAGAAGGAGAAAGAGTGAGTGAGGGAGCTCAAAGTTTTGTTCTTTACCTCTTTTCTGTGACTCTGTGGTATCCAGTACACAGGGCACTCAGTATGGGATTCATAGCTGAACTCATTAATAATGCTAGCAGGAGTTTGATTTCAAAATAAGCTTAGCACACAGTGGGCATGGTTACATTACGTCAAGTTCAGTGTGCTGATGGTAACGTGGACTGTTGGGCAGTGTGCTAAAAAGTTCAATTTAGGTTGACGCCATTGTCATTATTAGAAGTGTACTGCACAGCCAGGGGTTTATTGTGACATTATACAATCACACTAGAAGCAAAGTTTCACATACTCAGAATAAATTATCTTTTAATAGCTTCAAACTATTCCTACACTTCTCAAACTCATGATGCATGATGGCAGTGTCAAACAAGGTCACCAGTTAAAATCCACTGACATACTTCATTTCCCCAAACAGTCTATAACTGACACCACCTCTGTGTTAGGACTCTTACTGCTTAAACGCATTTGCTGTTAACTTTAATCATGAATCTGCCCTACAGTGTAACAGCCCAGATACTGCAGATGAGGTCCAGGGATTGACTTGCGTCTCACCTGAAGTACTCCATTGTATTATATCATATATTGTCAGTAAGCACAAGACAACAGCCATTCGGTTCCATTACCTTCTTCTCAGGAGATTGACATGCACTCAGTAATTAGTTTGCCTTTTCAGGGGATCAGTGATTGGCTGAGTGCCAATAGGTTATAAATGTCTCCATGGTACTTGTTGATTAAATCAATAATGGGAACTTTTTTCTTTAATTACCAATTACTTTTTGCGTAGCAAGATGCATGCATTTAAGGAAAAGGATTTAAAGTTGCAGAGATTGTACACATGGAAGAAGTTTTACCATACCTTTCAGTGCCAGTTGTGATGCCAGGTTGAGCCCACCAGACCTCACTCTAGCATTAACCCTTTGCAGTTCTACGTCGGACCAGGTCCGACATTACAATTTTCCCTTTCCATGTTGGACCCTTTCCGACATAATCGAAAAGACGTCCATCACAGGTCTCTGGTTGTTTTTTTTTCCAGAAAAAGCCGAGAAAACCTTTCAATGGCCGAGTTAGACCGATAGGAGCCAGGGGAACCGGAAAAAAAGGAGCATATTTGAGCAATACACAGAGCCCCTGCACCACAGAGATAACACGTACACAAACAAAGAAGATAGCTGCTTCTCCATCCAGCGCTCAAAGAATACCACAGACATTTGCAGAGCTTTTTGAGATGTTATAGTAATAAAATAATGACTTGGCTCACATTATTGAGGAGTTTGGTGATAAAACGAGTGATCAGGAGAGGATTTATCAGTATGCACGTCTATAAAGAGGTATGTGAAAAATACAGCGAACAAGAGGTGGGGCTTGGTTGGAGATGCAGTACTGGGTGTCCTTTGCTATGCAGTGCCTTTTAAACCTGTTTTATAATAATAATAATAAAAAAAATGTGAACAGCGCTTGTAAAATAAACAATACAAATGCACATGAATTAAGAAAGTGCAATTCCCTGTGCTCGCATATTATTACATTTTATCTGCACGTGAAGTGCTGTGCAACCTCGTGCCTAAATACAAATATACATTTTAAACACTTGCCCGCATACCCCATATACATCCTGTGTACCAATGACTATACACCAACATTAACACACAACACGCAACATACAACACAGAAATACACCCACGGGCAGGGTAACATTGCTACAGGGATACACTGAATTCAGCATCAGCCTTTCATTTGCGAACACCCACCTCTCTTCAAATTGCAGGGGAGGCACAACCCCTGTGTTCCTCGGAGCAGCACACCTCCCTCCCCCACTGCATTAATACATGCAAACTCCATTAAAGAGGCTACACCTCCAACAGGTAATGGAAATGTAGCATTGTGTGTGCACATAGGTGGTGGATCTAAAAAGTGTCTTCTTTCAATTGTTTATTGTTTTCCTGTGGGGTTGGTTTATTGTCCCGGTTATTAAGGTCATAGTAAGTAGTGGATTTATATGTTCCCACATGTTGCTACAACTGTTTAAATATACCTGTCATTTCTTTTTTCATTGCTAACATCCTGACAACTTTTTATATTTTAAAGTCGGTTTCAAAGCTCTTTTCAAAACGGTTGCACTGGTGTATGGGGGTTTGAGATCTACCCTCTAAATCACTGCAGGAAGGGCAGTGGTGTAGTCCAGTCGGAATGTGCCGGAACAGCATTCTGGTACTCTTTTCAATAGGCAGAACCTTGACTTACAAGTTAATCAACTTAAGAATAATTTCAATGCATGCTCACCGCTGAAGCAATCTGTTTTCCGTGTGGAAATCCAAATAGTCTTTCTGTGCCATGCCATTGAATAGGCATTAGGAACCACATTCCCTGCGTACCACTACTGATGGTACACGAATCGGAGTCTCCGTTTCCGATAACCAGAACATATTGTAAATGTTTGCAGAGTCAAGTCACACACATCTCCTAATTCCTGCACAATTGTACGATTCAGTCAGCCGTCCTTGTGATGCAATGAAGAGAACGTTGGGAACTTCTATTACAAGCTACAGTACTCAAAATTAAAAGGGCTAACAATGTTTTTTTTAGTAATAATGCTGATGAAGAAGCAGCCAAAATGGGTTTCCAAAGTAACCAAAAAACACACTTACATTTAAGAATTAATATATATATTACATAAGCATAAATGTTACACATTTATTTTAAAAACACAGTTATTGTTATAAATTATGTATTTATTTATCTGCGTTGCTTGTTTTTGTTTTGTTTTTCTCATTATTTACAGTACCAAAACCACTGTCAGCAGATATATTCTTTAAAAAAAATTGTAATTGTACACTTCTGAAGTCAGTGACAAATAGAAAATAACAGCGTTTGTGTGATTCATAGACAGGGGAGGACGTGATATACTATACAGGACGCTGTGGTGATTGAAGTTCTGCGCTGGTGATGACCTCATAATCGAAAGGAATACAAAAAGAACATTCATGATAAAATTAACTAAACCACCAAAGACAGTATTTACCAGCAAGATGCTTTCAAAACAAGACAAATTTGACTGGAAAACTGCCAATCAGGCAGCACTGAGTAGAGGAGTAGCCTATAAAAGTCACATTACCTGTTAAATGTTACCTCAAGCTCAATGAATAAATAAAAGGGGAATTTGTATCATTTTTGTTTAATAAATCTATATTTTGTTGGCGTTCTGGTACTTTTGGATTTAATACTATACCACCGAGGAAGAGCGATTTAAAAAATAAATAAATAAATAACAAGAAGTGCTGTGGCTTTTCTGTTCCCTTCCACATCATGGATCGTTATTGCTGTGTCACCTGTTCGACAATGTGAGCAATCATCCTTATTAGTGCACTAGAGCGGATGTTTCGAAAAGAGCTTTGAAGTAGACTTTTAAGTATAAAAAGATGTCAGGATGTTAACATTGAAAAGAAAAATGACTGGCATGTCATTCAGTTGTAGCAACACGTGGGGAAGTGTAACTCTGTTTTACTCTTTAAGGTCTGCGATATATCAGGGCTTTGCATGAGTTTGAGAATGATGTGCCAGGGTTAAAATTAAGGTAAATATGGTATTTAGATCTGCCACTGTTTAGATCATTGTGAATGGACCCATAATGTGTTGTCAGATTCCATTATTATTATTAGTATTGTTATTATTATTATTATTATTATTATTATTATTATTATTATTATTAGTAGTAGTAGTAGTAGTTAGAGATGCCACAAAGTAAGTGACAAAGCCTTAACTGTATGTGTGTTGAAGGCCACTAGGACCTCTTCCATCCTTGTCAAGAGAGGGCTAACCTTCTCTCCTTAGCAGTAGTAGTTGTAATAATTATAGTTTATTACATATAATTTCCTGTGGTCTGAGTCAGAGCCAGCAGCTCCAAAGGGCAGCCCTGTGTTTTGGTGAGTCTCCGGAGCCTGTCTCTGTTCTTTGACCTCTTCATAAACAGCAGCTTGCTAATATGATTGTTTTGTTTTATAACACTGCTCCCACAATGCCAGGTGACATCTGAAGATTTCCCAGAGGAAATAACTGACACTCACCTCGTGTTCATCTAAAACAAACAAACTGAACTTCAATGGGAACATGCATTGGAATTCAAGTTCAGAGTCTTTGCAGCTGTCTAAGGACATGACAGTATGCAAGTGAAAATTTCCTTAAGGTGGGTCGCAGGAGCCTGTTACCTTTAAAGACAGTGCATATCTGTTTACAGTTGAATAAAGGAGCTGTGTTAACAGCAGACTCTGTCTCATTAAAAGACACAGACTCAAAGGCACTTCACAGTTCTTCCAGTTGTGCCACACAGCTCTTGTGCTTCCGAGGGGATACACACCATCCAATTTGCATCACTTACATATCTTGAGTGTCATATCCAGAGTTGTGTCATTTGAATGTACTCCTTAGGGTTGAGCTGAGTAGGGTTTTCATTTTGGAATAATATTTACACTTTAAGTAGCGTTATTAACACTTAAAATTAAATACATAAGTACACCTTAATTAAATAAATAACTACACTGAAATGAAATAAATAAGTACACTGTAATTAAACAACAACTTTGCTTTTGCTATTGTACATGTACTTCAATTGGAATAATAATGTTTATTTACTGTTACTAAAATATCCCACCCAGGACAGTAAGCAATTGTAAGATGCACAGTAGAACTAAAAAGACCGTGAGGTCTACCATTATAATACAATTTTGAGGGGAAGTCTGTGGCAGTGCCAAAGAAGTAAATATGGCATCTACACGCAACAGTTATTCATACATACTCCAGTATAGCCGACTCCCACATTTTGATCTTCTCAATATAAAGACTGGTTTGATATAAATGTATCTGTGAATGTCTTTTTCTGAAAGACAGGTTTGCTTTGAAGACCATTTTAGTCAGTTCCAACAGGAATTCCTATTAGTGTTTTACCATTTGTATTCTAATCCTCAAGTATAATCATGTGTCTTACATCTACACAGCCAAAGATAGCACACATTGATGCTTTGCTACTTTAAAGAAAACTACTGACTCTGTAGAAAGATAAGAGAAAGAAACAGAGCAAGAACAAGAAACAGAGCAAGATCTGGAAATGCCAATCTGGCTTCAGTATTTACTACACTGAGATTTGATCATTTCTTTTAAAAAAAATGTAGCTTTCTGATATAAGCTAATCTATGCCCATATATCCATATCTATGTTTCTTCTCTGTGATTAATAACAGGGGGATCAAACTAAACATTTGCTTTAAAACAATGATGGTACTGTGAATCCCAGAGGAGCCGTCTATTGCACCTATCCAAAGCACCTTCAAAGCATGAAATTGCTTTCAAGAATAGAAAGCATTCTCCTTGTATGAGCCGGCAAGCTGCTGGCGTAACTAGATGATAGTGGCAGGGATGTAGTGAAAAGTACAGCCCACATTCATGTTCAGCTCTTTATTGTGCTATGTGATTGTGTCGTGGTACACTTCGGCAAAGCAGTACAAATATATATATGTAGTTTGACTACGCCACCTGGTGGCAATGGGCACCAGGACCCAGTATACAGAAATAACGTTAATTTGCATATGTTTAATCTGTGACATAGGTAGGAGAAAAGAGACCATCCCGACCATAGACAGACAACACCAGCAATGTAATTAAAACAGAAGTTTATTTGAGGTATTGAAATAAAAAATAAAACGAAAACTACACTTGGCAAAAAAGGCCACCACCAACCAATTATCTAGGGTGCAAAGTATCAAATTAAAAAGAGCCCACCACTAGGCTAGGGTGCAAAGTATCAAATTAAAATGGCCTGGTCCAGTAGTTCATAGGGGTTCTGCCAGGGAGATGCAAAGAAAAAAAATGCTGGAAAAAAAAGACTTTAGAAATGACAGGTCACTTGCTGTCTCCTCTTCCCCCTCTCTACCAACCTGATACTAAAATGGGCATCTAAGATGAATGCCAATGGGAATAAAATGGCTGTAAGTGCACACTACAAACTCCACTTCCCTTTAAAGCTGAGGACCTTCTCCTTGTCCAGGGTACTTTCGGTGCTTTTGCGTCTCCAGCCAAGTCTAAGTCCAAAAAGGATTTCCCATGCTGCTTCCTCCTGCTCTCTGCTTCTGCTGCAGCTAGTCCTGTTCCTCAGTCTCTTCCAGTTCCTTCCTTGTCAGTCTCTCGGTTGCTTCTGTTCTTGTCCTGCTGCTGCTTTCCTGCTTCCCCCTTCTCACAGCCCCATGCTCCATACACAAGCAATTTCTACCATGTAGATGTTCTACTAACAAGATATATTTATAAACATGCTCAAAAATAAATAAATAAATCATAACGAGTGCAAAACAAGTAAACACACACACATACTTATTTACAATGTGACAAAAATAATAATAGTGTTTAATTGGGGCTTTGCAAGAAGGTCAATGTCATTGTGTAACACACTTCCCTGCTTTGTCAGTTCCCGCCCTGGGAACTAACTGGGAACAAGGATCAGGTGATCACTCTCGATATTGCTCTGGAAGCATCCCTCAGTCGATTTCTGGGGATGTAGCAAACTTCCAGCCTTGGTGATCCCTTCAGGTGGGGGAAAGGCAGGACCCATGGAGACAGCAGCATCTGCTGGATGGGTGGCAGGACCCATAATGGCAGTGGCTTCCTCTTCTGGAGGAGCAGCAGGTCCATAACGATAACAGAAGCTTCTTCCTCCTGAAGAGTGGCAGGACCAACAGCTTCCTGAACCTGGGGGACAAAGTGACCACATGCACCTCTCAAAAACATTGACAAGGGATCATAGTGTTCTTAAGACATTACCTGTTCCGTTGGAGCAGCTTTTGAGGTGGGGACAGACCTGGATCCGATTCTGGTGAATCACCTTCATGGCTCCCATTCCCTGGTAAGAGGGGCAGCTCCCTTTCCTTGGCCCTGGTAAATTGCTCCCCTGCTTTGTCATAAGACAGCACCAATCTCTTGTGGTGGACCTACACCAACTCTTCTGTACTGACCACTTCCTGGCCAGTCCAAGGGTCACTTCTACTGGTAATCGGGCATTACGTCTGAACAAAGTTGAATACCTTATGGTCGCATTGGGTGGTGCTGTTGTATGCATGCATCCTCTCTGGTAGATGTTGAATCCACTGGTTCTGTTGCTCCACTTCCATGTGACCAACATGTTCAGAAGGGTTTGGTTAAACCTCTCACAAGTATCGTTACCTTTTGGGTGGTAAGGTGTTGTGCGGTTCTTCCTGCATCCATAGTAATTATACAGTTCTGCCATCAATGCTGACTCAAAATACGGACCTTGGTCCAAATGAAAACATTCCAGGCATCCAAAAGGCTGGATGATGTACTGCCGCAATGCTTGAACTGCGGTGCGTGCTGTCTGATCACACGTCGGAATAGCCCAAGCATACGGGGTAAACAGATCAGTAGCCACCAAGATATTCTCAAGGTAAGGAAGTCTATGGTGCTCAGTGAGGATGGACACTAGGAGCGAGTTTCTCTGCAGTGGCGCTTTCCGCAGTATACAGCGCTCACACATGGCCAGCCATTTTGTTGTTTCCCGATCCATCCCAAGCCAATAAAATCCTTTCTGGGGTCTTCTCTGCACCCAAGTAGCCAGACCACACATGGTAGGCCTTCCATGTCGGTTGCTTCTGTTCCTGTGGAACAAACACCTGCTGATACTGAGTTCCCGGGTCTGAGGTCGTTGCACTAGGACCCTGTCGCAAAGTACCGAAGCAACAAGAGCCTGACCACTTCCCTAGACTTTTATTTCCATTTCTCGGTGATTGGCACCTCCTTGCGTTCCACATACAACCATACTCAAGATAATATGGGATCTATCGTCTGATGTGTCTCCCATTGGTCCAGGTCTTATGAGGAAGTTGGCCTCTCCTTGTCCAAGGCTCCCACTAGGGTGCCTGTGTTCACTTCTTGGTTTCAAAGTCAAATCACATGTGACTGTATACCAGACCTGTTGGGTATTGTTATCATTGATGTTACACGTTTTCATTTGTTTCAAATGCAATGGCTGATCAAGAACGAGGTAGGAATTGGAGACCAAAAGAAGTTAAGGAATTGTTAACTTTACAATTCTAAGGAGTGATAGCTACTAAACAGATGCAGCACTTTTGGGGGCACAGACCCTGTGCAAATCCAGTTAATATGATCAGGGGTAAGCAAAGTGAGCAACAGACAGAACAGGCTGTTAATATATATATATATAGTATATAAAGCAACACATCTGCAACAGGAAAAAAAAAAAATTATGGTCGACAAGCCTACAACTTTTAATACACTGCAGTTAGTACCACAAGGCTGAATGAAAATATTAATAATGCCCACTTTAATTTTTCCCCTTATATGCATACTGTATATATTATTAATAGAGAGGACAAAGCGAGCATTTTTAAGTAGCTTACCTACAATGCTTATTTGTTTGTTTTGTTTCCATTGCCATGAAAGCGATTCGTTGACTGACAGGTTTGAAAGCTGTCCTCACACGATCCCTTTGCCTGTGTGAAAGGGTAATGATGGTATTATACTGGCATAGATCGTGCATTTTCGTGTTGTGTGAATGGGCATTTTAAAAAAATAAAATAAATAATGTCTCTGATACGGCACAGTGGCGGTATTTGTGTGTGAAAGTGGTATATGAAAGTTTCTCATAGTAAAAGCATAGCTGAGTGTAATAAAGCAGAATGACTGCATGGCAAGGCATAAGGAAGCATTGTTAAGAATAGTAAGGTATAGTAAATAATATTATCTAACATGGCAAACCAGGGTGAGCTATGGTAAATGCATAGTATAACTATGGGAAAACTACAAAAATAGAGTGGTTCACTTTTATTAGAGTGACCAAAGATTAAATCACAGTGTGATAGAGCCTTTATAAACTTTTTAAGAGCATGCGGATAACCTTTTTGTGCATGCAGACTGTCCGACCCTTTTTAAAAAAAGTGTAACCGGTGTAAATCATGTCACACCCGTGAAGGTCAGAGTGCTGGAAATGTGAAAACAAGAAACAGCTGAGGGAATTCTTTAGCAGTTTAATGTGTAGTCTGAGGGACTCATCCCAAGTGAACATATTGCGTTGACATTTACCCTCTGAGGACCGTCTGTTCGTACTGTGTTTAGCTACACAGCAGGAGTTTCTCTCAGTAATGGTGGAGTAGCATGATTATTGTTCTGCATCAAGCTGAGCAAGCTTGGAGAGGCTTATATAACGTGGGACTTTGATACTTAAAACATATAAATTCAGACTTTATGACACTTAAAACTTAAAAAAAAAAAAAAAAAAAAAAAAAAAAAAAACATTTTCAGTTCCCTGCAGAATAATTGAGATACAATGAAAAAGTTCACTGGACAGGGAGGCAGGCAGGGAGAGAGGAAAGCAGGCCAGGCAGGAAGGGAGGAAAGCAGGCAGGCAGGGAGAGAGGCAAGCAGGCCAGGCAGGGAGAGAGGCAAGCAGGCCAGGCAGGGAGGGAGGAAAGCAGACAGGCAGAGAGAGAGACAAACAGGCAGGCAGGGAGAGAGGCAAGCAGGCCAGTCAGGGAGAGAGGCAAGCAGGCCAGGCAGGGAGAGAGGCAAGCAGGCCAGGCAGGCAGGCAGGGAGAGAGGCAAGCAGGCAGGCAGGGAGGGAGAATGATGAAGGTTGCATAACATTCTTGGGGAAGATCAGAGCGATCATTTGAGAAGATGCAAATAAACCTGCGCTGCGGTGAGCCTCCTCGATTTAGACCTGCAGAAACATGCAGAAGGATACGGGTTACTCTGGAAAGAGATCTTAGTGGAAAGGATGTAGACACGCCCCATTCGCCCCCTCATGCCAGCCATTCAAAACTTTAACGATTAGCAAACCACTTGCAAGTAAACACGCGTTCCACGTGTTTATGCCACAGCATGCATTCACTGTTCCTTACCATGTAACACGTTTTTATATAATGCTGAACCCCATTCCCCAGTGATTCACGATTCAACTGAACTTACGGGTGAAACTGAAGCACTATGGCTGCGTGCAGGGTGTTTATTATTAAATAAAACAAACAGTTTAACAAAACACAAAGAAAAGGGCACATTAACCAAACAAAAGATAAATAACAAATAATTCCTCTATATAATAAAGAGTACCTTGTTCTCTGGTTGGTAGCATTCCCTCTTTCTACTTATTTCTCCTCACAACAACAACCCCATCTGAGCCCGGAGTGTGTCTTTTATACTGTGGCTGGAGCCTTAATTACCTATTAGACAATTACCTTACTAAGGATCCAGCCACATTCCCACAGGCTTTACTGGGATGGGAATTTAACCCCACCCCCACCAGCTACACTGTTTGAGACTGGCTTTTCACCGGTCTCAAATAATAAACAATAATGTCAGAGAGCTTTCGACCGTCAGCACACAAACATAATAATAATAATAATAATAATAATAATAATAATAATAATAATAATAATAATAATAATAATAATAATGCATAAATAATAAAAGGGGTGACCACTTTACCACTATCCTTAAGAGGAGGCTGGTCCCCTGTTAGCACATTGTACAAGCTGGGCTGCACCATCAGATTAGAAATAAACTGTCCCTAATGTTTATACATTACAGGCACATCCAGTAAATTAAAATACACATTTACTATTCCATGGGTGAAAAAGAAAAAGTGGTTCTTCCTTTTTTGTTACAGACATGCTGATCTTCCCTCTGGTCCAACACACGTTTGGAATGGTATTATTGGGCTATCCTTATGTACTGTATGTGCATTTCCTTTTACCCAAACTAGAACGTGCTTCTGAATTATCTGAAAGTGCAGGGATCATTGTCAATCTGTATCATGAATTCTGAGTTTAATCATTAAAATGGATCAGTTTTGGGCTGCAGGGCACACCCAATTGTATTATCTATAAGGGTCTGTGTTCTTTGCTTGGGTCTTAATGACTGCAATGCAGATGATGCACCCCTTCTGTCTGAAATTAGCACCCTTGTTTCCCCAGCCTCAAAGCTGTTCTTTTTTTTTTTACTTAGATGAGATGAAAAACGATAATAGACACTGATGTGTTTTGATAACTGAATTAGTCATGCGAAAGCTCGGATGCCTTTTTCCAGCTAATTGCAATTGTATGCTAATGTAATTAGACATCATCATGCAAAAATGAGTTTAAAGGTCGAGTTAAAAAAAGAAAACTCAGACTCCTCTCCTTGAGCAGCCCTGCTGCAGGGGAAGCACGGCACAGATACATCTTAACATCGGCAAGGTCACATCCTTCACAGGCCACATGAGCGCAGAGCAGCATCGCTTGAAGGACTTGAAGCTACAAGTGCTTTACTTGCGAACCCTACCATGCCTGAATCTAAGCAAAAGGATTTTGAAAATTCTGATTGTCCGTGATTTGAACAATGCCACTTGACATGTTCTCGTCTGCTAAAGTTTTAGAAAGACAAAGATTACAGGTCTTCTATCATTAAGAGAAAATGTCAGACCCCATCAAAGAAAGGAAGGAGAATTGCAAACATAATACCATTCCACAAAAAGGGAGCCAAAAACCGAACCAGGTAACTACAGACTAATAAGCCTGACTTCTATTATGTGTAAACTTATGGAAACAAAAAAGATCCAAAATGAAAAATGACTTATATGGTACCAGTATCCTGGGAGACAGTCAGCATGGAGGAAATTATTTAATTTTATTCATTAGGAAAGAAAGATTGTGTCTAACTAACCTGCTTGACTTTTTTGAGGATGCTAACATGTAGAAAACAGAAAGTACTGATTAGAGGAGAAACCTCAAAATGGAGTGAGGTAACCAGTGGAGTATGGTAACTGACATTTAATATAAAAAAAGATTTCAGAGTTTATGTTGACTCAGAAATGTCTTCATCTAGACAATGTGGGGAAGCTATAGAAAAAATCAACAGAATGCTCAGATATATAGTGAAAAGTGTTGAATTGAAATCAAGGGAAGTAATGTTAAAACTTTACCAGAATTATTTCAGGTTTAAAAAGGCATGTCATATGTAGAAAGTCTAAAATAATTGAATCTATTCAGTCTTGAACAAAGAAGATTACGTGACAATCTGATTCAAGCATTCAAAATTCTAAAAGGCATTGTTAATGTCGACCCGGGGGACTTTTTTGACCTGGAAAAAGAAACAAGGACCAGAGGTCACAAATGGAGATTAGATAAAGGGGCACTCAAAATAGAAAATAGGAGGCAATTTTTTACACAGAGAATTGTGAGGGTCTGGAACTAACTACCCAGTAATGTTGTTGAATCTGCCACCATGGGATTCTTCAAGGAGCTGCTTGATGAGGTTCTGGGATCAATAAGCTACTAACAACCAAACGAGCAAGATGGGCTGAATGGCCTCCTCTCGTTTGAAACCTTTCTCATGTTCTTATGTATTTTCAATGAAATGTTGTGTCTCAGATACAAGCAGAGGGAGAACACCTGATGCATTCAGGCTCCTGCTTCAATCTGGTTCCATCAGTAGCATTGCAAAGACAGGCTTGGTCTGGAGAACATCTTTTCTATTAAATTAGTGATGCACTCACACAAATTCTTCTTGCAAGCATGTTTATATTAAACTCTGATCTGGTGTGCCCGTAATCTACTGTGTACCCTGGAGCACAATCATTATGCATCAGCACTTGCGGTTCATTATTAACAACATTGTCAGTGCATGTATTCCCTCCAGTTCATCAAAGTGTCACACTTTGCTTTACATTGAGTGACTGACAGCTATCTGGAAGACCTGTTTGTTTAGAAACAGTTTCTGCTCTCAGTCTGGCTCCCTACAGACCAGGTCCACATCATAAAACACAACGTGTCACAGTTCAACACGATTCACTGCCTCTGCTAAAGAGAGGCACGGGATTGAATGGCAGAAGGTGTTCAAGTCAAGAATGAGGTGTGCACGCCTTGGGGACACTGACAATCCCAGAGTCATTTGAAGGGTCTTGAATTGTGCTGCCGTGCAGTGTCAGCTTGTTTTATAGTGCATTGCCCAGCCCTAATATTATTGACTAGCTGTGGTTCCACTCAGACGGTCACATTTTACTGCTTTAGCAATAACTGTCGAAGAGTTGTAAATTGAAAGCACTGATAGAGAGCTTTTACTACAATGTGACTGTAATTTTACTTGCTCGATATGTTTTTCTTTACTAGTATCATCGTAAAAGTTCAGTTAATGAAGTCTCTTTTGTTGCTGTTTTTTGTATCATGGTCCAGGGTACAAAAACACATATAGCCGTATCTAATTCCTGTACTCCATTTCATTGGGACAGTGGGGGGAAAAGTCCCACCAGGCAACCAATACTTACTATTCAACCCAGTGTGCACGTAATGTATTCCTCGCTCCATCAAAACAGAGGCCGAACACACTTTGTTAAACTGGTAGCCTGGAAAGTTGTACAAACAAGATGTCGTCAAAACAATTGTCTACACATCCAAAACCTTGTTTTAGTTCCAGCAATTAAAAACCCAACAACATTTTTTTTATGTTTAATAGTATTTCCTGAGTACAATCTTGTAATTCATAATAAGAAAGGACTTCATGTGTAGTTTGTCTCATATCATTGAACAGTTTGATTCATAATAAGAGAATACATTGATGGGAGGGTGTCCAATATCACTGAACACAGTATGAGCAGCCTGAACCGCTCAGCTTCTCTTGCACCAACTGCATGAGATGCCATCTCTTAAAACAATAAGAGACCCTACATACTTCACATGAACTTTTAAAACATGAATGACGTCAGGAATGAGACGAGGCAAAGCAGAACCTTGCTCTACTCCATGCTACTGTTGCACAGCTCTTCATTAATTGCTGCCATAATGTCGACACCTACACAAATTGACAATGTTTCTCATGTATTAATTCTACAGTAAATACAGGCAAGGAGGTGTACTGAAGAAGGCAGTAGCAGAAAAGTTGTCTGTTGACTTAGTTTCTTATGTTGATTCTGATTGAGCACTGTGAGGTTACAGACAGTTTGTTAATTCCCCATCTCTTGTATCTGGAGTCTGACACTGACACTGTTCATGTTCCATGCATTATGGAAGTGGATCGCAGGGTTTGGAGAGGTGCACCCTGGGATCTCAGCTCCCTCTCACAGACCACCCTCAAACAAATCCAACACTGTTTACCACAATCGTGTATTACATTGAAACCAGGAAATTATTTATTAGCTCAACATTATGAAATTAAATGTATGTGTAAAAATAACAACTAAATAAATAAATCAACTTCAAACCCACATTTACATAGCATAGGTTCATATTTTATTCATTGGTGTCTGAAAAGGGTAAATTGGCAATTAAACACTAATAATGTGAGACCAGACTCAGACACTGTTAATGTATTAATAAAACTACAACGATTCCATACAGAATCACTGACTTTCTAATAAGCCTTTTTAACCTGAATGAGCTACAGCATATCACATGCAATGGTTTTGTACTGAAGGACGATTGTGCTACAAGGGTAGCTACAGTTGAGTCTCAGGCTGAATGGTAGGAAACCATACACACTTACTATTCAGGATTGCTCATGTGTGGCTGCACTCTTGGGTTCAAAGGTCATTCTGTTACTCTCTTGTAATAAACATATTAGGTTCCATTCCACCATGGAACCTGAACCTGAGACAGGGAATCAGGAGCTACAGGACACTGTGCAGGTGGCTCAGAGCATCATCAGTGTCTCAGCATGCTACTGGAATCGAGGACTGTGCCGTAACATGTGCTGTCCTTCAGAAGGGACATTAAACACAGGTCCTGCTCACTGAAGTACACCACTGGAAGATTTCCTATTTCTACTTTAAAAAAGTAAAATACCAAAAAGTCTCCCCAGAATCACAAGAGTCAAATCAAATTCTATTCTCAGTAGGTTCCCGCCTCGTTAAATATCTGATTGATGAAGTGTTGAAGGCCCTTTAAATGACCCAAAGAGAAAGATGGGGTGCAGAGTAAAACAGGCTCCTACGGAATATTAACCCTGTAGTTACCAAAGCCCGCTGGGTGGACAGGTTCCTCCTGCTCCCTCTGCTGGTGGGAGGTGAGCTAGCACGAAACCGGACAACACTGCACTTTTGACACAAATATAAACTGTATCACCCACCACGAGCACTACTGCACACACCCAGGACTGGTGACCGTGCTTTTATATTGTGGATGTACTAACTGTGTTTATTATTTGGGACGGCAACATGTCATTATTAAACAGTGCAATTCATTTTGTTGTGTATTGCCTGGGATTATTGTTAGGTCGCCAGATCTGGAAATATAATAAAACATTTATAAACTGGATTATAATTATCTCTGTTTGCTTCTTTCATGCACTGCATCACCCCTGCACCTGTCTACAATAAACCACTTTGCCAATGCCCCTCACATTCCTACCGTGAGGATGGCCACTTGTGGGTCGGAGTGAAGCCAGAGGTCTTATGAATTTGTATTTGTTTACAGGAAAGCACTCCTGCTTTTACAAAATTATTTTTGAAGACGGGGATCTAATGCATGCCTCTGTCTGTAACAGATGAGAGAATACAGAAAATGCATTCTGTGACACGGCTAGTGCATGCATTATTCAAAGCTAATGGAGCAGCAATGTGAGCTTCGCTGCTGCAACTCAGAGAGGGGAATGAAACACAGGCCCTTTTGATCTGCCCTTCTAAACCAAAGAACTCGAGTGCTTCTCCTTTGGGCTTTAATTAGGTGTTGAAAATTAATTATCACTTGTAAATGATTTTCTAGCACTAATACTCAGTTCCGTACACTGTGACTGCCGAATATACCCCCCCTCCCCCCCCCCCTGATTTAAGCCTTTTTTATGTTTTATCCTTTTAAAGTTGTTTTTTAACAGCTTAGCAGGACCACATATGGAAGATAAATGCTTATAAATATAAACAATACCTGTTTTGTTTTTTGATTTCCACAGGGCTGCAAACATCAAGGCTCTTGGTCCATAGCCCAGACCACAATACATCCCTTTATTCAAACATTTTCTGGATCACAAAAGATAGAAACCAGTGCCTAGAAATTAGATGTAATTGATACACACACACTAGCAAATTAGCTACAACATTGCAGTTTCCGTGTGTGTCAGGTGGCAGGGATGATACTGAGCATGGATCCCTGGTTAATTAGCTTAACTAATTAAGTAGATGTATTGTCCTCTGGACATCTTTTTGAACATCCTTACATCAATGAAATCCAGCTGACTATGTCACAGTCTTTCACAAAACGTTCATTTAATTTCAGCGTGCGATCTCTGAGAGAGCTGCCGAGCCGTCTCAGTCTATCAAGCGAAGCTCATTCACGCCACAACAACAATTTGGAAGCATGAAAAGTTTCCGCTAATTAACACAGTTTATTTTCTGTTCATTACTTTGCATCTCAAATGTATTCACTGTGCCACCAATAAATGACACCCCTTCCCCTCCTGTCACAGCGAGCCTCAGGTTGATCACTCTTTTGTTGTGAACCAGATGCTAGCAGCTCATCAGCCTGTATAAACAGGCTCTAAAACTTGGCTAACGGCTTCAATGCCAACAGGAACAACTCTGCAAGTAATGCATGTTTACGTTCTTTAGCAAGATTTGTTATAAAGACGGTGGGTTTTTTTTTTGTTTGCTTTTTTGTTTTTTTTAGACTTTTGGACCTTTTTGTTTTTGACCCTTTGGATGTCCTTAAGCATTATTAGTTTCTCTGGCTGCTAATTATCAAAACATAAGCCCAGCTCGAAGTTCATCCACTGCCTTGGAGCGTATCTCCAAAGACAAAGCGCTGCAGCTGAAATAGCGTTTATTCTCTGAGCACAAGCAGAGCAATTCAACACCAGACATAGTCCAATAAGAACAATAACTCTGCTCGCCATAATGCCTGGAGACCTCAACTGGAATTTGTTTTATGCAGCTCTTGTGACCTTGATCAAGTCAGGCAGTAATGTAGTTACTGAACAAGTAACCAATCACAAGGACTACATCAGTATGGCCAGTCTTCGGGGAGAATTTGTCATGTGCTTCATGATGTCATTGCCCATGCCTTTGATGATGTCATATGTGATGTCAAGTATGATGGGAAACATACACATGAGGGTGCAGAGTTAAGGTTGCGTGGCTACTTTATCTTGCAACTTCCTAACCTTTTGGACTTTTGCAACCAAACCTTAACTTTACTTTAACAAAGTTTTTGCCTTTGAGTATCCATAGTTTTGCAGACGGCATCCTGTAAAATCAAACAAGCACATCTGCCACATAATGCAGTGGTGGAAACACAACTTGAGACATTAAATTTCACAGAAGAAAGAGACAGCACCAAGTATATAATTATTTTTTTTAAAAGCCAGATTTATTGAAGACAAATCATGAGAAAAATGTTTAGACCTGAGCACTGAAGATTGTCGTGGTTTGAACACTTTATAAACATGTCAAGGTAATGTGACATGATAGCGTTGATATCCACAATTGTTGCCTATCATTACACACAAAGGAAAGTCGTTTGCACGTAGACATACAAATATCATGGATGAAGAGAATAATTCCAACACACAACAATGGTACCTGTATTGTTAGACTACAGTAGTCTAGCCACTTCACGCAGCAAGAGTGATCATTCAGATGAGGATAGCCACCAGTTCATTTTAGCCACAGTCAGTGAATAAACCCTCACAATTCTCAATGATTGGTTGCAAATCTGAACGTTGACTGTTCAGTAATTCTCCAGATTTGCATGGCGCTGCACAGCCACCTTTCAGTGTTACTGGTCCTTCAACCTTCTTTAGTCACGTCAAGTGTTGGACTGTAATAAGTTAGATGTGGTAGAAACAAAGCAGCATGCATGAAAATACAATATTCTGTCATTTCTGTTACCAGCGTGACAATGGTCTGGGAAAAAACAAGACAAAATGAGCATTCATTGTATAATAAGTAACACTATACACAAGGTCACTTTTATTTTTCATGTTTTATTATTTAAAAGCACAGAGAAGTTTGTAGTTTTAACACCTGCAGCAGCATAGATTTGTCTGTGGAATGGAACGGTATAATTGAACTCCCAACTGTACCATAACAACAAAAGTGAAAGGGGGAAAGAAAATGAAAAAAGATTATTAGTTTCCCCAGTGCTGAAGGCACAAACACATAAAATATTATCACTGATTACCATTTGTAATCCAGACAGAAACATAGATGTGTGCAGAACTATATATTGCATGTCTCCCTATTCAGTGCAATGGAACAGTGACAAGTAACTCTGCCCAGCAATGAAGTTGATAGCAGTGACGTCAGACTGTTATCTTTGAGGTTCAATTTCTGTAAAACTAGGACCCCCGCCCCCTAAAAATGTTAATACCCTGTTGCACATCTACAGCCCCGGGACTATGTGTATGCCAAGCGTGGTTCCTTAATTTGCTATACTTTTTGAGATACAGGTGTATAAAAAGCATGTTAATCACTAAAATAAATAAATAAATAAATAAATAAATAAATAACAGCTGTTTTTTCATCACTCTGTAACTCAAAAAGTATTCAGCCAAATGCTCCCCGTTCACAGGGTTTGTTGAGCCTGCTAATCTAACCACACATAACAGTGTTCATGCATATTGCTGGGGTTTTACCCCCTTTTGAGCTGGTTGTAAAATCAACTTCAAACAGGACCTTCGTTGGAACCTTAACTATGTCTACATGACCGCACAGACATCCTATACATGTATCTCAGAAGAAAGCTTAAAAGTAACAGCAAGATATGCATGCCAGCATCACATGTAAACCACCAGGAGTTTTAAACTTATAAGTGATAAAACAATGAGGAATGTTTTGCGCTATTGGCTCAGTGGTACACCTTGAATCTCAGCTGGAGTCTGCCAAGCCTTCCCCTGGAAGGTGAGCTCTGTCTGACAAGAGAAGAGTTCCGTTCTTAGAGCTCTTGTGGTGCAAAATAAAAAGGCCACTCCTTTGTTGAGGTGCATGAGTATTCTCCAGGGAGGAAAAAAATGATAAAATATTATAAATATTTTACTAGTGGCGGCTCACCAGGATAGGCTTTCAGATATTGGCATGTTGTTTCCACCCCACTATTTATTTCTTCTGAAGCAAATCTATCTTTCTCTGCTTCTACTTCACAGCTTGTTTGATTGCAATTAAAGATGACTGGGATCAGCTTCAGCTATGAGCCCTTGGGCTTTGGTGATCCTGCTCCCTTGGATTGCAAGAGAGACTACAAACCCTTTGTTCCTGGTGAGAGCTACTCTACAAACCCTTTGTTCCTGGTGAGAGAGATACTCTACAAACTCTTTGTTCCTGGTGAGAGCTACTCTACAAACCCTTTGTTCCTGGTGAGAGAGATACTCTACAAACTCTTTGTTCCTGGTGAGAGATACTCTACAAATTCTTTGTTCCTGGTGAGAGATACTCTACAAACTCTTTGTTCCTGGTGAGAGATACTCTACAAACCCTTTGTTCCTGGTGAGAGATACTCTACAAACTCTTTGTTCCTGGTGAGAGATACTCTACAAACCCTTTGTTCCTGGTGAGAGATACTCTACAAACCCTTTGTTCCTGGTGAGAGATACTCTACAAACCCTTTGTTCCTGGTGAGAGATACTCTACAAACCCTTTGTTCCTGGTGAGAGATACTCTACAAACCCTTTGTTCCTGGTGAGAGATACTCTACAAACCCTTTGTTCCTGGTGAGAGATACTCTACAAACCCTTTGTTCCTGGTGAGAGCTACTCTACAAGCACTTTGTTCCTGGTGAGAGATACTCTACAAACCCTTTGTTTCCCCATGACAATGGGAAACGTATATCATTCCTTACTACTGTCTAGAAACTATTTTGTCCGGTATTTTTTAACATAGTCAGTTAAAGAAAAAAGTCTTTGGAATACAAGTTTAACCTTCTCCCTTTAATACCGTAACTCAGAATTTTGATTAATTTATTCCTAAATTAAGTTTTTTTGATTGAATCAGTTTCAGTGGTTTTTAATGAACCCACGTCTCCTATTGCAATTCTTGCTTGCCACACTCACATGCCAGATCTATATGTGCTGCTTAGTTCTCGCTTCAGGCATTTCACTGTGGTGTGTTTTGCATTTTCTTGGTCCCTCATCACCATGGCATATTATTTGTATCAACTAATGATTTAACTTCATAGCTAGATTTAACCCAGAAGACAATAAATAGGGTTGGTAAGACCTTTTCAAACTCTGCAATAAATCATTGTAAAGTGCCAAAGTGGGAATTCTGCAGTGTGTGTGTGCGTGTGTGAATAGCTTTTCAAAATTTCAGGTCATGTATCATCTAGAAAATGCATTTTCAGCTATAAAGGTATTTGAAAACGTCAGAAAATAAAAAGTGAAGCAAGTTTACTAAGTGTTCAAAGGTTGGATTTATTCCTGGACATGTATGTATATTTGAAGAGACAGGGGTAACTGCACATATAAACACACTGAAAAAGACTGTGGCATTGTTATTAATTGTAAATGGACATGTGCTTTTACCTGGTAAACACAAGTCTATTACCCAGAAAAAAAATAGCTTTTTGGTTTCAAAAGTATAAAACGTAGTCAAGTATCTGTTTGTGAAATTGCTGCACTAAAGTATGGTCATTCAGCTCAACAAGAGGTTACGATCAGATAATCTTATCAATCGAACAATACATGTTAATACAAAGTGATATATTGTGACAGCTGTCAGTTGCTCAGGACAAGGGCGCCAGCTAAGAAATAATTAACACATTTTCGTTTTCACTGACAGTAGAGAGGAGGGTTTTCAAAGAACCACTCACTTCAGATGTTTTCTGAATGCCCCTTGTATTCCACACCCAGTCATGGTTTTATAGAGGATGACACTTTACAGGAAGAGTCTGTGGCGTAGAACACCTGCAGAAAGCAATGTGAGCTACTCATACTTGGGCTCTCATGGGCATCAGGAGTGATCTGCATTCATTTATATAAAGAGTAGAGAGTAAAGAGTAAAGCAATGGAGCGTGTCTAAATCACTTATTGAAATATACCACCACGGCCCTCCACTGATCACTATAAAGGTCAGGAGTTGTCCAAAACAAATAATTGACCTTTTAATAAATTTAAGAACCTTGCAGGATGAAGCCTGTATTCTTTCTCACTGCATGCATTCCCAGGAAGAATACTTGACCTTTAAAGATCATTCAGGGGCTAAATCAGGATTTCTAGGTAATTCTTTTTTTCTTCTTCTTTTTGGTATTCCTGTCCAGCTTCCTTAATGAAACTTCTTAAAACAGCTCTGATGTCATCAGTCACCAGAAGTTTCCAGTTCAAGGGGGTGGTGAAAGACACTATTATTATGCTAATTGAACATGTGGTTATATTGAGAGGAATGGTATTGGCGCACGTGTTTTCAGGGTATATTGGTGCAGCAAAAGTAAATCAGCCAAAAGCACCATTTCACTTTTAATGTGTAGTTCCCAACACTGTCAGGTGAAATGTAGAAAAAAAAGTGAATACGCATGTAACAGGGCAACAGGAGAGATCCTATTAGAGGGGGCACCCTGCTTGAGTAGATGTGTTTATTTATCACAGGTGAAATGTGTGGGTGGTTTATTATTTGAAAGAGGATGCATTGTTTGTTAAGAACGGGTGCATTCTAGTATGTATAAATGAGTGTTTTGTTATTGTTAGTATGATTTGCATGTATTTTGTGTTTAGTTCAAAACACGCTGTTTTATTATTGTTGGTGTGATTTATTTATTTATAAATAATACGGTGAAAAGCTGTGTTTTGTTTGTTGTTTATTCTAAACCCTGTGAGTTAATTGATTCAATCAATCGGAAGATGGTCACCAGTATAAAAGCCTGTAGTTTTCTGTGCTCTGTGTGGGAGTTGAGAGGAGAGAACCTGAGACAGAGAGCAAGAGGAGAACGGGAACGAGAGAGAGTAAACGGAAAGTAAAAATAAGGATCAGTGAAGGTAACTGCCAGTCTGACCTTAGGTCTGTTTTATTTTGTGCTCTGGAATAACACACAGAAGACAGTGAAAGTTTAATAAAACAGCTCCTTTATTTGGCTGGGATGCATGTCAACAACACATAAATATAATAATATAATTGTCACTTAGATGGCCGGAGTGGGGGACGTCTGACCAGAAACAGGAAACTAAACAGAGAGAGGTTGAGTTTGGTGGAGCTGAGCGAATGGCTTCGCTCAGCATTTAATGAGTGAACAGAACAGATAAAAAAATAAATGGTGGTAACAAACAAAAACACAAGGACACGGCACATTCGCCAAAACAAAAGAGATAAACACGGACTATCACTAAACAAAACACGGTTAGCTTCTTTAAAGATCATTATTTTACTATTTATTCTTATTACCTCAGTCTCCACTCACCGAACACACAACCCCGAGTGGGTGAAAACATGCTGCTTTTATGCAGCTGTACCGAGACTCGATTGCTAATCAATCAATCAATTGGCATCTCAGTACAGCTGCACGTGAATTAATAAAGTGCAATTCCCCGTGCTCGCATATTATTACTTTTTACTTGCACATGAAGTGCTGTGCAATCCTCGCGGCTAAATACAAATATACATTTTAAACACTCGTGTTAGACACCCGATTATATCTCGTGTACCAATGACTATACACCAACATTAACACACAACAGATAACACAAAATACACACAGGGGCGGGCACTTTGCCACAATAATATGTTTTTTATTTTTATATAGTGTCTTTCATAGTGGACTTGTGTTTACCAGGGAAATGCACATGTGCATTTAATGCTTTACGATACTAATACTAAGCATGGGTGCTACCCAGCAATGTGTATCGCTGTGTGAAAACAATGGTTTCAGTTCCGAAACAATAAGACACTAATAATTAACACACAACACAGACACGGTCACTCCTCGGTCAATAGTGCATGCTCTTGTGCAGGTGTGGTGAAAGACAAACAGTTTGTGAAACAGTGGTGTAGTGTAGTCTGGGTTTAGCGCTGGCTTTCAGCTACCAGCTAGTGCTTAGCCATCTAACAAAGACAAATGACAAACAGTTAGCACAACGAACAAACAAAACAGGAAACACTCACGATAATTAATTACTTCCGTTTCCTTAACGGGTCGTTTCAGTAACCACATCGATAGGAACAGATTACGGCATCACATCTCTTAAATTATCCTTAGTCATGCCCCCTCTGATAGCTAGTTCAATCAGCTCTCCTCTAATCCATGACTGACACATCACTTACATTATATGATTATAATGTCACATGTGCCATCAACAGGTTTAAGGAAAAATATCTTAAAGAGAGAGCAAAAATAGGCAAGTGGAAAAAATGATGAAGCTAATTTATGTATACTTTTTTTTCTTCGTATTTTAGGAAAATGTACTAGCTTTCATCTTTGCAGTTTACAGGTTAGATCAGGTCAGAAGGTTGTTCACTGCAAGGAAATTCTAAATAAAATTGTACTCAATTCTAATTAGCAATATTTGTGTTTATTTATTGGGGGCTAGCCCTAAAATGTTAATATGCAAATCTGTGAATTTGTAGACAGTTTTCAGAGAAAGAATTTTGTAATTATTTCATATTTCTGCTGCAAATCAATGCAGATGTCCAGGTGTAGCAGATTTTTCTTTCTTTCTTTCTTTCTTTCTTTCTTTCTTTCTTTCTTTCTTTCTTTCTTTCTTTCTTTCTTTCTTTCTTTCTTTTCCTTCCAACTCTGGTTTAATTAGTAATATAATTCAAAGCTTTCCAAACACTGATGATTGACGTGTCAAGTGAGCTGTTCTGATTCATGTCTGAAGTAATCCCTGTTTCCTTCGTCAACAAAATGGATGGCATTACTTATTAACATTGCAAAGTCATGAAGCCCACTGCATTTGCCCTCTGGAAACATCTGTGTAGATTTTTCCTAGGCCAGGGCTAATTGTAGCTGGAGGAACTGATGTTTATACATTCAGAAATAGCCACCAGTCTCCTGGTAACTGATGCCCTTTTAATGATATCATGCCGACACTGACAGCAGGAAGCTTGTGAAGGTGTTCTTGTCATTCCTGACCCATTCTTTCATGTGTTGCTGAGAGGGGACACCAGGGACTGGCTGTCGTGAATGCATGTGTGTGTGTGTGTGTGTGTGTGTGTGTGTGTGTGTGTGTGTGTGTGTGTGTGTGTGTGTGTGTGTGTGTGTGTGCTGTGTTGTGCTGTGCTCTGTGTGTGCATGTCAGTGTGTGTGTGTGAGTGCGTGTGTGTGTACGTGCATGTGTCTGTTTTTCTCTATGTCCGAGTGTTTATGTCTGTCTGTCTGTCTGTGTGTGTGTGTGTACTAAGGGAACATCTTTGAGGCAATATAGTAAATACATGAACAAGCATATTGTGAACAAAGAGTTGTGTGAACATGCAGCACCATCTTTAAAATAAAGTAAACTTGGGTTCTGTCCCGACACACAACTGCACACAGATTCATACATTCCTCTCTTTTGTCGCCAGGCTTTTGCACCAAACTAGTACCCATCCATTTAAGAAATAACACTAAATATTTCATTATTTGTCATAAACTTGCTTTGGGCATTTGTACAGTATGCTGCAGAAATGCATGGCTGCTATTCCTGGGAGTTTCAAGTCATTCACTAGAAAGTTTTTCATTCAGATATTCAACGATTCATTTATTATCCACTTCTGGGCCTTGGGCCTTCTCACTTATCGCATTTCCGTGCAAAAAAACAAAACAAAAAAATAAAGCTCTGAATTGGTAACACACTGTTTAATTTCCCCAAACGTGTTATCAACACCTCATAGCTTAGCTATTGAATGGTCTTGTAGAAACCTTCTGACAATTTACTAAACTGCTTTGACTTTGCACATGTTTCACTAATGATGGGATGCACTGACAGAACATGATTGTTTCCATGTCAGTATTTTAACTGATATGCATGTTTAATGGCTTTCAGTTAAAAAGAATGGCTGCAAATGATTTTGAATTTCAGTGCATTAGATGATATTACTGTGGTATTTCACTTGATTTCATTATGAATGTTATTCAGATTTTACTTCTGTTCAACCCTATGAAATAAGAATGTATCCACTACCTTTACATTGATGCATGTGCTATATAGTATCTGACCCTACCCCTAACCCTACTACACATTCAGCCCTGTAGGAAAGACAACTTGTGCTTAACCCTAACACTAACACTAAAACTAACCCTAACCCTACTACACATTCAGCCCTGTAGGAAAGACAACTCGTGCTTAACCCTAACACTAACACTAACCCTAACACTAAAACTAACCCTAACCCTACTACACATTCAACTGTTTAGCAAAGACCACTAGTGCTTAACCCTAACCCTAACCCTAACCCTACTACACATTCAACAATGTAAGAAAGACAACTCGTGCTTAACCCTAACCCTAACCCTAACCCTAACCCTACTACACATTCAACAATGTAAGAAAGACAACTCGTGCTTAACCCTAACCCTAATCCTGACCCTAACCCTAACCCTACTACACATTCAACCCTTTAGGAAAGACAACTCGTGCTTAACCCTAACCCTAACCCTAACCTTAACCCCAACCCTACTACACATCCAACCCTTTAGAAAAGACAACTAGTGCTTAACTCTAACCCTAACCCTACTACACATCCAACCCTTTAGAAAAGACAACTAGTGCTTAACTCTAACCCTAACCCTAACCCTAGCCCTAACCCTACTCTTTGTTTTCTATAACGCTAATGTTTTCTGGGGGTAGATCTCAGTATTTGATTGCTCTGACAGCTCTTAAGCTGTCAGATAACTCCTCCTGGGTTGTTATTTTGTCTTCAAGCAACAGCAATGGCTAATGTCTTGGGGTGATGGGTGGTATCATTGTGTTTCCTTTGCTTGTATTCAACCATTTTACTTTTAATGGGCTTTTTTTTTGCAGTATCTGTCAAGCGACAATCTTTTCTGTAATCTTAATTATATAACCTTCACCTTCTTTAAAAGGAAGTCAACAGTCAAAGCGATCCATTGCAGGGGAGGCTGAATTGCATGTACTCGTTTCCCAGAGGACTGGCAATATGGGGTGTGAGCACGTTCCAGTGGACAGGGTTTTTATCTGCCAGTCTTGATATGTGGTCTACCATCTTTATAATAATAATAATAATAATAATAATAATAATAATAATAATAATAATAATAATAATAATAATAATGAGAAGAATAAGTCATTATTATTATTTAGTGATTTAGCACACACTTTTATCCAAAGCGATATACACAGACTAGAGGGTGAACTTTGCATCACAGCTGCTGCTGCAGAGTAATTTGCAATCAGATCCCTGTCTCATCAAAGGACCAGTTTGGAATGTATGCTTATAATAATTAGATTATTTTTATTATTATAATAAATGCAGCACCATGTAAATCCCTGCTTCATTAACAGATGTACAGCCAACTGCTGTTGCTATTGTACCCTGATCACAGATCACAGGCCTCACACAGTATTCTCTGCTGCTAAGCACATTCAGCCCTAGATTAACCTTCTCCCTAGCCACAACTTTTTTAATAACCCTCACTGGCAGGTTGTGTGAAAAAATTAAAGATTTTATAAGAGAGCCTTCTAAGTCCACAGGACCACTGGGATTACTTAACTCCTGTGGTTATTTACAGTGTGAGCCCCTGCATTGAACCTGTGCCCTCTGTGATCAATAGCAAGCTTGCGAACCTGCAGAATTATCGGTCCGTTGAGCTCAATATCGGTTAGTGGCTTAATGTCCCCTCTCTTAGTTTTAGTGTCCACAGGGTGCATTGAACAGCTTGCCAGTAACCCTGTTTTAGTTCCTCCTCCCTGCTGTACAGCTTGTGCAGAGGCTCAATGTACAGAATCCACACCAGAGAAAATACAAACCCAGCCATCCATGCAAGGCTTTACGCAATGTAGATAAATTAAGTGCACAAATTAAGATGCACCAGTGAATACTTTTACAAATGTCCCAAAATCCGTGGGATTAATCACATTTGTTCTCTTTGAGTGTCTTGTCGTTGGGATGTATGCAATGAATCTATGCTGTGTCATTGTGTTTTAAATATGTTTACAGTCACACAGCACTTTTGTTCAATAAATACAATTTCAGCTCAATAAACTGGTGAGTTTAAAAGGAAAAGTGCAGTGAAAACATCTGGAGATTTGAAAGGATCATCACTGCGTGTTGCATGCATACAAATACAGGCTTACTGTAAAGAAGACGAATCCACAGAAAGCTCCAGGTCAGGGAGAGTAGCAGTCTGCCGCCGTCTCTCAGAATACACTCACATGGGATTTAATATTGCCCGCGTCCCTCAATATGGAGAGAAGGCCTCAGCACACCCTGTGCATACTGTATAGTGGGCCCACAGGGCAAATACAATTCAGTGTATGAAGACAGCCTGTTCTGAACATATCTGAGGGATATGGTAATGTGAAACTCCAGACCCCACGGTAACTTCTACAGCATTAAACCAGAGGTTTCTGTTATACTCAATTAAGAAAAAAAAAATGTGGCACTGGCTTGTTAGCTATTATGAGATAAGCTAGGCGAAGCACATCTGAGATCTGAAAGAGCCTCTGAAGCTATAATCTGAAACGTCATTTTAAATGAGGAAAATCATTTATCATTTGGGCAATCAATTAATAATTGCATGTTGAGTAGTCATCACTGTTAAGCATTGCACCGAATGCTGAAACTGCATGGGTTGTATTATACTGTCTTAGTCCCACTGCTAACTGCATGGGTTGTATTATACTGCCTTAGTCCCACTGCTAACTGCATGTGTTATATTATACCTTCTTAGTCCCACTGCTAAGCCACTTCTCAACAGTCTAATACCACAATTTGCAGCACCTTGAATATTATTTTATATATATAGATCTATAATACTGAACTACATATTTATATATATATATATATATACTATATATAATATATATATATATACACTGTATATACTATATATATATACTGTAACTATACTATAATCACACAGTCACTACACATAGAGCTTAATACTGTAACTGCACTGTAATCACACAGTCATTACTAATAGAGCTTAATACTGTAACTACACTGTAATCACACAGTCACTACACATAGAGCTTAATACTGTAACTACACTGTAATCACACAGTCACTACACATAGAGCTTAATACTGTAACTGCACTGTAATCACACAGTCACTACACATAGAGCTTAATACTGTAACTACACTGTAATCACACAGTCACTACACATAGAGCTTAATACTGTAACTACACTGTAATCACACAGTCACTACACATAGAGCTTAATACTGTAACTGCACTGTAATCACACAGTCACTACACATAGAGCTTAATACTGTAACTACACTGTAATCACACAGTCACTACACATAGAGCTTAATACTGTAACTACACTGTAATCACACAGTCACTACACATAGAGCTTAATACTGTAACTACACTGTAATCACACAGTCACTACACATAGAGCTTAATACTGTAACTGCACTGTAATCACACAGTCATTACTAATAGAGCTTAATACTGTAACTACACTGTAATCACACAGTCACTACACATAGAGCTTAATACTGTAACTACACTGTAATCACACAGTCACTACACATAGAGCTTAATACTGTAACTACACTGTAATCACACAGTCACTGCACATAGAGCTTAATACTGTAACTGCACTGTAATCACACAGTCACTACACATAGAGCTTAATACTGTAACTGCACTGTAATCACACAGTCACTACACATAGAGCTTAATACTGTAACTACACTGTAATCACACAGTCACTACACATAGAGCTTAATACTGTAACTACACTGTAATCACACAGTCACTACACATAGAGCTTAATACTGTAACTACACTGTAATCACACAGTCACTACACATAGAGCTTAATACTGTAACTACACTGTAATCACACAGTTACTGCACATAGAGCTTAATACTGTAACTACACTGTAATCACACAGTCACTATACATAGAGCTTAATACTGTAACTACACTGTAATCACACAGTCACTACACATAGAGCTTAATACTGTAACTGCACTGTAATCACACAGTCACTACACATAGAGCTTAATACTGTAACTGCACTGTAATCACACAGTTACTGCACATAGAGCTTAATACTGTAACTACACTGTAATCACACAGTCACTATACATAGAGCTTAATACTGTAACTACACTGTAATCACACAGTCACTGCACATAGAGCTTAATACTGTAAGTGCACTGTAATCACACAGTCACTGCACATAGAGCTTAATACTGTAACTGCACTATACTTAGTCATTACACATATGGCCTCATTTACAAAAGGGCACTAAACATGGTGCACCTTCATTTCAATTAGTGTGCACATTCATGATTTCCATATTTACTATTGCAATTGCATTCATTAATGTGCAAAATAGTGGGCATGTTATGGTGCACAGTGATTGTATTGGTTCACACTGTGGTAATCAGAATGAACATGTGATATGCATGCTAATGTATGCTAATTTATTTAAATGAGACACCCCACTCTGAATAATGAGATGAGCTTTAATCACACTGTATTTACTAAAGAGTGATAATCTTAGTGTGCATCTTAAAGTGAGCGATAATTAGTTAGTTTGGAAACCAGGCTTTAACCACTGTTAGGCGCACTATTTAAACAGATTTTTCTAGACTGAAATCTGTCTGGCATCATGGAGACATCACTTACATACAGAGGCCATATGGGAAGGATCCAAAGAGCTGCAGAGAATGAATGAATTCAAAACTGAAGATTTCATCTTGAAATTTGAACAAAATTGTTTCGCAAATTGGCTAAAACCTGTTCCTGTTCCACATCGAACACACGGAACGTGTCTGTTTGCCTTAGATCATATTAAATTTTTTACCTTAAGATGTTCTTGATTGTACAATGCTTTGTGCATTGTGAACGGCGCTATATAAAAACAGATTGTATTGTATTGTATTGTATTGTATTGTATGTTGCATATGAAATACACTTTATAAAAGCTATGAGGTGGTTTGTAACTTACCTGGTTGAGAATCACCTTTAATTCTCATGGTGTCAATGAGGCCCTGCACAGCCTCTTGTTGTTCTGGGGAGAAGAGGCTCTCAATATTCTTTTCCAGGCTGGTCAGCTCCCCCTGTCTGGATGGTCCTCCTCCAGTGCATGTTGCACAGAGCGGGTCTGAACAATCGCCTCTTTAGTTTTTCTTTTCTGCCCAGTTCATTTTATTAAACATGTATACGGCTATTTGCCTTTGACCCAGGGCAATGACCATACAAGGTATTCATTTAAAACAACCTCCTCCACTAGAATTTCTAACTCTTCTGTGTGCAGTTTTAGTTTGTGTTGCCTCTGCCTGCCCACTGAGGAGGGCTGCGTCTGTTGATCGCTCATTTTCAATGAAAGCCAATGGTCAATGTAAGCAACTTCCACCTTTCATAATAAGACCAAAAGATACACCGGGACTGCTGGGGGTTTTTATATCACGGTGGTCACAGGAAAGTCTCTGACATTACCATGCACATTAAATTATCGCTCACAATACATGTAGTGTGCACGCTATGGCATGTAAATTAGCCATATACTGTGCTTGTAAATTGATGCTTTGTCTTAGCAAATGGGGCAGTAAATTTAGATTTATGGTGCATGTTAGGCTCACTGTTTAATGTGCATGTTACAGCTAGTGCCCTTTCATAAATGAGCCCCACAGAGCTTAATTCCGAAATACTAACCATTTCTAGCATCTTTTGCATAAACATTTTATTCATAAATGCGATCATGCATTCTCTGAGTAATAACTGCAATGCAAATCATTCTTAAAAAAACTCCTGCGCTTTATGAATTTGGTATTGCACAGAGTACACTTCCCATGTTTAGTGAATTCATCCAAATGGTAGCTGATAGATGATGATAATAACCTGATGAAAAGTGGATGCCTGATTACATGGTACCTGCTGATGTAATAAGTGTGTAATTACCATATTATTACATCAAGCAACTAGATGCCTGCCAGTTGCAACCATGTAAGAGCAGGGACCATTTAATTACATCAAGTAACAGTTATTATAATGTAATTACATGGCTATCCATGTCTTGTAATCTAAATTTCTACCAAGATACTCATATATCCCTTAGAGGGGCCTCATTTTAATCATTTTAACAAATGACTGGATCTCACTGTCTTAATCTATTTTGTTGTTTTGGCGATTGTAACACTTCATAAAAGGGTCAGAATTCATCAAGTGGTTTTCAACGCGGATGCTGAGGGATAACAAAACCCCACAGAGATCTGAAGTCCAACACTCCACCCTGTATCTGTTTCCATGAGAGCCCCCTGTAATGAGGAATTCATTTCACTGAATGTATTTATTTCTTTTCCCACAGGGGTAGTTTGCTTGCACAGATCTCTACAAGCAGTCTAAGATGACACACGTGTCACACTCATATCCTAAACCTGTGGGCTAAGTGAATGAATACAGTTAGAATTTTTTTTTTTTTTTTGAATGTGACAGAGTGGTTGCAGTGCCCAGGTGTGTGATGATGTCACGGACCAGGAAGCAGGACAAAAAGAAAAGGTAAGGGGCTGAAACGTCCGCATCTATATATTTAAATTAAATAACCATGTTTCTGAAACACAAAAGGAATGGGCACATGGGCCAAAACAAAACAGACAAAAACGGAACCAAAGCATACTCAAGTGTACATTAATATAGCAATTGATATATTTCACAGACTCACGTCTTGTCTCTCCTCCAACACCCCCTCCACCATGAGCTCGGAGTGGGTCTTTTATATTTTGTGGCTGGAGCCTTAATTACCCATTAATCAAATAATTACCTTATTAAGGCTCCAGCCACATTCCCACAAGATTTATAGGGATGAGGATTTAACCCTATCCACGTCAGCTACATTTTTCACCGGTCTCAAATCAATCATGTCGGACAGCTTTCGCCCATTCACACACAGACACAATATATATTTATAACTCGGCTTGAAGATAACCACCTCTGATTGGTCAACAGCATCACATGACCATGCGTGTATGTATATATAGCACACTTGCATACTAATGAGCCGCTTTACACTGAATAAATCACTATGCATCACTGCATTCTAAATTCCATGACAAACTGCCATTTTATTTGTTATTAGTTACAAAGCTACAGCCAAAAACGAGTGACATTTGAGCTATTTCCTATACTCCACTTAACTGGTACAACACCAACTTTCTGAGTGAAGACAGCAGTCCATCTGAAAAAAAAAAAAAATAAAATAAGTGCACCAGCAAGAGTAGAAACATAACAGTAGATGAGGAACAGCTAAATGAAATAGAAGAAATCAAAGATTTAAAGAACGCGCAAAAAAAAAAAAACTACAGCATAGGCTGGTTAATGTACTTAAAGAAAAAAATATGGACATTAATTTTATGGAATAAGTCCAAAAAATCTCAACAACATTAAAAGAATTTTATGCCAATACAAGAAATTCAGCTGGGAACCAGTATTCAGTCTCCAGCTGAATTTCTTGCATTGGCATAACATTTTTAAAACCAGCAATAATATATTCCTTTCAGTCAGGAAAACTCTTAGAAAAGCAGGTAAAGACAAGGCCAGACACCACCCCCCAAATTAACAGCCTGCGGGAAATTTAGGTACTGTCCCCTGACACTGCGGTCAGATTGGTGCCTAAAGTATGGTTTGATCATCAACTTAATCTGGCACAACTTAGATGCAAGGGTATCCGACAACTAACAAAAATATCTTTTGAGATCCAAAAGGATGAAATCATACTAGAATATGTATGCTTAGTATATAACGAGTTCACAAATTCACTTCAAGATCCGGCTTCAGTCTTCATCGCAGCTGCTCTCCTTACTTCCTTAGTGTCATTTTAAACGCCACCCATCATCACACCTTGTGTCCAGTCCTCTAATTTCTACTAAGATGGCATTTTCAATGCAGAAATTCACAATAAACGAACATGTGCAATTAATTTTTAATAAGCGAACGATTAATTTAATTAAATTATTAAATGGATAGATATAGAATGAAGATATTTCTTCAGAATAATTTACATTGTCTTGCAACTCGCTCCTAACAAAACCCTTTGAAGCAAATGTGTTGTTTTTTTTGTTTTTTTTTTACTAAGGAGCCAGTGTGTTGCCCGTGAATACATTTCTGGGAGAAACAAATTCCTTATTGAGAAGAACTATTATAATAAGACAATACTGGAAAGATATCAGAGATCTTTATTATTTATTGATTTAGACTATTTGGAATGGGAAGACAAGTCCTCAACTGATTTTCAGCTCCCACACCCACTCTGCTAATGGTCTCAACTCTCCTGTACTACAGCTGTTTTATCAAATACAAGCAAAATAATAGATTTGTGTTGGAATGGGACCCAAGTGTGTGCTTGTGAAGGAAATACTATGATTCTTGGTTGTAAATCTACCTCCCAACCTGTGAGGGCGCTAACAGCAAGAACAGAGTTCCTTGGACAGGCTGGCCTGACAGTTCTTTCCCAGGGTTCAAGGAAAAAGTCAGCCAGCCAGGAACGGGGCGAGAGTCTGTTGCAATAATGCATTATCCCGGAAGGGAAACGACGTGGCAGCCGCAGATTGGAGAGGCGGTTGCACTCATTTCCCAAGGGGTCATGTCTGACAACATAAAAGGGGATGGAGAATCATAATCTGTTCCTTCACATTGGTTTGTTTTAAATAGAACCGAGAAGGACTGTGAGAGACCCTGTGAGAAACAGTATCGTGAGTGTTGTATTGTATTTGTTTGTAATTGTCCTTTTTTTTTTAAATTACTATATGTCTAAACACATTTATGGAGCTGTCACCGAGGGCCAGCACTAAGCCGGAACATCACTTCACCACTATCACTAAATAAACTTGTATCACCCACCATGAGCACTACTGCACGCACCCAGGACTGGTGACAGTGTTAATAATATTGTGGGGCAGATATTGTGTTTATTATTTGGGACTGTAATCCTGTTATTTTCTACCCCGTGCAGTACACATTGTTGCATATTGTCTGTTTGGTCACCAGACCTGGATAAAAAAATAAATAAATAAAGCCCTTTACAAACAGGATTACAAATCTCTGTTTGTTTCATTACTGCACTGCATCCACTCAGCCACTTTGCCACAGTGCTCCATCCGGAGTAGACTGTATTACCATTGTTGAAGTCCCTTGAGTGAACCTGCTCTTTGCACCTCCCTCACAGGTGAGATCATGCATTATTCTGTTTGCAGGTAATCTGTATTATTCTCTTTGCAGCCCCGGAGATGTATCAGCCAGGAAGCAGGGATTGAAGGCATATATCAGAAGCAGAAGGCAAAATCTGTTGTTTTAAAAAACAGCTGGAAAATCAATCTGTCATTTAACTAATGCCTGGAAAATAAATCCATCGAGTGTGTGTGTTTTTTTGAGAAAAAGAAGGCTGTGCTTAACACAGCAGCAGGAGGCAGCAGAGAAAGAGAACCAGCAGTGGAGACAACAGCCGTGAGGGTAGTTTCTATGTACCCCAAAAGGGGTTGTTATATATTGTATAGTGTAGCTCAGGGGAGCTGATACCCTCAATAAAGTATTATGGAATAGGAGAACGTTATTAAGAGCCTTGCAGGTTAGCGGAGGTGGCGAGACTCTGCTTAAAAGAGCACTTCATTTGTAGTTTTATTTACAGTGTTTTGTTTTCCCCTTTTCATTATAGATTATTATTTCATCATGTACAGCACCTCAGGGGGGGATACCATTGTTGGTAGTAACCCTGAGGGTAGCAAAGCACCAAATAAATCTTATGTGCCTGGACGCTGTCTCAAAGACCGTCTCTGACTTCTGTGTTATAAGTGAATCACCCACACACCCTCTCACAATTTTTTGTGATGTCCCTATATATAGCATCGCTTTGACTAGTGCTTGTGTATAAAAGGTGCTTCATATCAACCCATTTCACTGACAGGGTTCTGTTATTAGGAGGTATACCCCTGGGTCTTGGCTCTTTGTGCCTCTCTCTGCAACAGCAAATACGATATATAAGTTCCAAAAGATGTCTTACTATCCCTTTAAAATTTCCAGTGAAGGAGACAACTCCAGTCTTTTTCCTGGAGGACGACTGCAGTTAAAACTGCAGTGAATTGAGGCAAGCAAACAGCTAGTCTACAGTTTTTAATCTACGCTGTTCTGTAAGTGCTGCATGAGTAGTGGTCACTGGAATCATTTCATTAAATGTCCAACACCATCCAAAGTTGTCTTTATCACTTGCTTTTTTAAAAGCCGCTTTATGGATAGCAGTGTCATAATTAAAATACAATCCTAGGACTGGTGTCAACTAGTGCAGTGGTTTGAATTCCAGTTATAAAATAACACGAGGAACTGATGCACGATTCCAGGTAAACCTTACTCGCCAAAATATCCCCCAATATCTCACTTTGCCTATCATTAGGTGACTGTCATTGTTTAGAAAGGTCATATCACTTGCCACGCCTCCCTGTTGGAGGGAGGGAGAGAGAGAGAGAGAGAGAGAGAGAGAGAGAGAGAGAGAGAGAGAGAGAGAGAGAGAGAGATTTATTTTTTCTTATCTTCTCAGTGACTCTAAAATTCAGACTTGTGTGTAATTCGGTAAATGATTAATGTTACATAAAAATGTAATAATTTGCATTCAATCAATTGTTGGGCTGCTGCTTCTGTTCCAGAGAATGTTTGAAATGTTATGATGGAATTGAAATACTTGCTGGTGAATTGCTTTCTTTGTAAATGGGAAGTCTAATCTTTTTCATGCTGGAAAGTGAAAATACAGAACGACTTACACACTAGATCAAGCCAAACTTGTCTGGGAGGAATCATGTTCAGTTTGAAATATCTTGTTTGCCGTGGAGCACTCCTGAGGTGAGATTGTTTTATAGTGAATTGTTTAAAGCACAGATCTACTTTGTTGAAAAGAATGTCATGTGAAAGATCTAAATAAATAGTCTGCGATCAAATTGTATTAAATTAGTTTTGATCGAGATCAGAACATGATCAAAAAGGATTTGGATCAAAATTGTAATCCTATAAGGGTTTCTTTAAAGGCCAGAACAACAACAACGACTGTTTACAATGTACCATAGCAGCAAATCCTACAGCTAAATCCTATTAAAAATAGCCACGATTACACACCCTCAGTATCATTTTGGATCCTCTTCCCAAAGCATGAGATCCATGAAATCAGAAGGCACTGCTCCCTCTGCTGGGGAGTAGCGGTGGTGTGTTGACAACATTGGCCTCTCTGAGGCTAGTTTAGCTGTCAAGAGGGTTGAGCACAAGATCTTTGCTTCTAATGCCACCACCCAACCTGTATTACAGTGTTTATTGTACTGTACATACCAGCTGTTATACATTTGTTACCGTTATCCAAAGGACAAGAGTCTCTAAGACAGGAATAGTGTCTACAAGCTGCCACCCATAAAAAGCATGGAAGTTGTTTCCTCTTGAATGGAGCTACCACAGGGTATATTTGAAGAAACCGCCTTGTCTATAACCACAGTCTTATTTTTTTCCATATATTCAATCCCACTTTTTTCTTGCTTTTCCTGCATTGTTTGTTAAAGGCAGCACAGTTTGTCATTGCTTAGATAGAACAAGGCTCAACTTACCACCTAATTTACTTCTATTGTATGGTCTATTGTTAATAGCCAGAACCCGAGCAATAGCATTACTGGGAAGTTTACAGCGTAATCTAGTTTCACTATTGTCTATTCGGCAGATTACGCATTCCAATCACACTCCATGCAACTGACAGTAGTCAATTTCAACTAAAGCGCAGTGCCTGCGGTACTGATCCCCATCATTAGCAAGGCTGATGTTTTGTCTTTCCTTTCTGCTGTGATTTGCATTGACAGCAGGGTTACAGTATTGCCTGTCTACAGAAGTCTGCAGTCCTCGCTAGTTAATTACTGGAGCCTATTCTCCAAGACAACACTGCCACCAAACCTGAGCTCTCCAAGTGCTTCCCACCAATCAGTTTCCAGCACTATCCTAGTGATGCAGGGAGTGGAAAGTAAACAGCATGTGCTCACAGTCAAAGGGCTGAGCCTCTCTTCCTCTGCTCGCCTGATTATTTTAATGGGAAACAGCACAACAAAGAACTTTCCAGGGGGCATCTCAGATAACAAACTATTTTAAAGATAATAATTGGTACTGTGTACTTAGTGTAGCGTACTGGGGGCAACAATAAAAACTAAAATCGTTCCTACAAGCAGCCCATAATAAGTCGTCTTAATTCTCGGTTGGATCACATCTTCATGGATAATTTGATTTTTCTTCTAAAACAAGCACTAAAAGCATCATTTCCTCCTCTGCTTTCACTGTGCTTTGGCTAGATGTGCATGTGCCCTTTGGATTTGCCTTCTTCAGACTGTAGGGGAAGCAGTGGCTAAGGATTTTATTAATTAAAATTAATCACAGGGCATTTAATAGGCTTGTCAACTTGTTACATTTACATGCACTAATATGTGTAATTTGTATTAAAGGTTTTATTTACTGTGTGTGCTTTTAAAAATGATGGCTGGAAGGGACTAACACCACTGGTTTCAGCCAAACTCCTTCATTTTCCCCATTGATTTCTGTTCATGTGCCTCAATAATCATGACCCCACCTCAGCATTTGTTCTTTATTGGTGCTGTTTACTATGTTGGCCCTATGCTTATAATATATACTGCATCCTGTTCTGCATCTTTATAACATTATGGATGGTTTGACGGAACAAGGTGGAAACAAACAGGTCTTCAAGCAGATCTTTACAGAAATAAAACAGTGATTATAGGAAGTCCAGTGGAATAATAATAATTCCCATAGTGAAGTAACCCAGTGGACAGATTCCATGTTATTTTTTCTGAGAGAGAGTTGTCCTCTCACAATACTGTTGCTATGATTAAGGATTTGAGGATTTGGTAAGTGCTTTTATAGCCAGAACTAGAAATCCTTTGTGTGTGTGTTGACCCTCTCACTGGAATGGTCACATAAAGCCATGACTCAGTAGTTTCAAGGTTTCTTCAAAGTAAGTATTTAGATGCTAAGAGTGATGTGTACTGTATGTTGAATAGTTTACAGGTTGAAGTACGGTAGCGATACAGTTCTATTTTGCCCTGGGGCTAATGCTTTGCAAAGGACATGAATCAATGGCTGGAAAAATACAGATACAAACCTTCCTAATATTGCTTATTCTTTTTTTTAAATTTAATTCATTAATTAAATTTGAGTCCTGATGAGAATGGCATTCTCTTTTCTACCTCACACACTGAATTCTTCATCTGACATAAAAGCAGTCCAGACACAGTATACAAGGCACTCCAATCAAGTTTCACACACAGTACAGAAGGCAGCTGCTCAGAAGAGCCTTATTGAATTGGAATGAAAGATGATCCAAGGTGTGGCTTTCTATCACTCTCTTTATTTTGTTCAAATTTCTGTCTCAGAATGCTCTTTCTTTTTCTATCCCTCTCTTTCTTTCTATCTATCTCTCTCTTTCATTCTATCCCTCTCTTTCTATCCCTCTCTCTCTCCTCTTTCTTTCTCTCTCTCTCTGAGTAAAATACCATCTATCTGAATTTAAAGGCAATAGCATCAACAGCTCTTTGATGGTGACCAGTGGATAAGCAGCAGATCGTAATGAGAAATCAATCTTCCAGAAGATTGATCATAAAAAGCCATCCCCCTCCCTCCTCTACTGCCCCTTTTGCAATTGCTGAAGGGGATGAATCCTTTAAAGTCACAGGGGTCTAATTCAATCACTCTAAACAGTGTCACATTTAAATATCACTGTTGTTTAAATCAGCGAAGCAGGGGGACTTTAACAAAAGCAACATTGCTAACTGTGTGTGAGTCGCTTTTAAAGTGTTTAACAGTGTTGCCGTCCCTAATACAAGAGGCCTCCAATCAATGTGTCTATATTTATGACTGAACTCTTTTTTAAGTGTGTGTTTGAATAAGGACATTGATCCTTCTCCTTCTGCAAGAAATCTAGATGTTATCTTGTACCCTTCACACTCCTTTTCTCAACACATCTCTTCATTAACATACTTGTTGTTTCGTTCTTAACAACATCTATAGAATCCACTCTTTTTTCACTCTTATTACACTCAACCCCTAGTCCAAGTTCTTGTTCTTTCTAGATGGGATTACTGTAACTCTATCCTTGCTGGTCTCTGCTTTGGCTATTTGCCCTCTTCAACTTGTTCAAAATCCTGTGCTCGTCTGGTATTCTCAACCCTGCTACTCTCACGCTACCCCTCTGCTGCGCACTCTCCACTGGCTCCCTATCACTGCTCACATCTTGTTTAAGGCCCTTGCTCTTGCCAATTGCTCTATTCATCATACTGCCCTTTGCTATCTTTGTTATTTTGCATCTATTAGTCACTCGGATTGCTACATGTGAGAATGCAAGACCAATAAGTTTAAAATGTACTTTTCCTTGGCCCTATGCTGTTACCACGTCAATTCGCTAGTTTAAGGAATATTCTGATGCTAAGCTATCAACACAGGGGCTGTGCTGTTACTGTGACTACCCCCTTGTCAACAGAGAGACTGAGTCAGTGTACTCTCAAGATGCACTTTAATACACTAAACAGCTTTGCATGTCATGACAGCAGGGGGAAAAAAAAGTATTTGACTGGTCAGGGATTACATCCAAAAGATCTAGGTCACTTGTTTATAAATGACAAGATTCTGATTAATTTAAAATCTAAACTAATTAATCAATTAATTAATTAATTTTAAAAAATGAACAAACAAAATGTTGTTTTATTTTTTATTTTTTTTAAAAAAAGCAGATCACACAATATTATTTATTTGGTATGGCATTATCAAAAGTTAGAACAAGAAACTCAAGCTACAGGAAGGCTATAATAAATATATACACACACTGTATATATATATATATATATATATATATATATATATATATATATATATATATATATATATATATATATATATATATATATATATATTATTTCTTGCAGATAATGCAGTAGACTATTCCTTTAGAGGTACATGTAAAATGTTCATGCACGTTGAATGAAGATTTAAGCCTCTAATCTCTGTTTCAGAATGAATGTATTTACAGGTGTTACATCGTGGTCTATTACATGGATATGTGCCTTTCAAAGGTTCTCCAGAAGAATGAATAGCACTGTGTACCACATATTCTCTTATATTCGTGTCTCTTCTATATGACATCAAGGGGAGTCTTGAAAAAACATTAATTTCATCAGAAAAAGTTTGAAGGAAAACATTATTCCAAGAGGTTTCAGAATCAATTTCAATCCCAACCGTGATAACAAAAGATATTACAGGTCAGTGCAATCTACAATTTTAAGAAGCAAACAGTAAAATGCTATCAAGAAAAAGTATTAAAACTAGATCAAGAATTGACCGACTTTAGAACATCTTTAAAAAAATTATCTTAGCAACAAGATCAACATGTATTAAAATGCACGTCGCCTTATTCATGAACCAAATGCTGATATTTATGATTTTATGAAGATTACCAGAAGTAAGAAATGGTCTGCATTGAAAAATGTAAAGCAGCATTGTCACAAAGACGGCTGGAGTGGGTGATGTCAGAACCAGGAAATGAATACACAGAGACAGGACAGATGAGGTGAAATGATGAAGGCACTTGCTTGCGCCGGTTTATTGAAAATAAGAGGTTTAAAACAAACACAAGACAGGACACGGCACTTTACACCAAAATAAATAGACAAACAAAAACGGACTAACACTTAACAAACGGTGAGCAGATCGACAAACAAACACGGTGAGTTAAATAAACAAGTATCATGCTGGTCCCACCAGCACGCAATAGCAATTGATATTAAACTCTGTTCCCCCTCCTCTATCTCCCGTTTTCCACTCACCGAACACTCAACCCTGAGTGAGTAAAACGTGCATCTATATATACTGCTGTGCTGGGATTCAATTACCAATTAATTATTCACTTGAATCCCAGCACGTGAATTAATTATGTGCAACCTCATGCTCACATATTAACTACTTTAAATGCACGTGAAGTGATGTACAATCCCGTGCCTAAATACAATGATACATTTCTAAACACATGTGAAACACAGACCCGTTTATATCCCGTGTACCAATGCCTATACATCAACATTTAACACACCACACGCACCATATAACAGAAAATACACACAAGGGTGGGCACTTTGTCACAAGCATACACTTTCTAACTCTGATCAGAACATCACAACTAGAACACACCTAAGGAAAGTAGCTACTATTCCTGAAAATGTATCACTCACCAGGGCTGAACAATCAGTTTGGTTCAAGGGATTAAGATTTGTACTAACAAAAAAAGTAGCTGATGAATTCAGGCCATCAATGATATGCAACATTGTTTCCAACGTGTGTGTCTACATGCCCACTTCACAGAAGCTGATCCAAATACCTCATCTACTCCCGTTACTAGTTCCATGCAACCTGATATATCAACACAACCAAACTAAATCAACCTGGACACCCCCTGCAGACGAATTTCAAGCACTAGATGTGAAAATGTGAAAGAGAAATTCAACAAACACATTTTAACCAACCTATGAAACAACATAACTTATCTAAAGAGGAACACCTTGCACTGCGGAACATACAAAACCAAGATGACAAAGGAGGAGCAGTAGTTGTATGGAGTAAAGACCTCTATGCAAAAGTAGCCCAACAACAACTTTCCTACACTCATTTCTATACTATGAACTGCAAAGAACTCACTCATTGTTTACAGGCTATTAATGTCAGTGTTAATGATGCTAGCTCAAACAATTTGTCACCCACGTCTTCATGTAATCTAATAGTGAAAAACCCCTGTTGCAGTCATTTTTACTTACTTCCAAAAATCCACAAACCAAACAAACGAGGCCGCCCAATTGTATCAGCCAGTTCCTGTCTGTGACAAGGAGAGAATGAATCGGGGTTGTAAATCTCCCTCCTGACCTGTGAGGGCGCTGCGCTCAAAGATAGGGGCGCTCCTGCCCGGAAGTGCTGACATCCGGGCATAGCAGGGATCGGATGTCGGCCATCTTGGTAGGTCTCAAAGCTGGTGTACTCCTGGGCGTATTCCTCATGGTCTGCATTGCGGTGTGCTTCGATTGGGCAGATTTTGATGGAGTGGTGATTGCAGGGAGGGACCTGGCGGTATTTAGGGGAGCAGTTTTGGGAAGCTCTCTTTTGAGTTTTTTGGATCCGCATCATATTGCCTTTTTTGTTTTGCTACCTGTTTGGTGCCTTACCTTGTTGCAGACCTCAAGGACTGAAGGGGACAACCAGTGTAGAGCTACTCTCACTACATTAAAATTGATTGGCACAGACCCTTGCACCGCGTTGCATGACGCTGGCACCAGCTGCATGGAGGAATATTGTGTAGAATAAAAGTGTACGAGACTTTACTTGATTATTTTTTATATTCCCTGAACTTAACCGTTGTTGGTTTTGTTCAGGAGTTTTCTTCTTTTTTTTTTAATGCAAAGTATTTTTAACCTGGATCTAACCATTGCTGGCAAGGCAGGGTTTTTTTCTGTTGTTTTGTGCAATAAAAGCACCCCGGAGGGATTTCTTGAGGGGTTTCTTTGGATTGAAAAGCGGCTGTTGTGACGTCATTTCTACTGCACCACCCACTACATCCTCACACTGTCCCACAGAACTGATCTCCAAATTTCTTGACAAAATCTTCAACCCCCTTGTTGAATCACTGCCCTCCTATGTTAAAGACTCTACATATGTTCTAAAACAATTTGATAATTTCAAAGAACAGCACCCTTGTGATAATATTATTCTTTTCACATGGACATTAAAAGCCTGTACACTGTTATACCAAATAATGAAGGGTTAATTGCAAAAAGACACTTGATGAAAGGATGTTGAAAGAACAAACATCCTGGCTGAACTTGCGCTCTTATTGAATTGTTTTTCCTTCGATGGTGATGTTTACTCTCAAGTAAGTGGTGTTGGCATGGGAACTAAAGTGGGAGCATCATATTCTTGCCTTTTTGTGGGATCAGTTGAAAACAAATTTTTACAGCAACACAATGGAAGCACACCTAAACTATATTGTTACATTGATGACATCAATGGGTTTACCTTTTTTTTTTTTTATTTAAAACAGCTGAAGAAGGGCGTTTGCCCAAAATGTCCTGAAAATATAATATTTTTTTAATCTTTTGAACTTTTTGTGTACATTTTTTAAAAACCTTTTGTTATATATATATAGGGAAGGCAGCAGCAGGGCTGGTAGGTGATATATATAGAGGTATATATATATATATATATATATATATATATATATATATATATATATATATATATATTTTTTTTTTTTTTAATAAGACTACCAGTAGAGGCCCCACCATTTATAAATGATTCTGATGGGCTGCCCTAAAATGCCCTCTATTGCTGATTCTCTAATGACTTCTGCACAGTGCTGCTGGCAATTAGGTCAGTTAGGTTTTTTAGCTCACCAGTATTACATTCGGTGTTTTGCTTGTCACTAGATCTGTTTTTTCTTGACTCCCTTGTAGCTGAAAAGGTTCTTCACGGAAACTAAAGCTGGAAATGAATTGTTCATGGACATTTCTCCCACTGTTATTAATTCTGGAATTGAATTGTTCCAGACATTTCCCCCACTGTTATTAATTCTGGAGCTGAATTGTTCACGGATGTTTCCCCCACTGTTATTAATTCTGGAGCTGAATTGTTCCAGACATTTCCCCCACTGTTATTAATTCTGGAGCTGAATTGTTCACGGATGTTTCCCCCACTGTTATTAATTCTGGAGCCGAATTGTTTATGGACATTTCCCCCACCATTATTAATTCTGCTTCCAATGTTTCATTTAGCTCCTGGTCTAATCATTTAAAAACTTGAGGCAAGTTTAATTTCAACGTCCCCCTTTTTTAAATTAAATACATCTGATATGCAATTGGATTCCAGATTGCATTCTGAAATTAAATATGTGCCAGGGAGAGGACGGATAGCCAGATTAGAACGGTAGTTAGTTCCTGTGATTCCAGTATTGCTGTCTGCTAAATGTTTAATTACAATAGATCAGAGAAGATGCTTTTCAGATCTCCACTGGAGATGTTCAGCTGTGGCACTGTGATATCAGAGAAGATGAACAGTTCTGCTGCTCATTGCCCACGGTTAATTACAGTAGATCAAAGAAGTTAATTTACAAATCACCATTGGAGGTGTTTAATTGCAGGAATTAGAATATTGATATCACAGAAAATTTGGTACAGCAGAAGCCTGTCTATTAATTAATCTTTCTGTTGTTCTTTGCCAAATGTTTAATATCTATTCTCAGGAAAGCAACACACCCAGATTGTACGACTAATAAAAAAAAAAAGGTTAATAACAAGAATTGTCAACTAAGTGGCTGTTTTATAGCCCCTAAATCTAAATAATGTGATAAATCAGGTGTACAGTCAGACAGGCTTAACTGACAGGCTAACCCACTACACGGCACAGCAATCAGCTCTTTATCATTTCAGAAGCACCTTGTGATGGTATCGGTTACACGCACGGCACATAACAACCTGAGAGCCGAAAAAACAGAATCATACACGACACACATAATAGGATATTACACATTAGAAAGATGCAGAAGATATAAAGCTGTCCCTTTGATACTGAGATACAGCTGTGCGACCCAAGCAAGTATTATTACTGGACACTTTTTAATAGATGATGTAGGTTGCATGGCATTTTTTAAGACTGCACAGACCCCTTTTTCAGTTGAAATTAGACTTTTTGAGAATTTTGACTGTATGAATCTTGTTCCGATCTCACCCAGTTATTCTTTATCACATTTTAAAAAATGGACATTCTGCATGTAACATTTCAATTCCAAAGCCTGCCACACAGGCACCCTGCATGTAACATTTTATTTTATTCTTATTTTCGCACAATTTGCTGGCAAGCCAAAATCGATGGGTCTTCTAATGTTGTATTCAGTGTGACTTTGGAGTGCAGACTGCAGTCGTGTAATCTGTGCTTTGGAGTGCAGACTAGAGTAGTGTAATCTGTGTTTTGGAGTGCAGACTGGAGTAGTGTAATCTGTGTTTTGGAGTGCAGACTGGAGTAGTGTAATCTGTGCTTTGGAGTGCAGACTGCAGTAGTGTAATCTGTGCTTTGGAGTGCAGACTGCAGTAGTGTAATCTGTGCTTTGGAGTGCAGACTGCAGTAGTGTAATCTGTGCTTTGGAGTGCAGACTGCAGTAGTGTAATCTGTGCTTTGGAGTGCAGACTGCAGTAGTGTTATCTGTGCTTTGGAGTGCAGACTGCAGTAGTGTAATCTGTGCTTTGGAGTGCAGACTGCAGTAGTGTAATCTGTGCTTTGGAGTGCAGACTGCAGTAGTGTAATCTGTGCTTTGGAGTGCAGACTGCAGTAGTGTAATCTGTGCTTTGGAGTGCAGACTGCAGTAGTGTAATCTGTGCTTTGGAGTGCAGACTGCAGTAGTGTAATCTGTGCTTTGGAGTGCAGACTGCAGTAGTGTAATCTGTGCTTTGGAGTGCAGACTGCAGTAGTGTAATCTGTGCTTTGGAGTGCAGACTGCAGTAGTGTTATCTGTGCTTTGGAGTGCAGACTGCAGTTGTGTAATCTGTGCTTTGGAGTGCAGACTGGAGTAGTGTAATCTGTGCTTTGGAGTGCAGACTGCAGTAGTGTAATCTGTGCTTTGGAGTGCAGACTGCAGTAGTGTAATCTGTGCTTTGGAGTGCAGACTGCAGTAGTGTAATCTGTGTTATGGAGTGCAGACTGCAGTAGTGTAATCTGAGTTTTGGAGTGTAGACTGCAGTAGTGTAATCTGAGTTTTGGAGTGCAGACTGCAGTAGTGTAATCTGTGCTTTGGAGTGCAGACTGGAGTAGTGTAATCTGTGTTTTGGAGTGCAGATTGGAGTAGTGTAATCTGTGCTTTGGAGTGCAGATTGGAGTAGTGTAATCTGAGTTTTGGAGTGCAGACTGCAGTAGTGTAATCTGTGCTTTGGAGTGCAGACTGGAGTAGTGTAATCTGTGCTTTGGAGTGCAGATTGGAGTAGTGTAATCTGAGTTTTGGAGTGCAGATTGGAGTAGTGTAATCTGTGCTTTGGAGTGCAGACTGGAGTAGTGTAATCTGTGCTTTGGAGTGCAGACTGGAGTAGTGTAATCTGTGCTTTGGAGTGCAGACTGGAGTAGTGTAATCTCTGCTTTGGAGTGCAGACTGGAGTAGTGTAATCTCTGCTTTGGAGTGCAGATTGGAGTAGTGTAATCTCTGCTTTGGAGTGCAGATTGGAGTAGTGTAATCTGTGCTTTGGCGTTTATGCCTGCTGGGTGAACAGATTAAGAAATAAATTAATTGACAAAAAGGGATATTTAGCATAATGCCAAACTCAAGGGCAAATGGGCATGAAATGATGCTAAACAGTGTATATTGTAGTTATGCTATACATGATAACACAGAAACTGACATATATTTAAACATTAGTGCAATTCTAATAAAAGAAAGACTACTAAACCAATTCGTTAGAAAATGTCTGCTGAAAAGCAGAGAAAGCACATAGACCGTCCTATGGTGTTATTGTTTGTATAGGTTGTCTGTTCAATTCAATATAAGAAGAAGCAGACAATGACTATTATATAAGGTTGACAAACCAATTGGACATGCAGTTGAGGACAACAATTAAATAGCATATTTTCTCATGCAGACAAGATTATCTTGCTTGATCTACATGCGTAAGCATTTCAAGCATTAGCCTTAATCAAAGAAGGGTTAGGGAAGATCAAACATTTTCGAACCCTAAAAAGCAGTCGACACAGTTAATCCCAGCCATTGTTTTAAGTGCAGCACAGAGACCCTAGCCAGTGAATACAGCTGGAAATCGAGTGAAGACAGACTGTTCTTCTTTTTTACACAAAGAGCTTTGAGCATTTGAAATCAATGTTTAAATGCAGTGAAATGCAGCATCACCTTGCACAGACCTGTATTGGTATGGGTGATAGTCGACTCCTACCAGGAATATGAGAGGGTGGGCACTGGGGCTTTGATCCTACTAAAAGATACTTCATCTTAGATCCAAATGAAACAGCCCACACACAGGTGCACAGCTCAGCATTAAGAAGAAGCTTCAGCAAGCTGCTCTCCGGGCTTTCTATTACTTCCAACTGGCTCTCAATGAAGTGCATAAACCCAGTTCTTTCACCCAGGTCTGCCCTTCTCTTCTGCCAGCAAGCACATGTGATTCAGTGTGGCTCTGTCACATCTCTCAAATCCATTCCATTCCTAATCCAACTCGGAAGCCATTAGCACTTATAAATCACTTGTTACCTTGCTGAATACTTCACAGAAAGCTAGGTTATCACATTCATAATGCACATGAGCTGCTCAGCCAAATGCTCTTTTGAGCATAACAGCACTGTGTTTGCACCCTCCATGTGAGCCTTCTTGAGCAGAAATTTATTTTATTTATAGGGTTTGTTTCATTATATAATCCACTGCAAAACAAAACAATGCTCTGAACGTCAGCTGCAACATATTGGACGACTTGTTAAACACAGCTGATTTCAACAGCTACTCAAAAACTAATCAACCACTGCAAAGTATCATTAGCAGTGCCTTCAGCAACAGTGTAAGGTAATAAAACATAATGGGCAGGATTATCAAAAGGTCATAAATGATAACTCCATTGTCAGCCAACAAATCGGTATGCAGCATTGATTTGGGCTTTTTCAAGAGCTCTTTATGCCTATTTCATTATTAAATAATCATGCTCATGTGATTTCAGAAATGTGATGAGATGTTGATTAATGAAATAATGTTGCTATCTTAACGATCAGGGTTTCTTGCGACTATTTATTTTGTTTGCAAGGGAATTTAAAAGCAAATCCCTGTTAATTATCATAATTTAATAGGAGTTAATTTGCAAATCACCCCAATATACTAAAAGTATATATTTTTTTCATAATAATTTGAATGTGTTGTGCATGTAGGCATAGCAAAATCTTTGGACTAGAGTCACAAAGATATTTACCACAAATAGCCATTACACAGTTTTTATTATTATTATTATTATTATTATTATTATTATTATTATTATTATTATTATTATTATTATTATTATTATTATTATTATAATAATAATAATAATAATAATAATAATAATAATAATAATAATAATAATAATAATAATAATAATAATAATAAATACTTAAAATTCAAAATAAATATTTTTAAGAAACAGTTTAAGACTACTTTCAAGTGAATACATGTATATATTGTTTATAAACAATGTTCTCATAACAAGTTGGGGTTAGTATCTTGGAGAATCCAGCACTTTACATAGAGATTGCATCTGCATGCACTGTTTAAAAAAGAAATCACATAGAAAAAATGCTGTGTTAAATCTATTGGGCCACTGTGGATTTCGTTTTTGTTCAAATGTTTTGAGCTGGTAAGAAAAATTCCGTCCATCTTCCAGCTTTGTTTGGAACTCACCTACATTATTCTTCACTATGCTGCCTGATGTTTTTTCTTTTACAGTGTGTATACTGACAATTGCCTTAAATCTGCCGAACAGAGATTGTGTGTGTTTATGCCAGTTCTTAAAGCCAAGAATCAGCACTGCAATGATCTGTAAAACAAAGTAGAGTGGAGCCGAGGTGCTCAAGCAGGAATCATGACAGCAGAGTGGAGCCGAGGTGTTCAAGCAGGACTCCTGACTTCAGAGTGGAACCGAGGTGTTCAAGCAGGAATCATGACAGCAGAGTGGAGCCGAGGTGTTCAAGCAGGAATCATGACAGCAGAGTGGAGCCGAGGTGTTCAAGCAGGAATCATGACAGCAGAGTGGAGCCGAGGTGTTCAAGCAGGAATCATGACAGCAGAGTGGAGCCGAGATGTTCAAGCAAGAATCATGAAAACAGAGTGGAACCGAAAACGCATACCTAGTACACATCTTAATTTGGACCAATCAGGATACATAAAATACTATGCATTCTAAATAACTGCTAATTAATTATGCATTACTGATGTGGTGGCTGGTCTTTTTCCGAGAGGGCTGTTGCTGCAGAATAAAGGCTCCCACAGCATGTCTCTCACAGGCAGCTCACACAGGGCAGTGTTGCATGCACAACTCGTAACAGATGTCATCATTGTATGCTACAGCCCAATCACATGAAAAGGGTGATAAATTGACGTACTAAAACAAAGTTTATTTCATAACAATAACCTAACCCTCAACTTAAGGTTCGTGGGGTATTATGGTCACGTGGTAGGGGTGTTGAGGGTCAGCGAAGCACTACGTAAGTTATGAGTTGCGCATGCAGCTCTACCTTGTGTGAGCTAGACTGTGTGAGCTAGTATATATACTAGATATATATATATATATATATATATATATATATATATATATATATATATATATATATATATATATATATATATATATATATATTATATAATTTTAAAAAGGGAAAACTGCTGTGTACCTGTAATGCTGTGTACCTGTAATGTCAAAAAGAAAAAGGTAATGGAGGTACACAAAAATGTGAATAATTGATTAAAAACAATAATTATATCAGGATGTGTCAGACTACAGGTATGTTCCAACATTACCTTTTTCTATGATTATATATCTATATACTGTATATGACACACATTGATATACAATGTCCGTGCCGATATCTTTTGAAATCAAGACAGCCTCATAAGCATTGTACTTTTTCTTATTAATAGCATTTTAATTACATTATACCAAATCACATTTGTATTTACAATGAAGGGAACATACTCTGTGTCGCCCAAATGCTGATAATGAAAACATGTATTGCGTTTCATACTATGTTTTCCCTTCATTGTAAAAAAAAAACAAAAAAACTGATTTGGCATAATTTTAATTAAAACGCTGTTAATAATGCCTTTTAAAATGACATATTAGTTACAGTGGGGATACCATTGTATTAAAGTGATTTATAGGGCTGCGAAACATATGGCTGATGGTCATCTAGGAGATTCCGCTATTGTGTAATATTCTGCATCCCATAATATTCTGCATCCCCTGTTTATTGTACTATATGGAATCAAGCGGTTTTTGATTGATAAAAAAAAAAAATTGCACTGTAATAATGTAATAATATAATAATATAGACTAACTCTCACCCCTAACCTAACCTTAACATTAGAAAAAGGTGATCACTTCCGGATTCCAACAAAACAAAGCATGGTGAAAGTGTGGAAGAGGACTCGCCAGAACACCACCCCTTCTCTCTGACCCTTCCCCTTAATTAGAATATTTCCTCTCAGTAGTTGGGATCTTGTGCGGCCAAAGGTTTGCAATATAGTTATTCAGAAATGCAGCAGTAAAAATGACGTTTAATTCCAAAGGTAAGGTTAGTTTAAATTGTAAAACATGTTTGCCTTTTACATTCAAAACTTTCTCCAGCCTAAAATACATGGTTAACAACTTGATGTTTGAAATGCTCACAAAAAGTCATCAAAATATATTATTATACACTTCATATTATAACAGACATTTTAATACACTTTGTGAGTTTGCAAGGTAAATTGCAGACACCCCCATTGTACTCCTGAAAACAAAAACTTTAGTTGTCATATAGTGTGGTTACATTTCTTATTGTGTTGTCATAAATATCTCTTCAGTCTACCCCAAAATTATTTATTCTGTCAATTACATTTATTACAAATTAACAGAAGCCCTGTATTTCAAACAGCATCAAAACTATCCTGTGTTGTCAGAAGAATCAGAAGAGTCCAGAAGAGTGGTAATAGACCCCCGTAGAGGTAATAGAGCCCCCAGGGCCCCTTAGTGGTAATAGAGCCCCTGTAGTGGTAATAGAGCCCCCAGGGCCCCGTAGTGGTAATACAGCCCCTGGGACCCAGCAGTGGTAATACAGCCCCCGGGCCCCATAGTGGTAATAGATCCCCCGGGACCCTGCAGTGCTAATACAGCCCCTGGGACCCTGCAGTGGTAATACAGCCCCCGGGGCCCTGCAGTGGTAATACAGCCCCTGGGGCCCTGCAGTGGTAATACAGCCCCCGGGGCCCTGCAGTGGTAATACAGCTCCATGAAGTGGTATACAGCACCCGGGGCCCTGCAGTGGTAAATCAGCCCCTGTAGTGGTAATACAGTCCCTGGGGCCCTGCAGTGGTAATACAACCCCCGTAGTGGTATACAGCCCCCAGAGCCCTGCAGTGGTAATACAGCCCCTGGGACCCTGCAGTGGTAATACAGCCCTCGGGGCCCTGCAGTGGTAATACAGCTCCTGGGACCCTGCAGTGGTAATACAGCCCTGGTAGTGGTAATACAGCCCCCGGGGCCCTGCATTGGTGATAGAGCCCCTGTAGTGGTAATAGAGCCCTCTGGGTCCTGTAGTGATAATAGAGCCCTCTGGGTCCCGTAGTGGTAATAGAGCCCTCGGGGCCCTGTAGTGGTAATAGAGCCCTCAGGGCCCTGTAGTGGTAATAGAGCCCTCGGGGCCCTGTAGTGGTAATAGAGCCCTCGGGGCCCTGTAGTGGTAATAGAGCCCTCGGGGCCCTGTAGTGGTAATAGAGCCCTCGGGGCCCTGTAGTGGTAATAGAGCCCCATACTTTTCATAGAGACTCTGGACTTTCATTACTGATGATTGTGCTACATGTTAAATAAAGCTTTCAAAGCCTTGCAATTTATAGTATACACCCTCAGACTGAGTTTGGGTGATAGAAACATATGTTTTGCATCTTTGATTTTTCATATAATGTATAAACATTTTATTTATGATGAAAAACAGTAAGATGGATTTTTAAAGGATCTCTTTTGTATTATACATTAAACCAGACTGGTATGGTTTCTTTTTTCAAAGATAAAGATGAAAATACATTGCCTTAATTTAAATTATAACTTCTTATTAAATACTAAATGGACAAAAAAAACTTATTAAACTTATTATCCATATCCAAGCTATTTCTTTACAAATTGCAGGCGAAAACACGCCCTCAAAATGATGTATCTACCGATATGTTGAGGTGGCGGGAGTAAGGGGTGGGACTTACAGCTGGAGAGGCGGGGCCAGCGCCCCTGAGGAAGAGCTGAGAGGGTATTCCAGTAAGATGTAAGGCGACTTTTAATTGGATAATTTATTACACGTATTATTTTCTATAAATTCATTGGTGCTCATTTCAGTTTCACCGATCTGATTGGCCAACTTAGTACTCGTAATAATTAGAATTACAACACGTACTAAAGTCAAAAGAGAACGTTTATTAAATATTGTGTGTGCGTCGCGAGTGCTCTTGTATAATTAAATATCGCCTACGTCAAGGTAATTAAACATCTGCGTTGGATCATCGGGTGTAGAGTCAGTTCCACCTCAGTACCATAACTGACTCGTGCGCATTCTTTGTTTTTAACAATTATCTTCATATCTTCCAACTTCCATCCAAACAAATCTGCACGCTACTGTGAATGTACTATAAGATCAGCAAGGTTCGGGAGAGGCTGCAGGTGGCTTAATTTGTAGCTAGTGGATAGGGCTATAATGCTTATCTTATCACTTTGTTCTTCAATAAGAAATAATACAATCATTATTTTTGCAAATATACCTTAACAGTGGAGTTTTACAACGATAATAATAATAATAATAATAATAATAATAATAATAATAATAATAATAATAATAAAAATTGCATTAACTGGCAAGCCACAAGACCAGGGTTTAATATAAACCACTTCATCTATCCCAATATCTATGATTGCATCCCTGCCAGATTGATTAGTAGTTAACGCAACTGTATCGATTTTTCTCCTTGGAGATTGTAACCAAGCTGTTCATTAAAATAGGGTTATCTTACAAGTTAAGAAGTGTAGTCCTGTTGTACATACATTCAGCTCCATTGGGGGAAAGCGATGGACGCTTTGAGGCAGGCTGTATACATGTATAAAATCAAATCTATACAAGCTGTTTATTGAAACCCCAGTGATTTGTATGATTGACCTTATACGACATAAAACCCGCAGTGCATCCTCTCTGGTTCTGCCTTGTACTGTACTTAGCCGATGCTCATGTACATCAAATGATGCATACAATTTGGAAACTTTGTGTGCATTTATGAAATGGAGCTAGACAACTTGAAAATGTATTACATTGCATGAAAATAGCACACACACACACACACACACACACACACACACACACACACACACACACACACACACACACACACACACACCTGTATCCTGTAAGCAGACGAGTAGCATAATATAATGTTCTGCTCTGCAGTGTGCCTGTTATCTGTATCACAAAAAATAAATAAATAAATGAACACATTACGTTGTGTTGTGTGACAGTTATTTCATTAGGTGTCATGCTGGTCCTTGTTATATTTAAAATATTTTTGTGCGACTTTATCTTCAACCATTGTGAGTGGACGGCAGGAGATGCTCCGTGCGTGTCTGCTGTCTTCAATACCGCAGCGCAGGGTCGATTCATTATGTATTTCCTTGCAATCCTTGTAGATGAGGAGATTTCTCAGCTCTGGAGCAGAGCGCGTCTGCAGAGCGTTTCCTCAGCAGCTCAGCTCGTCGGTGGCGCAGTCTAACCCAGTGGCAGCCTTGACAGGGTTAATTGGACACAGTTGCTAGGAGTGGATAATTACAGAAAGGGATCGATACCACTGGCTCCTGCTGGAGACCGTCCCTGACGCAGAAGGATTGAAGCACAGTTCACTTCTTGCCCGTCGCAGAGGAAAGAAAGGCAGGCGGTGGGCTCCTATATAAGACTACTTAAGTTGGGCTACAGAGGTTGATCACAAAGAAAACGACCTGGGGAAGAACGCAGGGTAGGATACTGAAACTGGCATGGAATCAAGGTAAACCTATACTTCAGTAAACGCTGCACAGCGTTCATTCAGAATGAATATTACTGAATACTGCTGCTACTTGACAGATTTATGTTATTTGAGTTTAACTGCATGTATGTATGTATGTATGTATGTATGTATGTATGTATGTATGTATGTAAATAAAACGAAAACAAGATTTTAGCATTATTTTAAGATGCTTATGTTTGCCTTTAATTCCTGTGTATTGTAGACACTCGTACAATCTTCTATATCATGCAATCTGTATGTTTTTGATATTGCATAGCCTGCAACTGATTGTAACTGAATAAAGAGTTTTCTGGAGCCCCTGTTGCATTTCAAACGTGTGGGCTACAGTACCGAGCCTGGGATGTTATGGGACAACTTCAGCCTGCACAATGCAACTTTATTTTAATGTTTAAGATGCCTTATTATATAAATAATAATAATAATAATAATAATAAATAATATAATAATAATAATAAAATAATAATAATAATAATAATAACAACAATATGCACTCACTGTACAGTCTGCATTTTCACCTGCACAGGAATACTGTAGATGCACAACTGTCTTTTTTGAGTATACCCAGATATATCCATGTAAAATAAGCATACATTCTGAAGACATTGAAACACGTCCGCTTTGGAACGGGTAGCTTCAGAAGGTGCTCTGCGTGGTGTACTGTATGTAAAGATCCCTGCTAAACGCAATATAATGTGGCTCTCAGGTACAATAATAGTGGGAGAATGAAGAACAGATTACCAATAATAATAAGGTGATGTCTTATGTCTGTTTTTTGTTAAAACGTCTATCCGAAAGCACAACAGTAGAGACATTTCAATATTTTCTAATAGATCGTAAATAATAATAATAATAATAATAATAATAATAATAATAATAATAATAATAATAATAATAATAATAATAATGGAGTAACTTTATTTTTCAAACCGTTGTTAAAGTGTGTTTTTATTGTTGTTTTGATTTTTTGGTTAAAAGGCGTTGCACGAAGATACGGAGATCCCAGAGACTCGTTCAGAAACTGTGAACAATAACTGCAGGAAGAAAAACGAGGGGGTTCAGAGCAGCATGTCTGTGCCACGACGAGGAAAGAACAACGCTAAACGTGTAAGACCCGCTCCAAGGCATCCCTCAGCATTGTTGCAGATCGCCGCAGATTCTGTGTGCAGCTCAAGTATTAACACAAATTTTATGCAGCACTGTTGTGATTTTGACGGTTTATCTCAAACAAGACTGGAAAGTTCCAATATGTTTATTCGGGACATATAAGGGCGATGACGATCGGGCTACAGTAATTGCAAAGGAAATGGAATTGCTGTATATGCACACATGAGTCGATGAGAGAGAGAGAGAAAAAACTATAAAAAAGACAAAAACAACTTTAAACCAGGATTTGTTTTTAAAGAGGAGTGCGAATGAATGGCGGCGACACATTACCTGATCTGAGCGGATCTGCTTGCTGCGTGGATAACTTGCCACTGTCTGGTTGATACTGTTGGGGGGGTTCTTTGGGATCGTGGCACCTAAAGGATTACCCCACCGGGTTCTGGTGAGAATGCAAGCCGGCTTGAGAGCACTGTTTGCGGGCACCGGAGCTTCTCTCTGCTGCCTGTTCCTCCTCTGGGTCATCTACTCGCATTTACTAAAAGAAGGTAAAGTACTGTATCTTCTTCATTTCATGCATGCGTAATTATGCACACTGTAAAAAAACAAACAAACAAAAAAAAACAAACAAACAAAAAAAGTACAAAAAAAGTATTGTAGGGTTAATTTACTTTAATATTTTCACAAATTTTAATTACGGTAAAAGTTGTTCCATATTAGTGTAAAATGCTTGAAAAAGTATGTACCTTTAGTAATACGGGAATATACACTAGAATGAATCTATAAATGCAGTGTTATTAAGTCAATGTTAGGGCAGATTTACTGTAAAAATACGTTTTTTTCTTTTTAAATTTGTATGTATTTATTGTGTTTAGCCCATAAGAAATGATGAATGCTTCTTTCTTCAATTCCTCCTTGTTTTACAGTTGCTATAATTTCGTTTTCAAGTCAAAGCTCTGCAGTTCCTCTATAGATGTGCCTCTGTAGACTGTACCTACAGGAGATTAACCGGGCAGTCTATCTGAGGAATGTCACTACACAGTCCAAAAGCAGAGATATGTTTGAATATCTATTATTATTATTATTATTATTATTATTATTATTATTATTTATTATTATTAAAATTACAGTGTATTCTATAGTTCGATGCAATAGAGACCAACTCGTATCAAAAGAAGGCACGCCGCAGACACACAGAACAGACAATGCGGAGGATTCAGATTTTGCAATTTTTCCTGGAACTGTATTCAGCGCGTGGGGTATAGTTTGTTTATTGTAACCGTACAAGACCTGTAATTAGCCTACAGCAGTAATACCCAGATGTTTCATGCCTATCTGGGCACTTGACCACCAAGCGGCTAATCTAGCCCATCTTCTAATATGTACACATAGACTAGGGGAAGCACATAGACTAGGGGAAGCACAGTACGCACGGTTTTCCGTTTAAAAGGTATATAACAACCTTTATAGTGCACACAGGTGGACATATATCTCTTGTTTAAATAACGATTTTAATATTTGCTTTTGATTTTACAGCTCTGTAAATTAGGCTATTTTTTCTAGTTGGGAATCTGCGCGGGAGCAGGGAAATCTAGAGGTTTCCCGTCTCTGTTCTACGGGGTGAGGGCGCCAGAGACACTGCATAGTAATCCTGCATGCTTCGGCGTACTGGCCCGTCCTCCTTCGCATCTAAAGGCATATTAGTGCGCCCTGCAGTTAAACAAAGTCCTGGCATATTTAACAATTGCTTCCTAGTCACATAGTGCTAACCGGAGGTGTATTGCAGCAACGTCATACACAGCAGTGAATATGTTGGGGGTACTTCAGTTATTTTATATTTCCATTATCTTATGCACTTTTTAAAAATCAAAACCACACAGCAGGTTTTATTTGTATAGTTAATGTAACTATACTGCACCTAGGTTGCAACGCATACATTTTTTTCACAGAAAGAAAACAGTTAATTGTTATTCTTCTGTGTTATTCTCTGTGACAGAGTTTTTGAAAACCTGAGTTTACTATGCACCAACAATTAGATATTCAAAATTGTGACTTAACAAGATGTTGGTTCCACTTTGCCCCCTCACACAGAGCGGTTTGCAGGTGATGCTGTGAGGCATTGCGTTATGCATAATTCATACAGCGATAGTGCCTGTCTTAGGGCGCACTCACACTGGCACGGTTCCCCGTGATATTCCGTTTCCGAGTACGGACATTGGGTCTTAAATGTGAAAGCTCCAAACGTTCCCAGGTTCGATTAAAAAGAACCATTCTGAGACCACCTTGGTACGGTTCACTTATTTTTGCTGCAGTGTGAAAGAAAAATGTACCCAGTATACTACAAACGTCAAGTGTATTAAAGTGTCAATCAAACTGGCGGAGTCGGAACCGGAAACGGTTGTTGCATGGTAAATAGTAGCACAAATGTCGTGGAGTCCCGAAGAGGCAGAAGCGCTCATGGAAGTATTGGCACATACATCCAAATGATGCTTGACAATACGCACAAAACACAGACGCTTTTTAGAGAGCTTTCCGATCGACTGAAAGAAAATGGATTTCATCGCACTGCTGAACAGTGCTGGGCAAAATAAATAATAATAATAAAAAAAAAATAATAATAAAAAAAAGTTTATTGCAAAACACCACAGTATTGCAGCACACAAAAACAAGACTTTCTCCATATTTTTTTTCCATGGCTCTTGGACTTCTCAGCATTCACTTCAAGGAGATCATGTGATTTTCACACAAATGGCCCTTTTATACCTAGTTCGTTTATGAAAATCCGATTTAGAATTCACTTGCAAACAAACTAAAATGTTGCAATTTTGCTTTGATTGGTGTTACAGCAGAAGATCTCAAACGAACTGCATTTTCCCTCCAAGCGAGTTCAAGTTGGCCCTCTCAACTGTAATCGCAGCAGAACGCGTTTCTTTTCACACTGCAGTTTTTTGTGAACCTGGATTTGTGCACGTCACCAAAACGATATCTTCCTGTTTATGCCCAGACTGATGTTCGTTACTAAAGATGGAGGGTTCGGCCCTTGCAAGGCTTACTATATCAGTGCTGTGTACGTACAGTGTGTTTATTCGACATCTGCAGACACACTGTCAGCACGAAAGACGGGTAATTAATATTGTTAAAGAGACGTTTTCAAAGGCGACAAATGAGGAGGAACGCTTTATTTATTTTTTTTCAAATTCTGTCGGCTGTTGCATTGCCAGTGGCATTATCCCGACACCAGTGAGCTGTAAGCAGTCCCTATCAATCCCTGTTTATCAGCCTTTCTCGTCTCAATATAATTGTATTGTAATGACACTAATGCAGATAAAAGTTGTCCAAAGACCAGAGATGTGAGAGACCAATCTAATTATACATGTAACGTAAAAATAAGAATGTACCAATAATTATTATAATATATACAGTTACATGGGAAAATAAAATGAGCATTGGAAACAATGTTATTCTCTGATGTTTTTAGTTTAATAAACATTGGGTATTAAGCTATACCTATTTAGAAATGCTATGTTTTTTAAGTTTTTTTAACATTCATTCATGCTGGCAAGTACTGTAGAAATTGCAGGTAAATTATTTGAGTTAAGACGGGCTGCCACTACTTCAAACTTCAAACAGGTATCATTGTTAAATCAGTAATAAATACACAGTATTTACTAAACAAAATAAATAACACATTAGTGAATAATTGTTTCAAATGAAGGGTTCCAACACTTTCTTCTGCGACTATATATATATATATATATATATATATATATATATATATATATATATATATATATATATATATAAAGACAGTACACTTATATACATTATGCCTACTTTCTTTTAATAACATAGCATTTATTTTAATAACCCCACCAGTCGGTTCGGTTTCTGTAACATTGTGAATTCTAACGTGATTGCTTTCACACTGGCCGAATTTGAGGGGGAAACGCATTACAGTTCCGCTTCAGTCAAGCCGCGACCACCCTTTCAGGTGAACCCTAGCCCTCTTCTTTGGTGTGCACTCTTATGCGAAACGAACGTTTTTGACGTTTCACTATCAGCACTTATCATCCTCTCCAAACGAACAAGATGTGAACGACCCCAAATAGTCTCTTACTCCGTTGTAAAATAACAATGTAGAATTGAATTCTCAAACCCTTCTGAGCAGTAATACCTGATTACCCTGAGAAATAAACCGTTATTTCAATTATAATTGCATTTTCACTATGAACACGTGAAATGGGTATTTTGTCAACAAAGCATTTTACCCAATTCAAAATAAAAAATAAATAAATAAAAAAGTTTCAAGGTAGTAGCAGTTTGAAAACGGAATGCAACAATTTACTTTGTGTAATAAAAGGAATTCTATTCCAGGCAGCTTTTGAATAGTCATTCTACTGCAATATGCATAGAACAACAAAAGCATGCAAGATGGATGGATCAAAGAGCTCAGTCTAATTGCCTCCGCCACATCCATTGTATTGCTGTGTTCTCTCTGCAGCGGCTGTGCAGTCACGAAGGTGGAAGAAGCAGATTGGCGCTTCACCTGTTAGTCTGTTTTCTTCTGATCTTTCCACGACTGGTAGTGATTGTAATGTGACAGGACCAGAACAAAAGGCACCTTCTGTCACAGAGAAGACCAATCTCTGGATCAGGGGGGGGAAAAAAAGCCTTTTATTAAAAACATTTTCAATTTAGGTCCCTGTGTGTTTTTGGTGCTGATGCTGCTGTTCAAAGATCTGATAGAGAAGTAATATAAATAAGTCATCAAAGAGCTTACCAGGGGGCAGCAGTCCAACACTGGACTGTTCTATGCTAAAACATAATGTATTTTTCTGTGATTACAATAAGCTGTGCATTTCAATGTGTTATCATTATTATGTGTTACTATGCACTGTTTCCCCTGCAAGCCCACTCCAAAATAAAGACAAACCTCTCCAGCAGCTTGTTCTACGGATCTTGTGACCAGGCCCTTACTAAGATTACTGCTAATCAGGGTATGTGAAACCAGCCACCTGTGTTCCTTAACATGCACAATCTTTCTTCTTTGAATAATTTCATCAGAAAATAAGGAGTTTGATCAGCCTGACTGATATTTTGTATATATATTCTACAGTCAACAAAGAGAAGAATAGAATACACAGAACTGCTGTTTGTCATTTATTTTAACAATACTGGATCATGTATGTGATACATATCGTGTGACAGGGTGTGCAGTCGTTGTGTGATATATTGCTGGTATGGTGCTGTGGGTGCTGATTTGCAATATATTGACAAACTATATTATGTCATGCAAACAGTATATATTTTGTATCTACAATACATTCTAGTATATAAACCCATATATTAGGCAACGCTAATATCTTTGTATGTATTGTTAAACATATGTGTTTGTGTGAGAGAGAGAGAGGGTGTGTTCACTTCAGATAAGCCTGCAGTAATAAGATGCAATGCACAGCAGTGTTGTGCTTGTAAAGTGGCACACACTGCATGCCGGTCCCCGGGTATTTAAAAAGCCTCTGTCCTCCTGTTTGGGGAGCCCTGTCCTCCAGCAGGATCCTTTGGGATGTATTTTCGGCTTCCCTCCCTTGCGCTGTGTGGTAGAACACTTTATGGGTTACAAAGCATCATTATTAAAATCCAACGCCCAGGTTAAGCACTAAGAAATCATTCCGTCCCTCTGAGACAACCAGAGCAACACATAACTAAGCTCACAGGAAAGACAATCAGCTGACGAGTATTAGCCCTAAGTCATTTGAAAGGAAGGGGCAGGGGTTGGCAGTAGCATTCTAAACACATCATGGAATTTATAAAACATGCATGACCTGATTCTGTTTTGCACGACTCTAACGCACCGAGGGTCAGCTGTACACATTAGCTTACCTAAGACATGACATGAGGTCAGACACTACTGATTGCAATAACTACTCAACATTGAGCTTGTGCTGATAAAGTCAGGAGGTTGCAGTTATGTTAAGAGTGGACGATTGTTTGTCAACCAGTCAATACATGGTGTTGTTTAAGAGGTAAAGGACTAGGGAAGTAGCATCTCATCTGAAAACAGATCTGTTGTACAGGTATATTTTCCCAATTTCTTCTGCGCAACGTTCTGAGTATCAGATGAACATCTCTCTTGCCCCTTGAGACACATCATTAGACACCTTTTCAGTTTTAATTATTCTTACAGGCATTTGTTTCACTCTGTCCCTCTGATACATGCTGTAGCCATTCAAGAAAAAAGGCATAATATCACATTAGTGACGTCAAAATGTCATAATTCCTCTAGAGGAAAATATACTTGAACTTTGACCCATTCGACTCCTCAAGACCACTTTCAATTCAAACACAAAAAAGGCACAAATCACACATTTAGTATTATTTAACCATTTTATTCCATTGATTAGCGTTTTTTCTTTATCTAAGAACCCGATTAACAAATGTATTTCAAACATTCAATAGCTATAAATCAAGAAAAACAACAAATCCACAACCTGTGTGCCCTCACGTGTGCTCTACTCTCGTTTCTTCACCTGATTCCTCTCAGCAGTCAATCCCTTACCGGAAACTATATCCTGTTTTCCAAAAGTGCATGGATCAACACACCTAAAAAACTTAATACAAAAAAATTATAATTTGATTTATATCTTTTTTTTGTACAGAAACTAATATCCATGTATTATTATTGACAGTTTAAGACATCACATAAACCGTAGATGGAATTATTTTCCCGTAACTCACTGAAGCTCATCTATTATATATATATATATATATATATATACACACACACACACACACACACAGACACACACACACACACACACACACACACACACACACACACACACACACACACACATATATATATATATATATATATATATATATATATATATATATATATATATATATAGATATATATATATATATATATATATTCAGCAATGCAATGGTGTGTTTTATGGTATAGCAACGTAATTGTTGTTCACGTGTTTTCAGATTTCAATACCTCTGTGATATGGTTCAGTTCAGATTTCAATTCCTCTATGATATGGTGCAGGGAATGACTTTTCCTTTCATGTTACACCTTTTTAAAACACTTTTGATCTGGTAACCTTGGAAATCCATTTGTCATTGATATTGCTGATCACAAGCAGAAATGCAGATATCTAGTAATGTTATTGAGTATTGGAGTTCAGTAGACATTGCGTGTTTGTTATACTGATTAAGTCAATTATATTAGGCTAATAGCAAGCCAGTATTTTTGAGATGGTGGAGGGATCTCTCCTAATGCAAAGTAGTTCATCAGACTTTGCAGTTGTCTGTTATAAATGCAGCTTTTGGATGGAATGGCCCTTTAGATTCCTGTTACATAGACTCTGTAGGGGCTTCACTTGAATTGTCTGGGTGCTGTCTTCTTATGGGAATAACTTGCTGTGAAGCAGGACTTCCATTTCCTACATGGAAATATTCAGTATCCTCGATGCAACAGCGGGACAAGGTGCTTGTTTAAATTGTTAAAGTTTAAAGTTTATTTATTTATAAAGCTCCTTTCACACAAAGTATCCCAAAGTGCTTTACACTACAATCAAATCAACAACAAGAGTACTATATAATTGAACACAAAGGACAGAAAAATCTGTAAGATTGATATAGAGGAGTAACATAGCCGTTATTAAGCAACAACTCAATAATTAAAAGCATAAAAAAATGCAGTGAAATAAAAACATACAATAAAATGTATAAAAAGAGGAGTAAAATTACAATATTAATAGATTCATTCATAAAATCAGGATTCAAAAGGTAATATAAAAAACGAGTTTTTAACCTTGACTTACTCTATGGAATAGATAGAAGGCCAGAATCGGCTGACCTTATAGCACAGCTAGGTGCACATGGGGACAGGAACTCTGTACCCTGTACAGCACGGAGAGGTGCACATGGGGACAGGAACTCTGTACCCTGTACAGCACGGAGAGGTGCACATGGGGACAGGAACTCTGTACCCTGTACAGCACGGAGAGGTGCTCATGGGGACAAGAACTCTGTACCCTGTACAGCACGGAGAGGTGCACATGGGGACGGGAACTCTGTACCTTGTACAGCACGGAGAGGTGCACATGGGGACGGGAGCTCTGTACCCTGTACAGCACGGAGAGGTGCACATGGGGACAGGAACTCTGTACCCTGTACAGCACGGAGAGGTGCACATGGGGACAGGAACTCTGTACCCTATACAGCACGGAGAGGTGCACATGGGGACAGGAACTCTGTACCATGTACAGCACAGAAAGGTGCACATGGGGACAGGAGCTCTGTACCCTGTACAGCACAGAGAGGTGCATATGGAGACAGGAGCTCTGTACCATGTACAGCACAGATAGGTGCACATGGGGACAGGAGCTCTGTACCCTGTACAGCACAGAGAGGTGCATATGGGGACAGGAGCTCTGTATCCTGTACAGCACGGAGAGGTGCACATGGGGACAGGAACTCTGTACCCTGTACAGCACAGCTAGGTGCACATGGGGACAGGAGCTCTGTACCCTGTACAGCACAGAGAGGTGCATATGGGGACAGGAGCTCTGTATCCTGTACAGCACGGAGAGGTGCACATGGGGACAGGAACTCTGTACTCTGTACAGCACGGACAGGTGCACATGAGGACAGGAGCTCTGTACCCTGTACAGCACAGAGAGGTGCATATGGGGACAGGAGCTCTGTATCCTGTACAGCACAGATAGGTGCACATGGGGACCGGAGCTCTGTACCCTGTACAGCACGGACAGGTGCACATTGGGACCGGAGCTCTGTACCCTGTACAGCTCGGACAGGTGCACATGGGGACTGGAGCTCTACCCTGTACAGGCACACTAGCAGCTCCATTTTGAACAGCTACAAACGGAATAAGGCATTATTTCATAGCCCAGATAACAGCATTACAGCAATCCAGTCTAGATGAGACAAATGCATGAATTAGCTTCCCAGCATCAGGCAATGATAAAAAAATACCTATCTATCAGAAATGATAAAAAGACAATTTGGTGACATTATGAATATGAGCCTCGAAAGATAAATCAGAGTCAATTGCAAATCCCAGGTTTCTGGCCTGTTACCAAGGGCCAGAATTAACCTTTGAGGTTCATTTTAGGGAGGCATAAACACAGAGAAAGAGGAGGGTGTTGGTTTAATGAAGACAATATCACATACAAATACAAATTCTCGACACTAACCTTTATTTATTTTTTATTGTTGCATTATATTTACATTTTTGTTGCTGAAATTGCATTGAATTGGGCCTCAAGTTTCTGTAATTGTACAGCTAATTATCATGCACTGTATATCACTGGAAAGGAAGATCTGGAGCTGCATGTCTGTTCTGTTTTCCCTGTATGTTGTCAGAAGTCTTCCTCCGTGAAGCAGCACCAGGTTCCATTGTGACAGCTCTTGCACACAAAGTTCAATTGTTCCTCTCAAATGACAGAAAATCAAAACTTGACATCTTGCATATTGCTAAGATTGGGGTCTGTGGTACAAGAGGGAGTGGCTGTCAACACAGAAGCTTTCTTATTTATATAACATTTCCAGGTTGCACTTTCAAAAAAAAAAAAAAAAAAAAAACACAAGAAAAAGAATTGTGTTCACAGAAGCTGCTTGCTACTCTGTGGTCTCACAGACTGTGAAAGGAAGTTATTTTGTATTTTGCAATGGTGCTGGCTTAGCTGTAACAGTATATACAATAACACCTTGCTGTGAATGTGTGTACCATAACACTGAAGCCAAAGCCAGTGTGCCAGCCCCCTGTGACACATCCCAATGGATCTTCACCTACTTCTTATCCCAGGGTTTAATTCCATTATGTAGAAAAGGCATTGTAATCTGATGGCCTGTCTGAACTGAAGTGTGCAGACATTCAGAGGTCAAAGAAGCAGTTGATCCCAGGAATAATCGAAACTCTGTTTACTGGGATTCAGTTATAAACGATGACCCTGCTAGTGAAACTCTATTCACTCTGATTCAGTTATAAACGATGACCCTGCGAGTGAAACTCTATTCACTCTGATTCAGTTATAAACGATGACCCTGGGAGTGAAACTCTATTCACTCTGATTCAGTTATAAACGATGACCCTGCGAGTTGGATAATCGAAACTCTATTCACTCAGATTCAGTCTTGTGATGGGTTCATTGTTTATGCAGTTCAATAACCAGGGAACAACAAAAATAACAAACACTGGGCATCATAGCTCATTTTCAGTGGTGTTCCAGTCAGACAAAGTTACACAGCTTTCCTACAATCACACATACAGTAGCAGGCACATTGTCATGGTGACGGCCAATGGAGTTATGCCAAATAGCAGTATCAGTCAAGTATGACAGCATTAATAAGCTCAGTGCCAAGTGTTGTTGGTAGAGAAACAGGGGCCTCAGTGAACTCGGGTCCTTTCACTCTTCAAACCAAACCTATTTGAAGTAAACACATTAACTAAAAAACTACAGTGTTTTAAATGCAACACATTGGTTTCAGTGTATTTGAACTTTGTTTTATACCCAGGTGTGGCGAGCTAAATGTATTGCAGTTCTACCACTAACACCAGGCAGAGTTGTGCGCTCTTTTTGAAGCAATCAGTTCGCTGACAACAGTACTGAATGTGAGGAGAAGAGTTTCAAACCGAGGCGTGTTGAAGGATGTTGCGTGGGAGGAGGGATATGAATGGATGAAACTCTGTGCGCTGTTTGACCCAGTCAGAGAATCACTGGTTAGGGAGGCAGATGATGACACAGATCATGGTACTATAAATAAACTGCAGGATTTTTGGAAATATTCTGTATCCCGTTTGAATGTGAATTGTGCCGTGCTATGAACATGTTTTGCCGATGGCCGTTTCTTATGCATATCATTACTTGATTGTTATTTGGTAAGCTAATGGTTCAGAGTTCTCCAGGGTAACTTGTTGGGAATATAATGGGGTCCCAATGGCATTGTGATGAAGGAGTTCATCACCCATAAAATACCCCTATGAAAACCCTCTGTGAGGCGTGTGAGTACAAATGGATTTTCCAGACAGTGATTTACGTGTAACAATTAAAATTTTATTTAATATTACACGAAAAAAAAAGAAAAATAATAAAGAAGGATGTGAGGGAGGGAGTGCGGGAGTAATCAAAAATAAAGGAACGGAAGCCTCTTAGTCCTCTTCGCGTTCTGCTTAAATCCAGAAATAAAACAAAAAGGAATAAAAACAGAAAAGAACCAAGTTAGTAAGGCCTCCGTTCGTGACACAGTCCAACCTCCCAAGTACTTCCCTCCAGCCTTTTTTTCCCGCCTCTATTCCTTAGGACAAACCCCGAACACAGTAGCACGTTACCTTTAGTATGCAAACCCCGCCCCAGTAGTCAGTGGATCACCAATCCCAAACTGACAGGTATCCTTAATTTCACTTGACTCCAGTGGCTGGAATTTACATACTCGTACTTCCGCCCCTCACCAAGGTGCCACCCCTCAAAAAAATGACTTTTGTCATGGTCACAAGACCTTGGTAAGGGAAATCCCGAGTTGATTTGATGCCTTCTACTGTTGGGAGGCTGAATTGCAGACCGAAACCCCTTTGACTCATCACACCCTCATAAAAAAACTTTGTAAACAATGTTTAAATAAAAAAAAACTGAAACATTTTATTTAAAGTGCTGTGTAAATGTTTGTTTACATATCGCTAAAACTGCATACTTGCTGCCAAAGATGCTTAGCTGAATAATCAAGGTATTAAAGAATAGTTAAAAGAGCCCAAGGTGATTACCTGAGTGTGGAACCATAGCTGTGGAGCTGTGAGACATCCTGGTGTAGAGCTGAACAATAAAAATAAACCAAAAAGAACATGTACTGTTTTGGTATTAAAGAAAATATTATCGTTTTACTTTTAAGTAAAAATGCCTATTGTTTAAAAACAGGGAAAACGCTAAGTTTAGCAAGGTAAAGCTAAAGTATAAATGTATTTAGTTACCAGTAAAGTTGTAAGGGACGTTGTGCATGCGGGCAGGAGGCCACCTTGGGGAGGGCACGGCCGGGAGTCCTAGATTATCAAAGGGCTGGGAAAGCACACCTTCAGAAGTTTTTAACTTTGCTATAGGAATAAACAACTTCTGGATATGTTTGTTTGTAAAATTTATTTTACAAAGCAAGTACAATGAAAACTAGCTGTTGTTTATTCTAAAAGATTATATTTATTAGTTTAAATTGTTCTGGGGGGAGCAGCCTAGCTCGGTAGTGTAAATACCTCCTCGCACTTCTAGTATTTGCTTTGTATTATTTAGAAATTAAATGCTAAACCCTGTTTTATTTGGAATCTGAATTTCATAATTAAGGTTTCCTTTGTCTTTTAAGGCTAGTAAACCTAAATGCTGAAATAATAAATTTATAATGTGTTAATTAATGATTCGTATGCCATTATAGAAATGTATTAACTGATCATAAGAGCCCCTGATCAGTAACGTTGACTACTGTACACAATGGAAATCTCATAACGTTGACTACTCTACACAATTCAAATCTCATTGAGGTAGCCCTCACTACACGTCTTACTTAAACAGTGATTCAAGGCTCAGCCAGATTGAGTTTAAAACAGAATAACAAGTGGCACTTCTGCAGTCATTGATGAAAGAGACTGTATACAGGACATGCTCTTCTTCAATAGTGGATCAAGCTGAACTGAAGGCTGGACATGATTAGGGCTGCTGATTTTCCATTCTGGGGAAAAGCAAATTCTGTTTTTCAAAATTAACCAATTCTTTTTTTTCAATTTATTTACTAATCATGGCATGTGAACATACAGTAGAGAGTCAATTATTCGATCTTTGATCAACCGTACTGTCTAATCAACCGAACACACCTGTAGTCACGTGATGAATTGTGTGTGGTGTATTACACATACAGCTTCTGCTGCTAAAACAGCTACGAGATTTAGCTGGCAAAAAAAGGACCAGCAGACTGAGACAAATGAAAGTTAATTAAAACAGTCTCCTCGTTCTTTCATCTATTTCGTCAGTAAGGGCCGGAGATCCATCTATGTTATTGAGCAGCTAAGAACTTGTGTTTTATTAATTTCAATGTGCACGTTATTACAATGCCTTATGCAAGTATCAAAGTATAGAAACATTTTACTGTGTTTTTGAAGTTGAATGATTTGTAAAGTTCTGTAATGTGTCAAAGTTGTACTGAGTCGTATTATTTGATGATTTTCAAAGTTTGGTATGTGGTCCATTCAGCAATTGTTATTAATACCAGTTCAATTATCCATACAAATCGATTATGCTATTATCGATCCTCATTAGTTTGGATAATTGACTCTACTGTAAATATAATGTATTGAACTAATGTATTATGTTAAAATTAGTATGTTTATAAATATTACCACCATTTTTTTAATTATTTTTTTTATTATTAATAAAGCCAATATTTTCAGTCAGACTCTTGTTGCTGTAATAGTGCAAAAGGCATCTGAAGACAATTACATGTCATAATGTTTATAAATATCACTTGGCTCATTGCTGGCATTAATGTGCTATAGCCCTACATAATCTAACCCATTGCTGATCCTTATATAGCCCCCCCCTCTTTAATTCACTACCTGACTCACACTTTATAAAAAAACTGAAATAGTCAAACCAGTGAGTAAAATATAGTACTTGTATAACTTACTGTCAAAATGAACTAGCTGTGAATTCACCAAATGCATGAGCTATCGACTCACGAAAGTATCCAGGGAGCTTTGTACTGTTCTGTTTTTTTTTTCTGGGTGGGGGGGGGGGGGGGGGGGGATTTCTTTATTTAGGTAGTTTATTTAGGTGGTTTTATTTTTGTGGTGTTACACAGTACAGGGTAGTAAAGCATTGCTTCTGTTACAAACAGTATCATTTTCTCGGTTGAGTTCCAGACAGGGAGGCACTGCATTCTTGACCTTTCTGTTTTGTACCTCCTTGCACAGTACCAGGCGTCTCTGACGGCAGTAATGTAGGCGTGCTGTGATCAGCCTGGCAGCCTTTCCTCAATCAGAATGTTAGGAAACACAGAGAGAGCAAGCTGAGCCCTCACAGGGGTCTGGGGACAAACTCAGGGTGTTAGAAACACAGAGAGAGCAAGCTGAGCCCTCACAGGGGTCTGGGGACAAACTCAGGGTGTTAAAAACACAGAGAGAACAAACTGAGCCCTCAAAGGGGTCTAGGGACAAACTCAGGGTGTTACAAACACAGAGAGAACAAGCTGAGCCCTCACAGGGGAGTGTGGGGACAAACTCAGGGTGTTACAAACACAGAGAGAGTAAGCTGAGCCCTCACAGGGGAGTGTAGGGACAAACTCAGGGTGTTACAAACACAGAGAGAGTAAGCTGAGCCCTCACAGGGGAGTGTGGGGGCAAACTCAGGGTGTTAGAAACACAGAGAGAGCAAGCTGAGAAACACAGAGAGAACAAGCTGAGCCCTCACAGGGGAGTGTGGGGGCAAACTCAGGGTGTTACAAACACAGAGAGAACAAACTGAGCCATCACAGGGGTGAGAGGACAAACTCAGGGTTTTAGAAACACAGAGAGCAAGCTGAGTCCTCACAGGGGAGTCTGGGGACAAACTCAGGGTGTTAGAAACACAGAGAGAGCAAGCAGAGCCCTCACAGGGGAGTGTAGGGTCAAACTCAGGGTGTTAGAAACAGAGAGCAAGCTGAGCCTTCACAGGGGAGTGTAGGGACAAACTCAAGGTGTTAGAAACACAGAGAGAGCAAGCTGAGCCCTCACAGGGGAGTCTGGAGAGAAACCTGACATGTACTGCTTGACCTGTAACAGCGTTGGTTCTAACATATTCATAACTTGTGTATTTATCTGTATGTGTATGTGTATGTGTATATATGCATATATGTAAGAGGCGTATATACACATTCAAACTTATGGAAAGTATAATAAGATCCAAAATGGAAAATTACCCATATGGTAACAGTATCCTGGGAGACAGTCAGCATGGTTTTAGGAAAGGGAGATCAAGTCTAACTAACTTGCTTAATTTTTTGGAGGATGCAACATTGACAATGAATAATTGCGAAGCATATGACATGGTTTATTTAGATTTCCAGAAAGCTTTAGACAGTAGGGATTCAAGGAAATGCATGCACATGGATTAGGGAGTGGTTAACATGTAGAAAACAGACAGTACTGATTAGAGGAGAAACCTCAGAATGGAGCGAGGTAACCAGTGGTGTACCACAGGGATCAGTATTAAGTCCTCTGCTCTTCCTAATCTACATTAACAACTTAGACTCTGGTATAAAAGCAAACTTGTTACATTTGCAGATGGCATAGAAATAGGAGGAGAGGGAAACACTGCTGCAGAAGCAAAGGTCATTCAAAATGATATAGACAGCCATTCAAAACTGGGCAGACACATGGCAAATGGCATTTAATAGAAAAAAGTATAAGGTACTGCATGCAGGCAATAAAAATGTGCATTATAAATGCCATATGGGAGATACTGAAATTGAAAAAGGAATCTATGAAAACGATCTAGGAGTTTATGTTGACTCAGAAATGTCTTCATCTGGGCAATGTGGGGAAGCTATAAAAAAAATGCTTGGATATATATAGTGAAAAGTGTTTAATTCAAATCAAGGGAAGTAATGTTAAAACTTTACAATGCATTAGTAAGACCCCCTCTTGAATATTGTTTTCAGTTCTGGTCACCTTGATTCAAGCTTTCAAAATTCAACAATGTTGACCCAAGGGATTCTTTCGACCTGAAAAAAGAAACAAGGACCAGGGGTCACAAATGGTGATTAGATAAGGGACATTCAGAACAGAAAATAGGAGACACTTTTTTTTAGAAAATTGTGGGAGTCTGGAACCAAATCCCCAGTATTGGGTGTTGAAGGGTGTTGAAGCTGACACCCTGGGATCCTTCAAGAAGATGCTTGATGAGATTCTGTGATCAATAAGCTACTAACAACCAAATGAGCAAGATGGGCCAAATGGCCTCCTCTCATTTGTAAACTTTCTTATGATCTTATATATGCATGTGTGTGTATGTGTATGTGAATGATTTCTGTATGTATAGTAATCGTTTTGAATAATTTTATTGTTGTATTTTTATTTTATTGAGCACAGTTTACTTAGATCTCTCTTTATATTAGTGCTGCGCTATTGAGATGTACCTGTGCTGGCCCTGAGGGCACAAATAAGCTAAACTAAACTGAGCTGACTGTGGATACTGAAAGAGCTGGTGAATGGGGAAGGGATGCTGTAAAGCAATACATGGATTGCGATCCACTAGTGGATCTCCAGCGATTTTTGAAATCTGAACAAGCATCAACATATCAGCAGAGAATAGTTTTAACATGTTTGATTGCATATTTCAAAATATAATTCCTGACTATGAATACATGCAAAGAAAAATAACATTAATTCCAAACAGTAGATGCCGTTAATAACTGTACCCTGGTTTCCATACCTCAGCAGCTGCGAGTTTGTGTTTTGTGGTGCAGGTAACAAAAGTTGGTGGAGAGCCTTCTGTTCTTTACAGTGGTACCGATTTGGATGAAAATACCCCAGCTGTATCAAAGAAGGCGAAGCTGCTGCCAACCTGTAACATTAATGAAAGGGACGGGAGCTGGGTTTTGCCATTACTTTTTCAGCACTGACTGACCTTGAAGTTAAAATTCTGAGGCTCAGCTTCGTTGAGCTGGAACAAATGGTCAAAACCAGAGTGTTCAAAAGATCCAGAGTGTTGAAAAGATCCAGAGCATTGAAAAGATCCATAGTGTTCAAAAGAACAAGCGCATTGAAAAGATCCAGAGCGTTGAAAAGATCCAGAGTGTTCAAAAGATCCAGAGCATTGAAAAGATCCAGAGTGTTCAAAAGAACAAGCGCATTGAAAAGATCCAGAGCATTGAAAAGATCCAGAGTGTTGAAAAGATCCAGAGTTTTGAAAAGATCCAAGGCGTTGAAAAGATCCAGAGTGTTCAAAAGATCCAGATCATTGATAAGATCCAGAATGTTCAAAAGATCCAGAGCATTGAAAAGATCCAGAGCGTTGAAAAGATCCAGAGTGTCCAAAAGATCCAGAGCATTGAAAACATCCAGAGTGTTAAAAAGATCCAGAGTGTTCAAAAGATCCAGAGCATTGAAAAGATTCAGAGCATTGAAAAGATCCAGAGTGTCCAAAAGATCCAGAGCATTGAAAAGATCCAGAGCGTTGAAAAGATCCAGAGTGTTGAAAAGATCCAGAGCATTGAAAAGATCCAGAGTGTTCAAAAGATCCAGAGCATTGAAAAGATCCAGGGCATTGAAAAGATTCAGAGCATTGAAAAGATCCAGAGTGTTCAAAAGATCCAGAGCATTGAAAAGATCCAGAGCGTTGAAAAGATCCAGAGTGTTGAAAAGATCCAGAGCATTGAAAAGATCCAGAGTGTTCAAAAGATCCAGAGCATTGAAAAGATCCAGGGCATTGAAAAGATCCAGAGCATTGAAAAGATCCAGAGTGTTCAAAAGATCCAGAGCATTGAAAAGATCCAGAGCATTGAAAATATCCAGAGCATTGAAAATATCCAGAGCGTTGAAAAGATCCAGAGCGTTGAAAAGATCCAGAACGTTGAAAAGATCCAGGGCGTTGAAAAGATCCAGAACGTTAAAAAGATCCAGAACGTTGAAAAGATCCAGGGCGTTCAAAAGATCCAGAGCGTTCAAAAGATCCAGGGCGTTCAAAAGATCCAGAGCATTCAAAAGATCCAGAGCATTGAAAAGATCCAGGGCATCGAAAAGATCCAGAGCGTTGAAAAGATCCAGAACGTTGAAAAGATCCAGAGTGTTCAAAAGATCCAGAGTGTTCAAAAGATCCAGATCGTTCAAAAGATCCAGGGCGTTGAAAAGATCCAGAGCGTTGAAAAGATCCAGAGTGTTCAAAAGATCCAGATCATTGAAAAGATCCAGAGCATTGAAAAGATCCAGAGTGTTCAAAAGATCCAGAGCATTGAAAAGATCCAGAGCGTTGAAAAGATCCAGAGTGTTCAAAAGATCCAGAGTATTGAAAAGATCCAGAGCGTTGAAAAGATCCAGAGCATTGAAAAGATCCAGAGCGTTGAAAAGATCCAGAGCATTGAAAAGATCCAGAACGTTGAAAAGATCTCACTGAACCTGAAGCATTTGTGTGCTTTTTATGCCACCGTGTTTTTGTTTCTGCAGAAAATAAAAAGGTGTTTCTTTCATTTTAATAAAATGTTCATTGTTAGTTTTATGGGGTGATTTTTATTGCACAGAAATGTCAGAAAACACACAGCAGCTTTGAGGACTTCCTTTTCCTTTGATACAAAAACTCTTCCATTTGTTTTGTAAGTGTAGTTTGTCCTTTCTTGAAGTTGTAAATGCTGATACATTTTCTTTTTTTTTTTCATTGTTACATTAACGTATTGGTCACCACTGGCTAAAAACTATATATTCCTAATTGGTCAAAAGGATTTAACTTTATTACACTGATGTTCACTTTATTGCTTGTGGATCACGTAGCCTATTGAGATTCACCAAAGAGGATCTCGATACCTGGTATATTGGCCACCACTGCTTTAGATCGGACTGCAGCATTTCAATACCAGTAACAAATGAAACAATTTGAGGGCTAAGTTTTACACAATATGTTTCTGCATTGACTTCAGTATTTGTGTGGAGAATCATACTGCCTTTGATCTCGCTTGTCATTGAAACCATGTCTCAGCCATCTTTTGTAAAAACCCTTTTTAGTTTTTGTTGCAAAGTGGTTAACAGTGTGCAGGTGCAGGACACTGATCAATAAACAGACAGACATCAATAATCCAGGTGCAATGGTTGTTTTATTTGTATATTCCAATGGTCTGATGACAAAAAGACAGTAAATAGTATTGAGAACAGGTAATACAGTGGTGTGTATTGCTCTGTTTTAATCCACGGGTTGGTCCCAAAATAATAGTCCTGATCTTTAACACCCACACGTAATACAAACACAATCACAAGTCCAGAGTGAGTGCTATAGTGCTCTTGGTGCAAATGAAGTTAATTGAGAACAATAGTGCAATGTTGTCCGGGTAAGTGCTGGCCTTTGGCGACAGCTCAGGATCTAATAACAACAAATAAGTATAATTAGACACAACAAAAACAAACAAAACACTCACAATAACAATACAGATTTTCCTTCCGGTTCAGCATTTTAACCATACAAAGAAACAGATCACTTCACCACATCCCCTTTTGTACCGTCAATCATAACCCCTTGGTTAACGAATGCAAGCGCTCCTCCAAACCATGGCTGCCACATCGTTTCCTGTCCGGGACGATGATTTAGTGTACCGTAGCTCCACCCACTTTCTAGATGGCCGACTGCCGTCTAACCCTGGGAGTGAATTGTCTGGCCATCCAGTGCAGGGCACTCTGTTCCCTTTACACAGCACCCTCACAGGTCGGGAGGGAGATTTATCACCAAGAATCATTCTGTTCCTCTCACAGTTTTCCATTTGCAAGTTTTGATTTTGAAGAAAAGGGCAATGGCACCATTGCAGTACACTTTAATATGCCTTTCCCTGCTTGATGGAATAGGTTTTTTTGCCAATGGCGCACTTAAAGTAATTTTCCCAAGCCTTATCACTTGAAGCCCATAAGTTTAAATAAGTGGATTGGATTTTGTCAAATAAAACCCTCTCTTGTATTGCATATAAAGACACTAGACATTTATGTTAATTCCTCTATTTAAATTCCAATTGTATGTGTCGTCATAAATATTCAGCATCGTGAATAAATTGTGACAGGATATTAGCAGCTACATAAATGCATAAACTGAAATCTAATAAAGGTTTCCGCAATCCAATGTTAGGATAGCTTTCTAGAGCAGTTGTGTCTGAGGCAGACATCACCCTCTCGATCATTGCCATGTTTGCATAGTATCCATAACTATTGAACACAATAGTGCTGACTTTATAGCTACTAAAAAATAATTCATAAATGACAAACCTCTACAAAACAGTGTTGCCTTCTAGTCAAATTGTTTCTCATGTACTTGTTGCTATATCCTGTCTCTTGCGTGGAGATGCACAGGGCTATGGCAGTTTGATTGGAGTGGTGGAGATGCACAGGGCTATGGCAGTTTGATTGGAGTGGTGGAGATGCACAGGGCTATGGCAGTTTGATTGGAGTGGTGGAGATGCACAGGGCAATGGCAGTTTGATTGGAGTGGTGGAGATGCACAGGGCTATGGCAGTTTGATTGGAGTGGTGGAGATGCACAGGGCTATGGCAGTTTGATTGGAGTGGTGGAGATGCACAGGGCAATGGCAGTTTGATTGGAGATTGGCAGTGGAGATGCACAGGGCAATGGCAGTTTGATTGGAGTGGTGGAGATGCACAGGGCAATGGCAGTTTGATTGGAGTGGTGGAGATGCACAGGGCTATGGCAGTTTGATTGGAGTGGTGGAGATGCACAGGGCAATGGCAGTTTGATTGGAGTGGTGGAGATGCACAGGGCAATGGCAGTTTGATTGGAGTGGTGGAGATGCACAGGGCTATGGCAGTTTGATTGGAGTGGTGGAGATGCACAGGGCAATGGCAGTTTGATTGGAGTGGTGGAGATGCACAGGGCTATGGCAGTTTGATTGGAGTGGTGGAGATGCACAGGGCTATGGCAGTTTGATTGGAGTGGTGGAGATGCACAGGGCAATGGCAGTTTGATTGGAGTGGTGGAGATGCACAGGGCTATGGCAGTTTGATTGGAGTGGTGGAGATGCACAGGGCTATGGCAGTTTGATTGGAGTGGTGGAGATGCACAGGGCTATGGCAGTTTGATTGGAGTGGTGGAGATGCACAGGGCAATGGCAGTTTGATTGGAGTGGTGGAGATGCACAGGGCTATGGCAGTTTGATTGGAGTGGTGGAGATGCACAGGGCTATGGCAGTTTGATTGGAGTGGTGGAGATGCACAGGGCAATGGCAGTTTGATTGGAGTGGTGGAGATGCACAGGGCTATGGTAGTTTGATTGGAGTGGTGGAGATGCACAGGGCTATGGCAGTTTGATTGGAGTGGTGGAGATGCACAGGGCTATGGCAGTTTGATTGGAGTGGTGGAGATGCACAGGGTTATGGCAGTTTGATTGGAGTGGTGAAGATGCACAGGGCTATGGCAGTTTGATTGGAGTGGTGGAGATGCACAGGGCTGTTGTTTCTCATGTGCCTGTTTCCATATCCTGTCTCTTAAATGGTGCAGCTATGGCAGTTTGATGGTACCCTGTCCTATTCATCTCAGCTCATCAGACACTGTCAGTCTTACAAGGTATGTTTGACTGCTCTGTTATTGAAGGTCAAAGAGCATACTGTCTGCAGCTTGGACATGCAAGCATGCAAACAGCGGGTTTGTTATTCTAGCAAATTCATAATTGTCCAGGTTTTTAGTTGTGATAAAAGTAAAGGAACATACATTTCTTGACAGAAGAGTCTTTTTTTTACTCTTTTTTCGCTTTAATGCTTAAATTGTTTAAACCACGAGTCAGTTTATTACTCACCTTAACACTAGAACCACCATGCAGGTCAGTTTGACCCATTTTGCATTTAAAATGTTAATTACTCTTCCATCATATGTATATGTCCGGTTTTGATTTTTCCTAAATATTTGAATTAAATATCCTGACGGAGTTTGATAGCTAGAATCGCAAAACTGATAAAGTTATAAACACTTCTACCTAGGACTGCCACGACAATACCTGTTTTTTTTTTTTTAAATATAATGTAAAATATTCTATTTATTTGAAAATGCAACAAACAAGACATGCCTCCTCCTCCTAGAACACTTGTTTTGTTTGTTTATTGAAAGCCTTTCTTTGTTTGTAGATTGGCTAAGAAACAAAGATTGGGGATTTGTCAAGAGGCCAACCAAGTGAAAGTGTATTGCTTATTTTTCAATGTTCTGGGAGACATCAATCCTTTGTTTTGTTCCACAAATGCAGCTGGGAATATATCAGAAGGAAATATTTAATCTTGAAAGTAGTCATTTTGATTGGAATATGGCAAGCTGCACTCAGATGCATACAGCAAACTGAAATGACAGGTAGGATAACAACTTATGTGCCTAATATGAAACGTATGTTATATATTCTTTTTTTATATTACATTTAGAAAAAATAAAATTTGTTTTTTGCAGGTTTGTATGTACCAGTTTCCATGTGTTTACACAATAATGTTCAATGGAACTGCGTCTGTGTTTACAGCACAGCTCCTGGATGCAGGCACAGTCAGCTGGCAGACGCGTACACTCCTCCATAGAGTACAATGCAGCCGGTATACCGGAAGTAGTGTTATATTTTCTTTTCATGTATTATTAGAAACAATGATTTCGGTTTTATAGTTTTGTGTTTACATATACCTATTTACACCTCAACACAGGTTTATGTACATACCCGTTTCTTTTGAAATGTACATTTTATTATATTTTTTCACTGTTTGTAGTTGTGCTGTATATGCGCTCATTTTAAAAATAAAGCCTTTATGTTTAATTTGCCATTTAAATACAGTGTTTCTGCAATGCAAATGTTAGATATGATGTTCATGAATGAAACTTTTAAGTTGTATCCGATAGTATGTGTTTCATTTTCATAACGAAGCAGTTTAAAAATGTATGAGACAAAGTGACCCACGTGGTGGTTCTAGTGTTAATGCATTTCAAATTATGATGTATATTTTCCTTTTTTTTTTTTTGATAATTCTGTTTATTGAGTTTTTCATGACCTACATAAATTAAGTGAGATGTCATGACAATCAAATCAACAAGATACAACAAGTTAGAAAAGCAAATCTAAAGGAGACAGAAAAAAGAAAAAGTGAGAGGACCAAAAGAAAAGAAAAAAAAGGTACTGGGATTATACTAACATGGTACAAAGCACAAAATGATCGCAGGAGCTCTGGTACAGAAATTTTGGAAGGGTATTCATTTTAACTGTATTTACTCGGCCTGCTAATGATAAGGGGAGAGTAGACCAGCAAGTGAAATCTTGTTTATTGCCGAATTACAGGACACTTGAGAGCTATAAAGGTCTGAGTAATAATTGTTAAATTAATTGTTAATTTCCTGTTGGTTGACCGTTGCTTGACCTGACTGAGTTTGAATCTCTGTAATATAATTGGACCCTGCCGACTGGCGGAGTTGGAATGAAAAAAACCCTACTGGCCTTGTCAGCATGTCCATATAAGGTATGGCGTGATTGTAAAATTTGTTGCCCATCGATTTTTAGAATCAAATGGGTAAGTTCTGAAAGTCTGCTTAAGCAGCATTTTTTAGATTGTAATGATGTCCTCTTATAAGCTTTTAAGGCTTCCCAGAGTGTTGTACTTGAAATGCTTGGGGTGGTATTGCTGTCAAGAAAAAGGGTTATTTGGGAGGAGATAAATTGGACAAAAGTCTTGTCTGAAATTAAAAGTGAATTAAGTCTCCAGGGATGGTGATGTGCAGTCTGATTCACCTATTAAAATGCATGTGTATATGTAAAAGGTGTGCATTTTGTGGCCGGTGAAACAAACGTTAAATTAAGACATGGTAAAATTGAGTTTGACACCCTATTCTAAGCTTTCCAACGATACTGCCCCGTTCAGTCTAGCTGCTACAGTGATGGAGCAATAGACTAAAAACGAAACCTAAGCTGTGAACTCTGTCACATGATGAGGGGCTTAACTTCAGGCAGCCGTAGTTCCGACTAGGAGTACCGCTGAATATGTCTTTGGAAAGCCCAGTCAGGTAGGTGGCTTTTATGATGCCTGAGTAATATGTGCATAACCCTTGGTGCACTGGCGCCCCAAAAAGAATGGTGCTGAGTTTTAAGAGTTAAAGTGAAAAGTCACCGCTTGCAAAACACCTAGATAGACTTAATATCTTTTTTTTTTTTCATAACTGTTTACTTCCACTGCAGTGTACTGAGTTTCTATAATCCTTAAAGATAGTGTCCGAGAATCACGTACAAGAGAATAAAGTCTCGCTGCACTTAAAATATCCAGCACTACTTTTATTATTTATTTATTTTAACCAGAGCTACTCAAAATGCAGCTCACAGAGAGGTAGAGCTGTGTCACAGAGGCAATATACATAAATACTACCATACATACATACATACCCCAAAACTGACACCTTCTGTGCAAAACCTGCAGATGCACCTACCTATATGCATGTTAACAAACATACCTTCCCAGTAAATAAATAGTAGCAGAAGAGAAGAAGGATGTTGGATGTTGATCTTCTGGTCCTTCCGAGATACCAATAATGCAAAGATTTTGTCTCCTGGAGAGATTTTTCAGATCGTCTGTCTTCTCTTGTAGAGCCTTGTTTTTCTCTGTCATGCTGGCATATGTGGCCTCAAGAAACCCTGGAGTTGATATCTGCTCCAGATAATGCAAAAGGGGCAGCAAAGCGTCTTTTACAGAATCCAGAAACGCCTGAAGCTCAGTATGCAATTTTTCAAATTCGCTTTGAGTCTCACTTGTGAACTTTTGGAAGTCGGTTCTGAAGGCCGTCATTTCAGAGCGTAGCATCTTGATGATGTGCAGGGCCAGCAGGGGGTCTGCCGGCAAGGAAAGTCCTGCCACATCGTCTCCTGTCGGATCTATATCTGTCGCATCTGAGGCTTGGGGACGTCTGTTCTTGGATTTTGACATACCGGATAGATTGTTGAGTTTATTTTAAATATATCTGTTGAATTGTCAGGTTACCATTGTTAGAATTCTAAAATAATATGAATAAGTTGGAGACTGATGCATGCGAGCGACTACTCCATATTACAACCGGAACCAGAGCTTTCTGAACTGTATGTTTTCTTATCAGTTTATATATATATATATATCTATATATATATATATATATATATAATATATATATATATATATAATAATATATATATATATATAGTTTATGATAATAATTATTATTTTACAGAAAATTATAGTAGTCATTAGACAGATCATAGGCATTGCTCTCTGTTTCATTTTGTTGTGCTGGCAGCTGGCATATTATAGACACTTTCTTTGATAAATCCATAAATGCACAGATGCCAAGGGTTGACTATCCCAAAGAGTGAAACATCCAGCCCCAAAGAATTAGATTTTTAGGTCAAAGGAGGAGCCTTTCCAGCTGCTGTGCTGTATCGTTGCTTAAGGCAGGGCCTCTCATCTCTGGTTCATGTAATCAGTTATTTTAAAATGTACGCTGCCTAATATATCCACATGCATGTTATTAATATTATGCAATTAACTACGACCATGATAAATAATTATAATGTTAATAATTATTATTATTCTTAAACATACTTAATTTATCAGTGAGGGGATTCGAAACTAGTACAAAAAGAATTAGTTGCTGAAACGACACTGCTCTGCTATCTGCGTGGTGTGTTTCACTTTTCAGATGATGAGTAACATATTTTTCCCCTTGATGGGCTCAGGACAGCGCCTGGTGACACAGGCTACACAAAAGTCTGCTACTGGGACAAGGAAGTGCCACTTATTTGTCCAGTGGGCTTTACAATTGGAGATGCACTTCACAGAACCTGCAAGCTTTTGATCAACGGCTTGTGTTTTGGGAGAACTCATGATCTGTAGTCTCCTTGGTTACAACAGTACACATGCCTGCTGTTTCTAATGAGGCCCCAGATGCATTGCTGTCTCTTGCAGCGCCTGAGTAAAATGATTATAAATGTGACAGAAAGAGACACTTATTACAAAGTCAGGAAGCAATCGACGCAGCTCTCAAACAAACTAGATGCTGATAAAAACCCAGTGTACCTATTAATGGTTTACAGTATGCAAACCAACTTTTCCATGATGTGTTCAACAAGGGTTTTCAATTCAATAGATTTGCTTCCACTGATAGACACGAGGCACACTCATGACCCCCCGTAATCACACACAGCTCTGTGTTATCTACCTTGTCCTGAACAAGATGTTCAGTATGATGCTTTGCCTCTATGGGCATCAGAGATGACCTGACAGTGCCTTGGCATGCTGTAACTGAGCAATCACTGCTAGAGAAGGGTTTCGTGACACAGTAGCGACTGTGCACATGTTTCAGAAGCAGGGCAATAGAGTCATCAAGTATTCATTGTAGCGAATACCCCACACGTGTGCTTGAAGGATTTGTCTTTGAATACGAACAACAACCTTTTTAGCCACGCTATTCTTAGCGTACCATGATAAGATTCATAGGATTTACATGCAAGTTTTTTTTTTAGCTCGAGACATTTACATAAGAAAAATGTCTCATGTAAAATGCTTTTTTGGGTTTTCCATTCGCTCAGTTTGTTTTACTTGCGTAAACCAGGCTTTTCACCCGACATCATGCAAATGAATGGGAAAGTTGGGGGTTGATATGTATGTTAGCTATGCGTAAAGTACTTGTGCTGTTTTTGAAGATTACTACTGAAAATGTGGTTTCCATGTGCAGAGAACTGGTATACGAGTGAATCTAAGCTGCTGTAATAAAGCAAAATACCTCATGCCTGGTTGGTTAATAATGTGTTTTACTGCTCTTGCCCAAATTGTTTTTCAAATGTCATTATTAAGGTGTCATGTCGTTAGTAGTGAAACTGTTTCAACTAATTTATCTTACGACTCATTAATTAAAAATAAACTCAGGAGGTATAAAATTAAACTGACCAACACTTATTGCAGATCACCATGGCTGAAAACCGGCAGACATGTTTTATATATATAGATATAGATAGATAGATAGATAGATAGATAGATAGATAGATAGATAGATAGATAGATAGATAGATAGATAGATATTTATTCATTATATATACATACAGCACCTGTATAATACAGTGCCTATAGACAGTCTACACCCCCTTGAACTTTTTCATATTTTGTTGTGTCAGAGGCCTCAGAGTTTCATGTATTTAAATGAATAATTTTTTCCACTTATCTACACACCATACTCCATACTGTTAATGGGAAAAAAGGTTTTATTGAGAAATATATATATATATATATATATATATATATATATATATATATATATATATATATATATATATATTGTGATAAAGCAAAGGTTCTGGTTATATTGGGTAAATACGTCAGGGCTGAGGTTTTGACAGCACTTTCTGCCATCACAAAATGGCAACGGGGAAAGGACTACAGGTCACAAAATGGCCACCCACAGCACCCTACAAATCCCACAATGCAAGGTGCCCAGGGGGTGGTAGCCACACCTGCACCAGGTTAGACATAATCATCCACCTATAAAAGGGCTGGGTCACAGCATGGAAGTGAGAGGAGTACAAGGTGTTTGAGAGAGAGAGAGAGAGAGAGAGAGAGAGAGAGAGAGAGAGAGAGAGAGAGAGAGAGAGAGAGAGAGAGAGAGAGAGAGAGAGAGAGAGAGAGAGAGAGAGAGAGAGAGAGAGAGAGAGAGAGAAAGAGGAGAGAAAGAGAGAAGGTGAGAAAGTAAGTGCTGATAAGAGTTTAATTTAACCTAAAAGAGAAAATAAAGAAGACAAAGTTTCTGTGTATGACTTGGACTGTTTTGACCACCCTTCTGGCGGATTAACCTGGATTGTATGAGAACCTGAATTGTGTTTGAACCCTATGTTAAGTATCACCTAAAGCTTTGGATTGTCTAATAAGAATCCAGGCACTGCCCTGGTAAATCAAACTGACAGCCTTGTGGTTACTGTGGATCTAGAAGAGGAGTGGGAACGGAGTAAACATATACTACAGCTGAGTGTATATATATATATATATATATATATATATATATATATATATATATATATATATATATATATATATATATATATATATATATATATATATATTTGTAAAAAACCTGAACGATCATAATGGGATATTATCCCATGGGGAACCACGGTCGGTAATATCCCCCTGAGTTAATTCTTGGTGGAAGCACCTTTGGCAGCAATTACAGCTGTGAGTCTGTTGGGATAGGTCTCTACCAACTTTGCACATCTAGATTTGGCAATATATAACCATTCTTCTTTACAAAACTGTTCAAGCTCTGTCAAGTTCCTTGGGGAGTGTTGATGGACAGCAATTTTCAAGTCATGCAACAATTTTCTATTGGATTCCAGTCGGGGCTGTGACTGGGCTACTCAAGGACATTTACCTTTTTGTTCCTTAGCCACTCCAGTGTAGTTTTGGCTGTGTGCTTTGGGTAGTTGTCATGCTGAAAGGTAAACTTCTGTCCCAGTTTCAGCTTTCTTGCAGAGGGCTGCAGGTTTTCTTCAAGGACTTCTCTGTACTTTGCTCCATTCATTTTCCCTTCTATCTTGACAAGTGCCCCAGTCCCTCCATAACATGATGCTGCCACCACCATGCTTCACAGTAGGGATGGTGTTCTTTGGGTGATGCGCTGTGTTGGGTTTGCGCCAAACATAACGCTTTGCATTTAGGCCAAATAGTACCTTTTTAGTTTCATCAGACCACAAAACTTTTTGCAACATGGCTACAGAATCTCCTGTGTTTTTTTTGTTTTTTTGCATACTTCAAACGGGATTCAAGGTGGGCTTTCTTGAGTTATGGCTTCCTTCTTGCCACCCTACCATACAGGCCAGATTTGTGGAGTGCTTGGGATGTTGTTGTCACATGCACACTTTGACCAGTCTTGGCCATAAAAGCCTGTAGCTCTTGTAAAGTTGCCATTGGCCTCTTGGTAGCCTCTCTGACCAGTCTCCTTCCTGCTCGGTCATCCAGTTTGGAGGGCCGGCCTGATCTAGACAGGGTCTTGGTGGTGCCATACATCTTTCACTTCTTAATAATCGTCTTGACTATGCTTCAAGGGATAAGGGATATTGTATATTGCTCATGACATCCAGTTCACCAACTATATTTATTAACGTGGAGGGCAGACATGCATTGTCTTTGGACATAGCTGGGGTCAATAAAAGGATGGGAATTAGTTCAGTTAGACATTTAAGCAGCTTACTTGCTCTTCATCTTTAACTTTAATGAGTTTTTACAGCAAACCTGATTTACACGAGTAATTCTCCCAAACGTGCACACGCATCGCCATTTCATGTGTAAATTGACTTCCATGATTGTTATCATTTGCAAAAGGGAATTCGGGACTTCAGATGAACAATATTTTCAATGTCTTGGTGTTTTAGACATGCATAAAAGTCAGTGGAAAATTTGAACTGTGCTCCAGGGATGTCACTCTTCTTTTGATTTCAGTACCAGTTGGGGCCACATGATCATTGAAATTGTGCCTACTGGTACCTATTCCAGTCTGTAATAAGAAGGCAAGTAGAGAGCCCACTGCATGCCATCCATCATCACTCAATCAATTCTTCATTGTTGATGCTGGCAGTGGACTCTAGCAGAATGGGTATGGTGTGGTTGAGGCTATAATTGTCTGACAGCTGTAGCACTGGCATTGTAATGACATTCTACCACACTAGCATTGAGATAGATGACTCTTTGCAACACATGAACTGAAGATGCCATGAAGTCTACTTGCCTTCAGCCACTCTCACATTCCAACAGTTCTCAATGCTTCTGCTAAACATCCTTCCAAAGATGTGTAAACTGATTTAATGTTGATCACTAACAGCTTGTTTTGGGTAAAGTGCATATAATTAGGAACCTCTCTCTGGATCTCACTATTCTATATTGTAAGCATGCATTGACTTGAACAGAGCATGCATTCAGCTAGAGAAACCCTCTGCTTGATTAATTGCTGTGTTAGCAGCTTCTGACCAAAACATGTCAAGGAGTGTTCATTAATGTAATTAGTTCTGTTGAAGCAAGACCAATTGGGGCTGCTAATTAAATAGAAATGACTTCTCACTTAATAATTACAAGCGTTGCAAAAGTTACATTTAATGTCAGTCACTTCATAGCAGGGAGACAAAACACAGGTGTGTAGGGAAAGTTGCTCGGCTGGACTGTGTGTGCAGGTGTGCAGGATTGTTGTAAAAAAAACTGAAGTTGAGAATGATATAGTGCAATATCGTAGTGATTTCAATGCAACTAAATTGTTGGTGGATCTAAATTACATTTGATTCTATTTTTCCCCCCATGTAAAACAATGACATTGTGTAATTATCATAGATAGTTTTTCTGTTTTGTTTACTTTCCATTGTAATAGTTAAATATGTACTGGAGAACAGTAGCGCGCATACATAATGTACAAACACACATACAGTGCCTTGCAAAAGTATTCAGACCCCTGACCAATTCTTTCATATCACTTAATTACAAATGGTACATTGAAATTTCGTTATGTACGATATTTTATTTTAAAACACTTAAACTCAAAATCAATTATTGTAAGGTGACATTGGTTTTATGTTGGGAAATATTTTTAAGAAAAATAAAAAACTGAAATATCTTGCTTGCATAAGTATTCAACCCCCACACATTAATATTTGGTAGAGCCACCTTTCGCTGCAATAACAGCTTTAAGTCTTTTGGGGTAAGTATGTACCAGCTTTGCACACAGTGTCGGAGTGATTTTGGCCCAATCTTCTTGGCAGATTTGCTCCAGGTTGTTCAGGTTGGTTGGACAATGCTTGTGGACCGCAATTTTCAAATAGTGCCACAGATTCTCAATGGGATTGAGGTCAGGACTTTGACTGGACCACTGTAGGACATTCACCTTTTTGTTCTTGAGCCACTCCAATGTTGCTTAGGCCTTGTGCTTTGGATCATTGTCCCGCTGAAAGGTAAATTTCCTCTCAAGCTTCAGTTTTTTTAGCGGACTGAAACAGATTCTCTTGCAGTATTTTCCTGTTTTCATCTTGCTCCATCCATTCTTCCTTCAATTGTAACAAGATGCCCAGTCCCTGCTGATGAGAAGCATCCCCACAGCATGATGCTGCCACCACCATACTTCACTTAGGGATGGTGTATCTTGAGGCATGGGCAGTGTTAGGTTTGTGTCACACACAGCGCTTTGAGTTTTGGCCAAAAAGCGATATCTTGGTGTCATCTGACCGCAAAACCTTTTCCCACATCGCAGCTGGGTCACTCTCATGCTTTCTGGCAAGCTCCAGACGTGCTTTCAGATGGTACTTTTTGAGTAACGGCTTCTTTCTTGCCACCCTCCCATACAGGCCAGTGTTATGCATAGCTCTTGATATGGTTGACTGGTGCACCATTAATCCACGCCCAGCCACTAAACTCTGTAGCTCCTTCAAAGTGATTGTTGGCCTCTCTGTGGCTTCTCTCACAAGTCTCCTTCATGTTTGAGGGACGGCCTTTTCTTGGCATTGCCTGGGTGGTGTGATGCACCTTCCACTTCCTGATTATTGATCCAACTGTGCTCACTGGGATATCCAAACACTTGGATATTATTTTGTACCCTTTCCCTAATCTATGCATTTGTATTACTTTATCTCTAACTTGTGTAGAATGCTCTTTGGTCTTCATTTTCCTTCAGATTCACAGCCTTACCAATGATCCTTCAACAGTGGGGTTTTTATCCAGAAAATGTGACAGCAACTTTAATGGTTCACAGGTGGAGGCCCATGGTAAGGTAATTTTGTCCTCGTTAGGGCAATTTCTTTCATAGGTGCAAACTGGGAGCTTCCATAGCACAGGGGTTGAATACTTATGCAAGCAAGATATATCAGTTTTCTATTTTTCTTAAAAATATTGTGTGTGTGTGTGTGTGTGTACTATTGATGAGGTGATTTCTCATACTGAAGATGCATCGATGCACAGGCAGTTTGAGGACCACAGATTAATCTCTGGATGGGATACTGCATGTCACTGTAGCAGCTGGGGTGGTGTTGGTAAAGGTGTGGCACAGTAAAACTTCTCAGCAGAATATCTGCGCAGTCTGTGTAGCCACAACCGACAGTTATCATTTCTACAATGGTATTGTAAAATTGAATGGCACCGCTTGGGAGTTATTTTAAACCAACTGTTGTAGCTTAGAGCAGATGGCGAGCGTGAGAGCTCTTTAGCATACTTTGTGGTGCGTGCTTTTATGTTAAATGTTTCTCTTTGTTTCTATTGCATGCAGAGGGAATAAGGAATTGACAGCACTTGCTTGAAGTGCTTTGTTCACAGTTCAGGTGGAGCCAAGGTAGACAGATCTGAAGGCTACAGAACTGAAGGCTATGGTTGCTGTTGTTACTCTGCCAAACCGTCTCGAGTTTGACACAGAGGGTAATTGTTTGTTCACTTCATGGGTTCATGTGTGATGAAGGTGACAGATTGTGCTGTCAGAACCCTCCAGGTACTTTGAGAAGCGCTTTTGATCCACCAGAGACTGCCCAGACCACGCAGGCCTATAAACAGCTGCCGTTGCATTTTAATGATTTTTACTAGATATTTATTTTCTGTTTTCATTGGCCTGATTTGAACTGAGTCTGCTTGGCTGAGTGTATTCACATTCCATTAGGGACACTTGAGAGCAACCCTTTTCCAACGTCAGAGGACAGCAGAGTTCTGTACCCAGTATTGTGAAGTTCTCTGTATGAAGTTCTCTGTATCATTGTAAATACAGTATAATCTTAAATCTCGAAAAACTACTCACTTCTAAATCTTTTGTAGTCATTTTTGTTTTACTTTAGTATAAATACATGTTAATTTGGATTCATATGATGTTTTTTTCTGACTTTATGTGAACGAAAAGACACACATTTGCCCGTTTTCCCATTGGAAATAGTGATATTTTGAAATATCACTGTCCTGGTCACAAAAGCAAAGTTTGTGGGAATAATAGTCATTTTCTGTACTTTTGAGGCATAAGCAATTAGGAAATAACACTTACTACCCAGGAACAAAAAAAAAAAAAATTGTTACACGGTGTTATTGTAGCTCGCTTTTCCACTTGGAATACTTTTGAATAAAACACGGGGATATTGTAATATTTTAAACATTATAAATAGAAGAAGATACGAAATTAGAAATAGAAAGAAGTCTCTTCTCCTGAAACGAAGAAGACGAAGATGAAACTCTTCTTCTTCTTCTTCTTCTTCTTCTTCTTCTTCTTCCATCTTATAAGTTGTGTATATCTCTCAGTCTTTCAGCTAATCCTTGGGGAAAATCAAGGTTTGAATTGTGATCTTCTTATATTTGGGTTGAAGCCTCTCTTAGTGTCTGTTAAAACCAAATGTCAGCACTTGTACTGCAGTGCTGAGTCTCTAACTGGAACGCTATTGTTATTATTACCCTGCAAACCAACACAGCTCTGTCTCTGTTTTGTCTAGGTCAATTAGCAGTGGGGACATGTGAAATCGTCACTCTGAACAGAGATAGCAGTCAACCAAGGAGGATGATAGCCAGGCAAACAGCGCGGTGTGCCTGCAGGAGAGGACAGATTGCTGGGACTACTCGGGCGAGGCCAGCCTGCGTCGACGGTAAGTGGAATTTGAGAACTAACATGCTGCTTTCCAACTCTGTCTGCCTGCCTGCCTGACTGCCTGTCTGCCTGCCTGCCTGCCTGCCTGTCTGCCTGCCTGTCTGCCTGCCTGCCTGCCTGCCTGTCTGACTGCCTGTCTGACTGTCCATATGGCCTTCTTTATTTAGAATTATAGTCCTCTGTTCCTATATGGATCATATGTTAAGCAATATACATGCCTGGCTGACCTTCTAGCCTGACTGCAGGTCTTTGCAGTATTTGTTTTAAAACATGTAATGCCTAAAGACTGGAGATTAGATAATTGGAATGGGCACTAATATACATTGTGAAAACACAATAAGCTGCTCATTTGTGGCTGCTTAATAAAAACGAATAATACAATTTCAATATCTTTTTGTGTCTATCAATATCTCAATATCTCTAATTTACTCTCAGCACCCTCTCTATAGTTGTTTCCTGAAATATTATATGAGTGCAAAAACGAAGACCCCACATAAACAGAGGCCGAGCACAATGGAGCATGTGCTGCCGCAGCACTGTGCCATTACTGTCCTTGCACTAAAATACAGTGGAAAATGAACATGCGCTACAACAGCCTTACCCCGTGGCACAGCGGCCGTGCCTCCGCCCAGCTCGTCATCGCTGTGTGGAAGTCAAGGGATCACTTAGACTCTTGTTTGGCACGGGCAATGAAGAATTAATAGAAATGTTAATTAACAGGAGCTTTCATAATTACAGGAGCGGGGAGCCATTTTATTGACTTCTCCCACTGCTCTCTGCCAATTAATAGGAAAGTTTATTAACATTTACTTCCAAGACGTTAAGGTAAGAGATACTGTGATTGTGGGGTGTCTAATGGCCCTGTATATATACTACACTATACCACAGCAGTTTAATTTATGTAGTGTTGTGTATAAACAAGCTTCCCAAGGCGCTTTACAAAAATATATAAAACTGAAAGAGCTTTTAACAGCTTACGAGCACAAAATATGGGTTTCAAGCTTAGATTTAAAAATGTTGATTGAGCATTCGGAATAGAACCAGGAAGGGAGTTCCACAGCGAAAGAGCTTGAAAAAGACACGTCCACATGCCATGAGTTGGTATATGGAACATGTAATAAAACAGACTGTATATATGTAATACAAATATACATGAATCAAGAATGCAAGTGGTTGTTCTGTGTTGCTTCTCTGCCTGTGGTTTGTTTTACTTGAATGTAAAATGTGGAGTTAGAAGATTAGAAAACAGGTTCTTATTAAAGGAAAATATCCAGTTGAAATGAAATCCACAGAAAAGTAAAGAAGATCCGGTTGAAAAGAAATCCACAAAAATACCAATCGTGACAGAGAGAACCAAACAGGCAGTTCCAATTTATACCTCTCTATTACTTTCCCATCAAAGTTAAAATAACAGTGCACATAGAACACTTTTCTCTTTTCTGTGATGGGATTCAAATTCGAAAGCCTATAACTGGGTACCATCCATAAGAGGGGCTGTGGGGAAGTAAATCATCTGTATCTTGTTTAAGTACATTTCTGGCCAATTTCACTTTGCTATCAAATAGTGCACCTTTAATAAAGTCAAAAAAATAAGCCTCTTTATTTCTGGATAAGATTTAGAAGTGTAAATATGCAGCAGTCTACAGTACAAAGATATTCATCTGTGCAGCTCTGTGCCATGGACTGGAAAGCTCTTAAAAGCATTTGTAAGATAACTGTGTTAATGGCAGCCCCTCTGTTCCCTCAATGTTTGCTTCAATGTTTTAAAAGCTGGTTCTGGTACTGAACCCTGCTATCGTGAAGCTCCGTTCCTTACCCGTCACCTCCTGTGCAGTTGCCTCTCCCTGTCACGACTGTCAGGGGACTCACCTCATCATAGGATGGTTCTTTTCAGGCCCAAATGAGACCCTGAGCCTCCACTAATCTTTTATTCCCTTAAATAAATACTTGAATGCCTAATCATGCCGTCACCCTGCTTATCGAATTAGTAGGTATCAGGAACATCCACTGATGCTACAGGCTTCCTGGAGGGACTGTGACCAAAATAAGAGGCTTCTTGGGTGCGAGGGTGAACTGGCTATGACATCATAATTACCAATTGACTGCTAAGGTTGATTCATCTGATCTGGCTATGTAGGTGCCCCTCTCTCATCACTCCGTGTTGATCTCTCCTTAAGCTCTGCGCTTGGTAGAAGAGGACCTTTCCACTAGTATATGAGTAGCTGCTCCCCCGATAAAACCTAGACCCTCCAAATAAGAGGCTTCTAACCCTTCCAGAACCTTTAACAGAAATCCCTCTTGTATTAGTGCCCAGGCTGCTACAATATTAGGAGCTGTGTGGCTCGTCAGCTGGGCTGTGAAATGTGTGCATTTCTGAAGACTTGATTAAAGGAGCTTCCAGGGCTTATTCTTAGATATCATCTCTGCTTTCTAAAAGTGTCACTCATCTCACTCAACAGATTGGGATTGGCACGTCTGAAATAAAGTTTCTATTCGCTTGAACATCATTCCAATCCAGCTGTAAAATTGAGTACAATGTGACCCACCCCTAGAAAGTGGGGGGATGTAGCCTGCAGTCATGAATGATTCTCATTGGAGAAAAGTACCAGAGAGCAGGATTGAGGAATGAATGGATGTAAGTGTTTCAGTGACCTCCCTTGTGTCTACTGGCAGGTAGGCTGTCTGAAAATATTCCACAAATTTGCCTTCCCCACGGCCTCCGGCAGTCTACCTGAACTGTGGCACCAAGGCAATTCAACCTTTAAAAAGCATGCTCAGTCTAGGGGTCTCTCTGGAGGAAAGAGATTGTGGTTTCTGCCAAAGTGACCTGAATTGTTCTCTGATTTTGTGGCTCATTGTGCCCAGGGGACTGAAGACAATCAGATTCTGTTGAGCGAATAGAAAAGACATACAGTACAATACAATATAAATATCTGGCCTAAAAAAAGAAAGCATGACAGTGTATTCAACCCTTATTTCTTAAAGCCTGAAATGTCATTTTTTAAAGCCTGAAATATTACTTTTTAAAGCCTGAAATATTATTTTTGTGCAAAAGGTATTCTATTTAGTTTTGAAATATAACATTAACTGTTTTGATATTCATAATTAAATGATCTATAGCCTGCAATATTGAAAATCAGCACATATATTATGCTGAAATGTGACTTTTCACATATCCCCTGGACAGGGGTTTGGGCTGGGTTCCACATACTCCTTTCCCCCTACCCAACCTGAAGAACTGGGAGGAAAAACAGATCCACTGGAAGGGAGTCCCACTTGCATTGGCTGCAGAACAGTTCGATGCACTCCAGGTTTTATTAGGAGCCTCATTAGTCACCCAGGAGCTTGTTAACTACATGCAGTAAAGCCTGGACCGGCCCAATCTGCAGTGCAATAGGAGTCTTGCTGTGCTTCTGCCCCACAATCTCTAGGCTTGCCTCTCAGCCCGTTACTCCCAGTGTGGATACCTGTGGCTATTCTTTCTTATTATAATCACAGCAGCCCTCCATAAATCCTTAACAACCGAATATACCCTTCACATGGATCATATTTTTTAATGTAACATATTTTTGCCTCTGATATATGCTCCTAATGACAGGCCGTTATAAAAACCGTGCAACGTGCCCATCAGAGAAATGACCTTGAGTATTGCTGTGTCTGTGCTTCTGTTTCTCTCCCTTTGGAGGGGCTGCAGGTTTAAGCTGTGGTTATGCGTCATTAAATTGGAAAGCACAGGCCTGTGGGGGAGAAGGCTTTAGTTTATCGACACAAACGTATTACCGGAGTCAGCCACGATCACGCACTGCCTGATGAATTTCGTGTTGCTGTCACCACCACTGATGACTTATATTCAAGTTGAAATCCAAAATGAAACTGAAAATGGAGATGTTAATGTAAAAGCTAATCCACTGGAGAAAATCAAAGTGTGCAACCTGCTTAACTCTGGCGCTGAAGCACTTTATTATGCATTACTTTGAGACAGCGCTACACATTGTATTTAACTTTGAAATGTTAACCCTAACCCTTTTCAGATACAATTACCTGTTTATTTATTTTGCAAAAAGATTTACACACTAAATAACTATGCATAATATCATAATATCAGAGGTGAAATTCCCAACAAAAAAGTTACACAGCAGGGTACACACTTAAAAACTGAGACAATCTGAGTGCCAACTTTTAACACGTATACATATTGGTACACAATACATTTATAAATAATAAGCCTTACAAAATAACTGATCAATTATAAAAAATTCACCATAAACAAGGAAGCTGAAAATACTGAAAGCTTTGTACTCTTTACATGTATCACTCAGTCATGTGCTGTAATATAACACCTACGTTAAACCTTAAATGACCTTAATTAACCTTATGAAGAAATATTACATTATGCAGTAACTGCTGTAGAGTGGATGTGTTATTTCAAGATATCTTAAAAAAGGGATGATGTTATAAAAATTGTATTAAAAAAAAAAACAACTGTGCTATGAAAAAAATGATATAAAAGGTCAAAGTCAAACAGTACTCAATAGGGGCTAAAATACTCCTAGATTTTTATGCAACAGGAACGCTATGACTAATGATGTACTTGGCCATTTTAATCTGCATAGTATTCTCTGAAATCATCCCCATTCTTTCCAGACCCTGGGTACTCACCTACAGGACCTGGCCACGCTACAATAACAGCCTTGGATTAGAACATATATCCCGGTTTCTGTTGCTGATTTTGTACTTATTACTTATCTTACAATAGCATGTTCTTTGTGCTTCTCTGTTGTGTTTCTGTGTAGATTCATTACCATGATCTATTCCAGAAACATATTTTTCAGGCAGAAACTGTATAAATGTGGACTTTTTTTATCCCTGGTATTGTAGTTTCTGCACAAGTAACAAAGTGGCAAAAGACATATTTTCATAAAGTAATATCGTTGTTGTGGTTTACGTCTGCCTTTCTTTTTTTTTTTTAGATGTGCAAGTGAATACTCCCAATTAGCTGAAATAAACTCTTCAAAATGTTTTAGAAAAGTGGGCACTGTACAAAGAAAAGCACCTCACTGTTTTTTTTTTGGTTTTCATTTAATACAGTCTTCATAACAGAAAATACTAGGATCACAATAAAACAAAACGTTGATCACTGTGCTTAACATGTACCTTGCAAGTTGGACCAGTATTTGAAAAGCGTGGAGCACACCTCCATCTGTATCCCGATTTTGAGTCGCTTACCAAATCTGAAGCTGTTTTTTAAATGTTAAATTAGGTCTTGAATCCTGCATCCTGGTTTGACCCCCTCCCCCCCAGCTGCACAGTGTAAAAGGCATATTGTTGTGTTTTTATTTTGCACCGGTACTTTGAACAGGTGATCCTTTCTATATCTTTATATTCAAGACATTCTTTTTTTTTTTCTTTTTTTTATTTCATGCCTAGCTTTATATTACAGACAGAACAGCCAAGGCATGCACATGGAGAAAACAGTGGATATTCCCCATGGAAAACAATGAGATCCTTTTGAAAACAGCCTTTGTTTACAGGACATGTTCTGCTAAAAGCAATTTCTGCTTGAATGGATCGGAACAACATGATGAGTGTTAATTAAAAACAAGTGACATTAAGACTAAGCTAAAATGTGACTGTACCAAAAGCATGTGTGTTATTCTATATGCATTTAATGACCATTACCAATTTCTGTAATATTGACACCCTTCATTTTACAAAAAAGAACAAAAACAAGTTATATGTGTTCTACAGATGCACAGTGTATTTGGGTAATAGTGTACTTCAGGGTTTTTATATGAGAGTCTGCAACAAGTGAGTGCTCTACAAGGGTTATAACCATGCATTTCATTCAAAGGAAGCATGCTATATTCTAAGATTTATGATATCATCCTGATACATTCATGGCAATGTGTCTTACATCTCTAGTACATTATACACAGGCTGTGAAACTATAGGAATAATCAGTGAATACTTGAAGGTCCCACTGAATGAGCACAAGGTCCATGGCTCTTGCTAAAGACTCAGGGCTGAATGAATGTGCTCAAGGCAAATGTCCTGTACACTTGCCACTGGTGTGAGCAGACTGAGATCTATCAACAACAAAGTCTGTGTGTGCGTGTGTGTGTGTGTGCATGTGTGTGTTTGTGAGCATGTGTTTGTGTATGTGTGTGTGTGTGTTTCTGAGCATGCATGTGTGTGTGAGTGTTTGTGTTTCTGAGCATGCATGTGTGTGTGTGCGTACGTGCATTTGTTTCTGGGTGTGTGTGCGTGTGTTTGTTTCTGAGCGTGTGTGTGTGCATACGTGCATGCATCTGTGTGCATGCATGTTTGTGTATGTGTGCGTGCATGCGTACGTGTGTGTGTGTCTTTAATAAGACTTCAGAAATACAGTATGAACAATAAGGTCACTTAAGCTGCAGTGGAAGTAAAGCAAAGTGTTACTAACACTATTAATATTCCATTGCTGCGCAGCGAGTTTGCAGTTTGACTGTACTTTACTGTAATTGTAATGTCTGCATTTGCAGAACAGCTGAACAACACTTTACAGTTTTTATTCTAGAATTTTCCTTTTTTTTTTTGGTTTAAATCCCCCCCAGACTGCGATTTAAAAAAAAAACTGTGTAACGAGTTAACCTAGGAGTGGCATCACCCGCACTGCACAGAATACAACATCTGCCAGCTCTCATCCAGTGCATAGCATCAGAAGTTTGCGGGTTCATTGACTGTCATTGCTGAGCAAAGCGAACTGTCATTTCCATTTCAAACAGGGTTAGTTTAGTGACTTGTGTTTGAGCCATTAGCACTGAGCGAGAGCAGATGCTCAGGGCCTCACCTTCGCAACTCGTCTAATTCCTGGAGACCTCGCTGACGCTGGACAGCTGTGACAGCCTGCAGCTGTATCGGCCAATTTCTCCAAACAGCAGCAGTCATGCGGATGCTGTAGAGATAATTTTAGAACAGGAGGTCTTTCTTCAGGGTTTTGTTCCACTGGTTTGGAGTGGCAGGATATAGGGGTTAGTTTATGTAACACGATGTGCCCAGTATTAACTGTTTGATACTTTTAAAATCCTGCTAACCCAACATGAGCAAGCCAAAGCGATCCCACCCTGACACCAGTTTAGAGATTCCCATTCACCTGAATTCAGAAGGATAGCTCTTACCAGATCCGTTATTAAGGAGGAATAGGTCACATCCAGGATTTCTGAAACAATCACTAATTACTGTACAGCACTCACATAATTTGGCCTATGGCAACATTTAACCCCACTTGTTTCTCTTTTCTGTCACAGCTCGGATAGTAAAGAACAAGCAGTGGTGTGAGATGGCGCCCTGTTCAGAAGGTGAACTCTGCGGTTTACTATTGAACCGGTCGGGGTGGACGTGCTCCAAAGGAGGGGGCCGGATAAAGACAGTGACAGTAAGTGTACTGCAGTGCACTTTGACATTTGTTGTGTAAACACACTTCCTTGTCTAGAACTACTACATACATCGAAGGAATGAAACCTTGCAACTTCTGTACAGATTCATGACAAAGGTCTGTGGTTTTGGCTACATGGCCGTCTTCATAAAGCATTGGCAGTAGATGAATTGCAGTCCTGCTGATTAACTGGCTTCACCACTGTTTGAATAGAGCCTACGCTGAGGTGTGATGGAAAATGTTCAGCGCTGATGCCTTTTTATTACAGAGTAGCGGATAGTAAAGAAAGGCCACAGCCACCGCCATGCACAATTGTGGATCATGTGCAGAGCAGCATACCTGGCTCGCAGCAGGTCTGACAGGAGCGCTGTGCCACTGCTCACCTGATTAAACACATGCTCTGCAGTCTGTATAGATGCAGGGTTAGTTGTGCTGGCATGAATGCATTCCTCTGCCTTGCTAAGAGGTACCATCATAATCCATTGAGTTAAAAAATTCTTCAGGATGAATACATCTCCTTACTTATCTAATCCTGTTTATTTAGTTTCTTAGTTTTATTGTGGTACCTTGTGAGCCTCTTTTTATTTTGTGCTCAGTATGATTTTCTGCTCAAGAGTTGGTGGGGGGTAAGCACATTTTTTTAAAGCTACATTTCTTACACAGCGTTTATATGCCATCTAATTGACTTTGTTGAAAGTCTAGAAGATGAATAACCTTGTCCAGAAAACTGGACAGAAATGATACCCTACACAACAAATTAGATTGTATAACAGCTCTTTAAGAAGGTACTTTTCTAAATTCTAAACAGAAAGCACCTGTTTGAAAATAATCTGCACTGTCTAGTTCTTTAAAGCAAAATTGGTTGACACTTTTCTAAATTGACAGGTTGCAGGAGCTTATTTTTTGTTCCTGCTGTGTCCAAAAGAGTTCAGTATTGAAGACCTGATTAACCAGTCTGCCTCAGCTGAAAACAGGTCATTCTCTCAATAGAGATCAAGTTCAATGTGATAAGCTTGAACCGCACATCTTTGTATTGTGATCACATGCTGCAGTTTAGTCTCAGGGCACATGCAGGCAGATATTATTGGCACACGTTGAGAATAGGTTCTTTAAATGTACTTTGAAGAGTCTGACACTCCAGCACAAAGGGGCAGACAAACCGCAGTCGTACAGAGCTATTAAGGCAAGGAATCAGAACAGACATGAGATGAGGAAACTGTCTAAGTGTGATGCTGCTTTCGAGAGCTGAGCCACAGCTAGACAAAAACAATGGACCGCTATGGCATAGAACTGATTTGGAGTCAGCAAACTCAATCTGATCACACTGACCATCTTTTCAATGAATAATTTAAGAAACATGGTGTCTAATTTAAGACACTAATTATGTAGGGCTATATCTTTTTTGTCTCTGTGTGTGTTTTATCCATTTTCCACAGTAGTGCTTCGCTGATTCTTTATCCTACAGATCCAATAATAAATTATCCTCAGTGGTCAAGTCAGGAAGTGATTGCTGCAGCTTGTTAAAATAAATAAATACATGAATAAATGCTTTGAGTCAGACCCCAGTTCTTTTACAGGGCAGTGAATTCCAGGATGCTGGCTGTTGTTTCCTAGTGCACAGCTTCTAACTTTTTGCTCCCATTAAGAGCCCTCAGACAAATGTGTCCTGATGAAATGGTAACACTTTAGTTGAGTTGTATATAAGCTGATATAAGTAATTATAAACAATCTATAAACGTGTTATTAATTATGCTATGAACAATTATAGAATATGAGTAGAAATAATACAAGTATTATTACACAGTTTTGTCATTGTTTTTTGTGCTCTTGTTTATAATCGCTTGTAACGGATATAGTCTGCCTGTCTTTTCAGGTCTATTTGTGTTTCTATGTCTGTGTGACTGTATGTATGTCTGTCTTTATATGTCTATCTCATCGGTTGTATGGGGTTGCTTTGTTTTTTCAATACAGTTATTATACATGTGTGCCATTACACACTGATCCCTAAGCTAAAGTGTTACCGATAAAACAAAGGGAAGGTGCGGAGCAGAAGACATTGATGAAGGCTGCCCTTCAAACGCATGCTTCAGCTTTCAGAGAGCTGACTGATTAGAGAAGGATGTCATTGCAGATCAATATGAAAGAGACTTGCTTTTGCAACAAACTGTCTTCACATTGAGTTAATAAAATCCATAATGTTGTCCTCTAGCATAACCCCCTGGCCATCAGTGTGATTCACAGTCTCCTTGCTGTAGACCTGATTGATGGCCCATCACTCTCTCCCACAAGACCCGTGGCGCTCCATTGGCTCTGTCGCTAGCGACAGGCAGAGGGACGGTGAAGGTGGCCTCGAGGTGATGTTTCGGTGGCATCTTTATCTGCGTTAAAATATCTTGTATTGCACTGCAAGCAATTCATTTTGAAGAACAATCAATCAAATGTGTCATGTTCTTTTTTGTTCTTTTTTATGAGTCAAGATATATAATATACAGCAGTGGAAAAAAAAATCCTGATATCAATTTTTGTAGTACACAAACAAAAATGCAATGCTTGGTCGGAGAACTGATCAATTGTATAAGCAACTGGGTAAACTGTGTTCGGTTCTGTATGTCAGTGTGGGGGAAGGCTACACAAAAACAGACCCCTATCTGCAATCAAGCGGCCACCCCTTCCGACAGCCTACTTTCACTTTAATGGTAACATGAGATAAAGGCGGTCAATAGAAATGAAGAGAGTCATAGGGAACAATGCTCTCTAGCACAATCAATGGCTTAACAATACTGGCCTGCAAACATGCATAGATTATACCAGAGCTTATACCAGCTCGCAGTGTATCATACCATAGATCAGTCCCCTCAGGCTCAATGCTCCCACATGCCTCGTGTTTGTATTCCTCCTTGTCTGATCGTGGGACAGTTTTGTTTTCATAATTCCACTGGGTTTTATTTTTTTCAGCTCACAAGTATAGTATGCCATGTTTACCTTAATATTCATTAACAGTTTGAGCAAAATGGAGAGCAGTAGAGCAAAAAATAAAACTTTAGATTCAGTGGCCAGATTCTCAAAACTATTTACTCTCCTCCAAATTGTCATCAGCACACTGTTTCAGTAAGAAACAAGCTAAAAATTACCAAACCAGAAATAAACAACTCAGACATTGAATTTAATTTAATTTAATTTAATGCAATGTCTTGTAAGCAGTCTTAAAATGTAAGTTTTAGAATTGTAATTCCTGTTTAAAAAAATGCTAATAAATAAATAGTGTAGTTTTGAAAATGTAGCCCATTTGTGTTTGAAACTTGTTCTTTTTCAAAGCAATCCTCAGTGGTAATTGCAATGCTGTTCTGTTAGTTTGTATTTACAGAATAGTCAAACAAATGAATGTGTTTTTGGTGGGGTTTTTTTTGTTTGTTTTGTTTTTGCATCTGCAAACTTCTAAATAAAGAAGTCTCAAAAGGCTGCAGATCAGAGAGTGGCACAGATAGCCCAGGGAGCTGACCTTGTTAATAGAGTTTACACATGCACCGTGCATTGAAAGCTTGCCAGCTATTAATATAGATTACTCACAGGAACTGAAACAGGGAGGCAATTTGTCTTCACTAGTGCTTTGTTGAAAGGTTCAAAGATTGTATTCTCTGGAGTTGATCCTCTGGAAGTGACTATGAAGTAGATGTAACTAAAGACAAGCACAGACGTAATGGGATATCATTTTGAGTAATGAAAACTTTTGTTTGTGCATTGTGCTTAATAATGGTAGATAATCATGACTGTATGCAATCTTTCTTTCTTTCTTTCTTTCTTTCATTCTTTCTTTTTTTTTGTTTTAATAAGATGTCTAAAGAACTATCTCAGTGCACTCAGACAGAAAGCCACCGGCATTTCCAAGTGAATAGACATGCACGTACTGTATGATTCATATTAATTTGCACTGAGAAATGGAACAATTCTGTTTCATTAAGAATGACCCTTTCAATCCCCCAGTGTCCTACAGCAGGTAGGAGACTTCCACTCAAACTTTATTAACAAAAAAAAAAAAACTCCTGTTTTCCTAAAGACAGGTGTATCTGCTGGCATACAAGCTAGTATCCTGTATAAGCATGCTATTACAGCTTCTCTCAGCTGCTTATAAAGCATGCTATTACAGCTTCTCTCAGCTGCTTATAAAGCATGCTATTATAGCTTCTCTCAGCTGCTTATAAAGCATGCTATTACAGCTTCTCTCAGCTGCTTATAAAGCATGCTATTACAGCTTCTCTCAGCTGCTTATAAAGCATGCTATTACAGCTTCTCTCAGCTACTTATAAAGCATGCTATTACAGCTTCTCTCAGCTGCTTATAAAGCATGTTATTACAGCTTCTCTCAACTACTTATAAAGCATGCTATTACAGCTTCTCTCAGCTGCTTATAAAGCATGCTATTACAGCTTCTCTCAGCTGCTTATAAAGCATGCTATTACAGCTTCTCTCAGCTGCTTATAAAGCATGTTATTACAGATTATCTCAGCTACTTATAAAATAGTGCAACAATCAGAATCATGCATCACACTTAGCTATGGCTTATCTTAATACACAAAGCGTACACCTCCCTTCACATTTAACACAGTATTGATTGTAAGATGCATTCATGTTGTTGAACGCATCCTCTATATCTATGTGCTTAGCAGGCCTTGTTAACAATCTGTTAAATGCATGATCTGCAAGCATGCCACTCCAAGAAATTGCTTCTGTGCTGTGGCGATCTTTTTGTCACGTGAGGCAATAAACCAGCCTTATCTGGACAGCATCCTCAACCCTCATTGAAAAAACATGAATTTGTCTCTGACTTGCATCAAAATCTGATCGCTTGACAGAGAACAACAGAGGTATTTTTATTGTTACCATCCTTTGCTGATATGCACCACTGGGCAGGATGCTCATGCTGTAGGGAGCTCTTTTCTCATACACTGTGGTACAGCTAGCAGCTCTCACCCAACAATACCTTTCAATCACAAAGCCATACTCCATTAGGTAAGAGCTGTCCATGAAGACGTGCCCTTTGTTGCCAGCCAAGGACTTTATTGTCAACCAACGTGTTCAGATGTATTGCTATCAGACCACTAGAAAGGCATTTACAGAACAGGCTTAACCTCGAGAGCCTGGGGTCCTCACTGTGGATACTCCCATTGTAACAGAGCAAAGCTCCCCTCTCCAGTGGTGCAGTTGACACAGTCCATACCCCCATTGTAACAGTGCAAAGCTCCCCTCTCCAGTGGTGCAGTTGACACAGTCCATACCTCCTTTGTAACAGTGCAAAGCTCCCCTCTCCAGTGGTGCAGTTGACACAGTCCATACCTCCTTTATAACAGTGCAATGCTCCCCTCTCCAGTGGTGCAGTTGACACAGTCCATACCTCCTTTATAACAGTGCAATGCTCCCCTCTCCAGTGGTGCAGTTGACACAGTCCATACCTCCTTTATAACAGTGCAAAGCGCCCCTCTCCAGTGGTGCAGTTGACACAGTCCATACCTCCTTTATAACAGTGCAAAGCGCCCCTCTCCAGTGGTGCAGTTGACACAGTCCATACCCCCATTGTAACAGTGCAAAGCGCCCCTCTCGGTGGAATTGACTTTTCTGATCTCCATGATGTCGGTTATCACACTGCATTCATTAATTAGAAACAGAGGGCTTCTACTGTAAATGTGGTGAATGCTAGCCTTGTGTAAAGCGTTCAGTGTGTTCTCTGTTAATCTTTTTTTATTTTTTGTCTATTGTTTTTTGTCTGTTTTGGATTTGGCTTGCTGGGCTTTCAAAACACTATGGTATTCCATTTATTTTGCTTTTTCGGAGCAGCCAGGGAATCAAATAGCTCTATATTTGCCTTCAGCTCTGGCTTCCACCTTGTGGTCGGCTACATGCTGGATCCACGTTACGTGATCAGTCTTGTATTCACTCAAAATAAACAGCTACTGTTATTAACTTATTATTAAGTTATGCACACAGAAAACAAGCTGTAAAAGTGTGTGTGGCAAGTGAAGCGCTTTGTTGATAAAGAGAGGTTTGCTGCAGTAGTTATATTCCTGGATATTAAGAGTTAAGACATTTTATCGTCGATTTGAGTAAACATCAATGTTTATTGTATAACGTTAATTTATATCGTTGTATTCTCAATCATTTAACGATTCATGATTTAATTGTTCAGTGTTTCACTTTTATTGATATACCCAAAAGAAGTATGTAGAAAAGTTGCATGTGTGTACATGTTACATGTGTTGTATGTCTTACTGTGAAATGTGCATACCGATGATAGCAATGATCCTCTTAGTGCTAAAGAGTGTTCATACATAATTCATTACTTGGAGAGGATTTTCTTCTGCATATCTTCTGTTTAAAACAGAGACAGGAAGTAAGTGCAAGTGTAAGTGTTTCTATAGACAGAAAGTAAGTGCATTTATGATACAGACAATAACCTGTCACACCATTTTCCCTTTGAGTGCCGAGTTACCTGGAGTTTATTGTATTTCATGCTTTTTTTGTTTAATTTGAGAAAAAGCTTACTTGGCTTAAAAAAACTGAATCAATATTAACAGGTCTTTTGTTTCGTTCGAACTGGAATGGAAAGAGCCGTTTGGAACTTTCGGAACCGGAGCTGAAAATTCCGGTTCGGTTCGGAGACGAACTGGAACGGAATAAAAATTCTGGTTCTAATGCCTGCTCAGAAGACACTGCTGGACGCTGGTCTGTTACTGTGTATAACATATTTTATAACAAAGAGATTGTATTCATTGTTTACATAAACAAAATGCACCCCAACATTCACCTCAACCCCGGCACTGTTTATTATTATGAAATAGATTTAAACAGCTGCTACCTAGAATCTGGGTTAATGTAAAAAAACCAAAATAATTATACCTATGGCATTCGTCTTTGGTTCTCAGTTCCACAACCTAAATAAATTGATGATTCAGCTTAAAGGTTTGCTATAAACTGCGTATTTCTACATAAGAGAGGGTCCCAGAAGAGCAGGATCAGAGAGATCGTGATGTGTTTCAGTGAGTCGTTAGTTAGCTGCGTTCCCCTTGTAGTATCAGATTTGGTTCCCTGTAGAATTCAGTGTCCCCTGTTAATTGTGCACATGTGCAGAGTGATCTTTTTCCAGTCAATCAGTTTTAACAATGTATCAAAAATACACAACGTAACATTGAAAGAGTAAGTTGAAAATCACGGAAGTCGAAAAATGATCGCATTAAATCAGACACTGTGACATCAGAAACCAAGGGGGAAGTGAGCCTCCTAGGGCAAGAGTCTCATTATAGGCTATGCAATGTTTATAAATGACTGCTGGAACATCAGGTGTGGACAGTGTGCATTTTACATTTCCAAATGCCCTGGAAGACACAATTGTTTGGGGGAACCATTTTCCACGGCTGCAATATACAACATATCCAGCCGTGAGAAATGGTTTCCATTTGGTTTCGTAATACAAGAGTCACATTATAGGCTATGCAGTGTTGATAAATGCTTGCTGGAATATTATAAGTGGACAGTGTGCATTTTACATTTCCAAGTGCCCTAGAAGGCACACTTCCTAGGGGGAACCATGTTTTCCCCCTTGGTTTCTTAATACAAGAGTCCCATTACAAGGAGAAGGCACTTAATTTGGCCTTGAGGTATCCAAGATCAATCAGGGAGCGCTTTTCGAACGTTTCTCACACAGTGGTTTCACTCTGTATCATTGAGTTGCAGGACTGGTCCAACACCACATTATTTCCAGCTCCAGTGCCTGTTCCACACCTTTTATTACAATGCAATGGAGAGCAGGAGCGCATTTCCTTTTCTATTTCATTTCGCATTAGCCAGTCAATATGTTTAATGGAATCGTTTGTCAACACCCTGGAGGAAATACATTGGATTTTTCATCAAAATTTGCAAAGGGACTGCAGCATGTCAGGAATTAATGCCAATACAAATGTGACACATATGTTTAGAATGACTTCAGAATTGCAGAGGAGCTGTTGGACAATAACAGGTGCTTTTCCTTAAGAGTATCTAGAAACGTCACAAATTGATTATTAAGCAATGCAATCATATTGGATGTCATGAATCAATGTAATATTTATAAACTCTTAAAATAAAAAATTACATTTCCTCTGGGCTTATTTCATTCTATGTATTTAATCATCATATTAGGCCATTAAAACAATAACCTACTGCTGAGTGCCTTTTAACAGTTAATGTTGTTAAAGGGAATACCTGTTTTTAATTATGAATCTGCAGATATTCTACCATGGCAAAGCATTATAAATTGCTGAAATGCAAAATAACATTAAGAAAATGGCATACATTATTAACATGTATTGCCCATTGAAACTGTAATGCGATTTCCATTACATGAGAGTAGGTGTTAAAACTTCATGCTGATATTAGACTCATTATCAGCACCAACTAAGACATAGCGTCTTTTACTATAAACTAGTGTGATCTATCTGTGTTTCCTTCCATCTGATGATGTAGATATCCTTCTGCCTGGTGTTGATGGCTGAAGTGTAATGCTGGCTCCATGGATCAGCCTATTTTTGCCTCCCTAGTGCATCAGCACACACAACGGCTGCAATGCTGGCTCCAGGGATCAACCATGGCCCTAGCGCATCAGCATGACAACCGTCTGGACTTAGCTAAGTAGAGTACTTCTCCGGGGTCTTCAAGTGGGCACATTCCATCCTTGGTGTTATGTTGACTAGCCCACAACACCTTAAGAGGGCTCAACAGTGATTCTGGCGTCCCAGCATCACCCCCCTCCGTCCCCTACTCAGCTAAGACCAGCTTACTTACCTTCCTTTCGAGGTCCCCAACCAGAATCTTTTTGCTTCAACCTCTCTGCTGTTTCAGATAAGCTCTTCACTATGCGTCCGCAACTCTTGATCACTGAATTTGATGTCTCTGAGAAATCGAGTTGTGGAGTTTGCTGCAAATCCTTGGCAAACCACCTGCACTGGGTAAACCTGGACTCTCCATCCTTCCTGTTCCATTTCAGCAGCTAGTTGAGCATACCAAAGTTTCTTCCACTCATACGCCTCATCCACAGCATCGTCCCATGGCACTGTTAACTCTACCAGGTAAATAAAGCCTGCTGATCCAGACCACAAGACAATATTCTTGGCTAAGTCCCACCTTAGATCCTGTCAAAATGTGTCTTAATGTACCTGGCGATGAACACAAAGGACCAGGTTCTGTGCTGATGGGAGAACATCATATGTTGACCTGATGAGGAAACTGATCCTGCTCTGTTCCATTATCCATAGATCTCACCAGCCGATCTTGCCTTGTTCTACACTCTCCCATCTCATCCATTCTCCCTGATTAGCCTGGGAAACTGCCTTTACGCACATCACCCTCTCCAGCTTTTGCACCTCATTGACTTCCTCAGTTGAGATGGGGGTGCTTTGTGCCATGTTGGAGGAAATGAGACCAAGGCCTCCTCTTCCATGCTGTACTTACCCCATGATATCACTGATATGAAGGGCAGCCTTTGCATCTTCCACAGCTTCCTTTGCCGTCCACTTTCTGTGAGTTTTCAACACAGGTGCTGCCTCCCTCACACATTCACAGTGTGACTCTACCAATGTCATTTCCAATTGAACCTTGGCGCACTTAAACTTCTCAGTTAGAGCTGAGACAGACAGCTGCAGTAATCCTTTATCATACAGTCCCACTCTGCTGATCCCTAAACATTTCCTGATGTATGAACCGATAAACACGTTAAACATTACAGTGTTCTGTGAATTAACAGTAAAGGGATTGTGCACAATAATCACACATTTTTTTTAGTTTCTTTTTTCCTTTCCTTGTGTCTTTATTGGGTGTGTTTTTACTTCATTGAACAGAAAGTGCTAATGATGATTAGGAGTTAATAGCTTTGAGAATCTCACTCTTTTTGTCTGAAAGACAAACTAATTACCATCTCTAAAATGAATAACACACCAGATATATCACAAGCTCCATAATTAAATGTCTGAGTTGCTCATTTCTGGGATGGTAACTTTATTGGGTGCATTTCTACTATCTGAAGAAATCATGCTCTTGACAATTTGGAGTAAATGTCTGAGAATCCAGCACAGTGTCTTTAAAGTAGTTAGAATCAGCACCATCTAACACATGCCTGCTGCGAAACAAGCCCTTCACATAGGTGTAGGTGTCAATTCAGCTGCAATGCACTAGATGGCGCTGGCTCTGACTGTCTAACAAACACTTTGGTTAATATAGCCATCGTTCTATACCAATAGGAGCAATGACCAATGGGGGAATGGCAGTAAAAACTGAAAACCTGAATACAGTTCAAATGCATTTCTGTTGAGTTACTCATCAGTATAAATGTATTGAGTACTGACACAACAGTGGTTTTTGATGTTGGGAGTAATACCAGTTAAACCACACAGCTGTAATCACTCCGAATCCCCTCTGTTTCAACATGTGCCTGCCCATGTATAAATGCTGTGCACGTGAGCTGTTGCTTTGCAGAGCCATTGTAAATCCTAATTATGGGTTGTTTTATAGATTGGAGCGTTTTGGTTGCTGCCTAACTTGATGAAAAGACATTGCTAGCAGAGTGATGGTTTACTGCAAGGGAGAAACGAGACATGTGATGTTCTATAAGAAATATCAAGAGACACAAGGTTTTCTTCCATATAAAAAACAAGAAAAACATACTATACAGTATAATGGCAAGTGTACTATGCATGTGTCTTTTTCATTATTCAGTGAATAATAATGATAAAGTATCATTTATTATCATCTGCATTCTCAGTTTTGCAACATAGATTTGTTCCTCACATTGTGTGTGCTATAGCTTCCTTCTATGTTAGGTTCTTGGTTTAACCTTCTTAGACGAGGACTTGAACACTTTGAAATGTTCATACAGATGCAGAATTGAATTCAGGTTCATGCTGCCCTAATTGCTGCCGGTACAAGATCCTCAGTGATACATCAGGGTGAAGATTGCACTACAAGATGCTTTAATAGACCCACAATAGCTTTTTCAGCAGCTGAATAATGCATAGTATTTGAGTATCGCTCATCTGATAGATGCATTTGCATGGATTACATTTTGTTGCAGATTACATTTTAGCTATAGCAAATGAGTCTGAAATTGGGAAGCATTTCCAGTTCATTGTATAGGTCTTAATGCCTGGCCCTTCTTCAGTCTCTTCCAGAATATTGAATCCCATATTTGCATGACGCAGATACAGTAAGAAAATAATAATAACAACAATAATGAAATTCAAAGTAAAAAGATCTGTGAATAAACTAGCATATGGTATGCATTTGTGTCATTTCACATCTATATACATCACTGTCTACTAACAGGATAAACATCGCAAGAAATACCATCTACATTACTGTGTGATTGGTATTGATTCCAGGCTAGCTAGATCATCAATGCTGTTAGATAGCTTGTTTTGGTTTTGTCTGAAGTTTAAAAACACCAAACAGATAATGAAACAGCTTGAGACTACTCACAGCCCCTTGTGTACGTCTGTCTTGATAACTTTAGTGGGTGCATTTTTACTATCTGAAACAATGGTGCTAATAATGTTTTGGAGTAAATAGGGTTAAACAACTGAGCATCAGAGGCCTGCTGTTAGTGGTTTATGGGTTTCTTTATTATGATTTCACCGTGTGGTAATAATTGATATGAGTGTATTAAAATCCCCAGGCCCATTGTTGTGTCTCTTAAACCTTGATGTATTTCCTGTTTTGTTTGTTGTGGGTATTGGGGCTGAGGATCTGTATTGCAATATATTGCAATACTGAAGACAATATTGCGCTATGCATTGCGATACATATTGGAATTCATCATTAAATCGTTTGTTCAGTTGCAAATCAATAACTCGTCACATTGAGGATTCTCTGTTCTGAATCAGCCATTCTGCATGGCCTGATTTCTTTAATTAAAAACGTGCACTTTTCTGTGATCATTTTTGCCCTTGTTGAATTAGATGGGTAGTTCGTCTCGAGCATATGTGTGATTGCTTGCTGACCTGAAATCGACGTACTAGCCTTTACATGTCGACTGGGACTCAAATTTTATTCTGCAAGTAAGACCCCTGGGTTAGGGTTGGCCATGCTCCCCCCGATAAAAGTATATTAACAAATGTTATTAATATGCATCCAAACAATGAGACAAAATGAGTTAAAATGTATTCAAATTAGGTTCAGGTTTTTTCATATAATACTACAAATAATAATAATGAGTTACGCGTAAATACGTAAACATACATGCATATCTATGGTTTAATTATAATACACTGCTCTGCAAAAGTTTTAAACATGTTGCATGTTCTAGTCTGATGCATTATGAGCATCAACAGTTACTCAAAGCCTCCACTAGTGTTTTCTACTATTATACTTGACTTGCATAAAGAAGGAAAAACATTGAGTGAAATAGCTCGCATCACTTGACTTTCAAGGTGTGGTATCCGAAGCATAATTAAGAAGTACAGAGAAACGTCATTTGTAATTGACAAACCCAGGACTGGAAGACCTAAAAAGCTGTCTAACAAGGATGGCCTTCTGCTAATTCTATTTTCAATTCAACACTTGTATCTATTCCTTAAGGATATTATCTTCAAATATTGCTCAGCCTGGTTAGACAGCTTTTTGGGTCTTCCAGTCCTGGGTTTGTCAATTACAGATTATGTTTCTTACTTGTTGATTATGCTTTGGATACCACACCTTGAAAATTGAGTGATGCGAGCTATTTCACTAAATGAAGGAAAAGCCACCAATTTATTGAAACATCTTTCAGATCACCACCCCGATCTCTTTGCCAAAGTTTACTTTGACTATATAGTTTCTGCCGTTCTTTTTATTTTAAGTAAATGAATCCCAGTGCATATTACTGCAAAGATAACACATAAAACAGGGATGTGCTAGAAGCTGATAAAAAGGGAGTTAATTGATGCTTGTTTATTTCGTCATTGCATTGCATTTTCTAGAAAGTGCAAAAATATAATTTGCCCATGTGTCATTAAAACTGTACCGCATGTCAAATGTTAACGATGTTTTTATATTCTTTGGATTGTGTTAATCTGTATTTTATGTGCATGTAATGTGATAGCTGTGACAATCCTGTGTTTTGAATTACGTGCACGGGTGGTGGAAAGAGCAGAATGAATACAGACTTCATTGCCAGCATATCAGTTTCCCTAACAGGATCAATATGACACTTCACCTGCAGAGGAAAGCACAGGACCTATAAAGCTTCAAAGTCCGTCAATGCAGATGACTACAGGTTCACCATGAAAGCAACTAAAAACACTTACAGTTTATTATATTAGTCATATTGGTAGTCTTGTGTCTAATTTACTTTCTTTGCAAGATTTTTAACAACCAAATGAGCATGATGGGTCGAATGGCCTCTCGCCAGTAAAAAGCCTTATGCTCTTATTTAAAGTGCACTGGGGCCTTGTTTTGAGTTTTGGCTTGAATACACTTAAACAGAATTCTGCTCTAATAGCACGTAAGAGGAAGGCATCTACATTAGTGGCCCGTTTGTTTTAGAAAACTGCTTCTGCCTCCACTGCTGGAGGGAGACTACCTGCTGCTCCTGCCACCACCACTAGAGGGAGACTACCTGCAGCTCCCACCTCCACCACCAGAGAGAAACCACTTGTTGCTCTCGCCTCTACTACTAGAGGGAGACTACCTGATTCTCCCGCCACCACCACCAGAGGAGCTGAATCTACCTCTCCAGAATCAGCTGGCAAGCGTGCAACACCTAGGGCTGCCCGAGCCTGCTCGCCATCACACGGGAGGCCTGCACACCATCGCCCGGGAGGCCTGCTCACCATCGCTCGGGGAGGCCAGTTCACCATTGCCCAGCAGGCCAGTTCGCCATCGTCTAAGAGGCCTGTTCACCATCGCCCGGGAGGCCTGTTCACCATCGCCCTGGAAGCCTGCTCACCATCGCCCGGGAGGCCTGCTCACCATCGCCCAGGGCTTTGTTGTCTCCAGCAGCAGCAGTTGCACTGCCGGAGTACACAGCGCTGCTGTTACTGCTGGACTGTGCCACCCTACTGTCAGCCTTGCAGCTTCCAGCGGTACCACGGGAGGAGGACCTCACCCCACTGCTAGCATTTCCACTGACAGCATTGCCATATGTGCTGCTATGACCACCCCAGCTGGAGGAAGCCAGCCTTGGTGCTGTCAGCACATCTGCTGACAGCATTGTCATTGTCAGCATTGTCGCTGCCAGTATTGCCATGGGCAGACAGCCAGCCTGTGGCAGCCTGTGCACTGTCAGCATTTTGGCTGTCAGCATTTCTGCTAGCAGCGTTGCCATTAGCAGTATTTCCACTGACAACAGTGCCACTGGCAACATTGCCACCCATGGGCCCATGGATGTCTCATTTCCTGGTCCAGGACTATGACCAAGACAGTTGGGCATTTAAGGGGGAGGTGATCATTAACCCTTTGTGGTCCATTTTTTCAGCACCTGTCAGGCACGTCATGTCCAATCTATTTTCACATGCTCTCTTTATTTTACGCGCACTGTTTAATTATTATTATTTGTTTTCTGAATAAAACTGGTTTAAAGGGCATTGCAATGCTAAGCGACATAAGTACTGCATCTCCAGCCAAGCCTCACCCTGTGTTTGCTGTATTTTTCACATACCTCTTCATAGACTCTCAAAAAGCTCTGCAAATGTCCTTGATATTCTTTGAGTGCTGGATGCGGAAGCAGCTGCCTCCTATGTTTATATCTGCTTGTCTCTGTTTGGTGCAGCTGCTAGGGCTTTTGCTCACAATCCCCCTTTTTTTCGGTTTCGTTTTACTCCTATCGGTCTCACTCAGCCAATTAATGGTTTTCTCGGCTTTCTCTGCTTTTTCCGGAGAAAAAACGACTAGAAACCTGTGCTTTATGTCTTTTCGAGATGTCGGACAGGGTCCGACATTGAACTGGAAAGGGTTAAGGCTATGTGTGCTGTGCACAAGGGGGGAGATATGTGCAGTGGTGCATATTTATGTGTGTAGTGGTGCACTTCACCTGCAGATTAAAGTGGGTATTTGCATGGGGGCACAGGGAGTGCACAATTAGTTCACATGCAGACTGTGTCTGCTCAAATTTATCAATTTAGCAAGCAGTCAAGCCAACTGCATAGAAGAGGCACACATCTTTCACTCGGGTTTGGTGTGTTCAGGGCAAAAGACCGGGAGAGAGAAGGAGAGTAAGAGCACTTTCAAAACTAAAACAATTGCTACTCGTGCTGACATAGGTGAGCACGATACTTGTGTGTTTAGTGTTTGCTGTGTTTTGTCTGTTTGTTTGGACATTCAGCACCCAGTTATAAAAAGAAGAAGTCAATGTTGATACATGCGGATTATGTTATTCCCAGAATTAAGTGCAAAGGGGAGTTTGTTCTTTGACTGTCACCCTGCGACTGGAATAATTGCCTTTGGGTCTGTCACGGTTAGATGAGATTTCTATCAAAAGGCACAGGACTTTATTGTAAATCAATTGTGTTTTGTTCGGGGAGCAGGTGCAGGGGCTCGTCTGTAGTTAATCAAGCTAATCTATTAATTAACCTCCTTATTTAAGCCCTGGGTCGAACACTCATTCTGTGTCTGTTTTTTTGCATTTTCCACATTCCTCCCATCCTCCTCCAAAACGCAACATCACCTCTGCGACGGTCCCCTTCTGGGGGCAAGTGACATTCACTTCCCAACCTTAGGCCCAGCCGAGCTGGCCTCGACCTCCGAGAGGAAGGTTCTCCGAGGGCCCGAGGGGATGTTAGAAATCTCTATCATTCCAGGTTCCCCCAGGGGGCAGTAGACATGCTCCCCAGCCTTGGATGCCGATCGGTTCGGTCTCACCTCCGTGAGGACGGCGCTTCATCATCCAAGGGGAAAGCATGTCATTGTCCTAAAGTCACAAGCACATCATTCCTATTTCAAGTCCCAGGGCTTACTTCTCACAGCCCTTGGTCCTGTTCCATGAAAGTGCAATGAGGCATTAAATGAATGGCAGCCAATTTATAATAATTCCAATTTCAATAAGAGGAACACCTGGGTAGTGTTTTATTTTTATTTTGTAATAAATGTTCTAGTTCTGATCAGTTTAAAATGAATTGAAGTGGAATGCCACACTGTCTCATTTCCCCACAGTCAATCTGGAAGCTTTCGCTGTGGAATAGTTTGCAAGCAATGCTGGTTAATTCCTATGAATTCCAATGCCTTTGCTTCTATTTCTGTGGTGTGCCGCTTAAATTCATTAGGAATTTCTGGCCAGTTATTATTATTTAATTAACTTCAGGTCTAGAAATACATAAAAAAAAATAACAACAAAACCTTTATCTTATTCAGATGTTATTCTCATACAAACCTATGAAACTCTGTTGAAATTCATACGAATTAGCGGCCACTATTTCAAAAAGCATTACCGCACGGCAAATAATCATCTAAGTGGAAACAACAATAGCAAATCCTACAAAATTTAATAGAATATTTAACAGGAAACAAGCGAAACTTTATGAAAACTTGTGAAGTATCTTTTTAACATCAATAAATACGACAGAGATGCAGTGGAATGAGGGTCTAGGGTGAGGCAAAATGAGATTTAGAGAAGTTAGGATTATTCACTGTTAAAATCATTCAGATAGATGCTGCCTCTGTGACAGATACCACTGAGGCTGGAGGAAGGAGCGCTGTAATCCACTTTGGAGGCAGCGTTGGAGGTAACTTGCTTGTCAGTGTCTGGAGCCTGGCCCAGGGAGCCTGGAGCTGGGAATCATATTGGAATCATATTGGAAACAGCACCACTTGGATTATGTGACTCAGACAAGAGCACATGAAACTGTTTTCATATATAGATATATAGATATATATATATATATATATATATATATATATATATATATATATATATATATATATATATATATATATATATATATATATATATATATATATATACACACACACACACACACACACACACATACATACACATACACATACACACACACACAAACACACAAACACCTAGCTCTTACAAGCACTTACTACACTTGCAGTAGGTCCCTGACTGACTCGCAGGACAGATACGTTGTTTACCTGCTGTAAAACAAAACACACAATTTACAAAACCAAACACTGGACAGTGCTTACACCGTGACTGCTCAGACACAGAGAACTCCTTCCCATGTCCCTCTACTCAGCAACCTCATATATATATATATATATATATATATATATATATATATATATATATATATATATATATATATATATATATATATATATATATATATTGTAAGATAGCAGGGAGGGGGTTAAAATTCCTCCCTGCTAAAAACATGTGAGAATGCACTGTTGGGTGATTGGGCTAAGGGTTTCTAATTGTGTTAATTGTTTTATTGTTTAATCCCCTGCACCTGGTGCTAATTGTAAATTGGAACCAGGTACAGGGTATTTAAGAGAGGCAGCCAGTTTGCTCAGGGTTTCTGAGGAAAGAGCCCGACTGTGTGAGTGAGACCAGTCGTATCAAAGAGAAAGCTATTGAGTGAAGCCCGTGTGAGTTTGGTGTGTATCAGGTAAACGGCTTAGCCGTCTTGTGGTTAGCTAGGATCCAGTTTGTGTTTAGTCAGAGCTCTAAAGATGAGCTAGGTGTTTATTTCTGTTTGTTTGATTTTGTTTTTGATTTGGTGTTTATTAAAAAGTGTGCAATAGCGCTGAAAAATCCATTTTATGAGTCTTGGGTCTACTTTAAAGAGGCAACGAACATAGTGAGTTACAAGGATCTTTTACAATATATATGGCAGGGAGGGGGATAATATCCCCCCTGCCAAAAACATGTGCGTATGCCCGTTTTGTTTAATTATTTTATTGTTAATTTTCCCCTGCACTGGGGAGTAATTGTAAATTAGAGCCAGGTGCAGGGTAATTAAGTGAGAGCAGCCAGTCCATTCGGGGCTGCTGCTGTGTGAAGGAGCCCGATTGAAGGTATGCTCTATTTTAATTTAAAAAAAAAAAAAAGGTACTGTGCAAAAGCCTTTGTTTTGGTGAAACATAGTTGTAAACCTGTGTGTGTTGTTTTTATGCCAGGTAAACTGCTTAGCTATCTTGTGAACTAGTCGGGGACCTGCATGAATGTTTAGTAAGAGCTCTGAAGGAGTTAGGTGTTTGTTTTGTTTTTGTTTATTTTTATAATTAAAAGTGTGCATCACTTTTTCTTTCAAATCCTGCATGCTGGGTCGTGGTTTTAGAAGGGAAAAGATCCCGAGCGAGCCTGTGTGGCGAGTGGTCATTTACAATATATATATGCACAATGAAAACACAACAGTCTTGCATCAATAGCTCATTGGGAAAAGTACATAATGTCATTTGCATTTTAAATAATGAGCTGATAGGTTTGATTGTTTGAATAGTATTGTTCCTTGGAATAACTAAACACTGAGCTTAAGTCATATGATTTCACAAAAGCCAGGTGTTCAGTGTTTGGTATTTGAGTTGAGTAAAAATTGCTAAAATGCGTTGGTTAAGAACCTGTATAAATAGCCATTTGAAAAAAATGATTAACGCAAAAACAGCGAAAGATACGACCATGACCTGCTTGAGTAATGAAGATCGCCTGTTTGCTAGCAGCATGATTGAAGGCGGGCCTGTCTGAGAGAGAAGTTGAATGAAGTGTTCTGCTTCAACAATCAACAGACTAGTCCAGAGAAACCAGTAAACCAGCTCTGTGAGGGATAGGCCATGTCCTGGAAGGCAGAGGGTCACCACACCGGCACAGGACTGTTATGCTGACTGTTGCATAGTTCAAGCCAAACCGTGGGGTGGTGGAAGTGTGATGATATGGGGAGGAATCTCCTTTAACACAAGAATACCTTTGGTGCAGAATGAGGGCAAACTTACTGCTCAGTCATAGATTGGCGAAGTTCTTGAGGCAACAGTTTTTCTGTTCCTAAAAAGCGAATCCGAAAGTGTCGATTTTCCAGCAGGACAATGCAAGACCACACAGTGCTAGGATTACAATTGCACGACTTCAAGAAAACGGTCTTTCTGTGGCCAGTGTTTTCTCCTGACCTGAGACCAATAGAACACCTGTGGGACCAAATCGCCAGTGCCATCCACAGGATTCGTCTACGACCAACTACACAGGAAGAGTGGTGGAACATAATCAGGACTATGCATCAGCTCTGCCAGGACTGTGTTAATGCTCAGGGAGGTCATACCCATACAGGCAAGCCTGCAGATGCCCGGCCAGGCACAGGGGTCAGTGGTACACAGTGAGCCAAGGACTCCCTAGCTGACCTAACCCTTACCCCACCCGGGCAGCACTTGGCAAGTAATGCGCCGCCCCCTGGGAACCCCCCCATCCACAGTCGGCAGTGTCATAGCTTGGATTCGAACTGCCAATCTCCACGTTGCACTACATCCTTTACTGGATGCGCCACTCGGGAGCCCTTCCATTCCTCCTGTTGATCATTAAAATACAATCAAGGTTATGGAAAGAAAATGTGTAATCTGTTTTTGATTATATGTCCAGGTAATGTAAAATGTAAAAAAAGCAGTCCACATAAAATGTTTTGTTTGTATTTTCAGTGAGACCTTTTTAAATGAAAAGATATGGTGAAGAAGGGGTTAGGCTGTGCAGCAGGCTTATTCACGAGCCTCTCACACTAATCAAACGGGGCACCTGGTTCAAACCCACCTCCAGGGCACATCACAAAACCAGCACATTGAATTAAGCTCAACTGAAATCTCGGGTTCTATTGAATACAGCACGGGTTCTATTGAATACAGCACGGGTTCTATTGAATACAGCACAGGTTCTATTGAATACAGCACATGATCTATTGAATACAATATAGGTTCTATTGAATACAGCACAGGAAATTGTTTCCAGCCGCTTTATTCATTTAAGTAAAAGCAGTAAAATCATTTGAAACCCACATTGGAAGTTGGAGGCTTTCCTGTGCTGTGATAAACAGTAATAAAGCCATGTGTTACCTGACTAAGTGTTCAAGCAAGGCATGGGAGTGACAGCTTCCCTTGGGCTTCATTTTCTATATTTTAATAATAATCTGTTTGTGTTTTTGTATTGGAATAAGGATGTATAAGGTGTGCGTATGAGTTTGAAAACACATTTAATTTGTGTACTAGTTAGGGTGTGCTTCTGTGTGCTGAAGGAATGTATTTACATTGGGGAGAAGGGGAAGCAGGTATGTATGACTCACGTGATCATACAGGGCAAAACCAGGAATGGGAGACAGAAATGATACCCGAAGCAGAGCCTATAGAAGATAGAACTGAAGATTAGTTGAGAGCATTTCCTGATAACATAATTCTCATCATTGGGCAGGGTGACTTCGTCCAAATGCTACCTTCGCTCTCAACTCTGAAAGGAATATGTTTATACATTGTCACCATTTTGTTGGTCCTGCAATGACAATTGACATAAATTGTTGGTAAAAAGATAATAAGCCTTGCAGTGATGGTCTTGGCCGTATATTATACCTATATATATATATATATATATATATATATATATATATATATATATATATATATATATATATATATATATATATATATATATATATATATATATATATATATATATATATATATATATATATATATATGTATAATATATATATATTTTTAGATTAATAATAATTCATAATAATGCACTGTAAATCTGATATTATGGCAGAATATGAATGTTGAATTATTGTTTACTATATATATATGTTACATATTAATTTGAATAAACATACCATATATCAAAATGGACTAATTAAAAAGAAAATAAAAACAAATTATCATATTGGTAAAAATCCAGCAATCAGAGACTCAAATAAACCCAATAAAGTTCCCCAGTGCTAAAATGATAAAACAATAGAGTGTGTGCAGTGGCCGGAGCCTGGCTCCAGATCCAAGTCCCTACACTATGATGCTGACCCCAGATAGACATGCTGTCACTTGAACATGCACACCTGTGCTTTACCAATTGTGCAGCTTGGGCTACCTTGATTTTTGTTTTTAAACACCTTGTAGGCTTGCTTCTAACCCTTTTTGTTTCACCCATAGCCATTACCCAAGGAACCATCTTAAAGTGCTCTCAAATGTGCCAAGGGGAGGTGAGCGTCTTTTTGGTTTTCTGCTTGTTTATGTATTATTATTATTATTATTATTATTATTATTATTATTATTATTATTATTATTATTATTCAGTATGCAGGTCTGTGGTATTGTACAGAAGCTGAGGGAGCTGGATGAGTTGCAGGAGTTCAGTGTCACATGATCAGAAAGGGCTGCCACATTGCCACACACAGTCTCCAAACAAGTCAGTCAGAGACAGGTATAGGGTAACAGCATTATATGCCTATATAGCAATTGTAAAGTTATCTTATAGCAATCTCTGTAAAGTTGCTTGATGTAATATCTTTTTTTGTTGGTATAGAGAGGCTACAGGTCACATCATAACTGGTAATAGAAAGGAGTATATAAAACATGCTAATGTAAGAACACGCAAGTGTAATACGTTTGCATGGCAACAACAAAAAGGGCCAGCTATCAAGCTGCACACACCCTCATTCATGTGGCTGTTGTTTGTCCCTTCGTCAGTTCCACTTGTACAGCCCCAGGTAACTGGCGTTGCGTTCCGATTCCATGCACTGCAGGGTCTGAGATGAAACTCGTCTCTCTGCCTGTGCATCTCAAGCACAGTCTGGCAACAACGTGTAATTTTAATGCCTTTGCTTTTCCGTGTGCTGGACCCTCTGATTGCTAAGACTGGTCGAGTGCTAATGTTTATTTATTGCACTTATATAGCACTTTTTATACAAAAGTACTGTGCAGAACAGCTGAAAAAAAGAACAAACCACAATGCATTTTTATAGCATGTCACACATACAACTGCTCCAGTCAGACCATTTAAATAACAGCATAAAATGATACAAAAGCAGCAATTTTAAAGTTACATTAAAACCCACTAAGATAAGAAAGCCTTTTAAAAAGTGTGTTTTTAGTCTTGACTTGAAAACTGTAACGGTCCCAGCTTCCCTGACAAGGCAGAGCATCCCATAATTGCAGAGCTCTACAAGAAAAAGCCATAGCTCCTGTGTTGCTTTTGTTGACCCTAGTAATAACCAGCAACTCCACATCCTGTGATCTCAGAGTGTGGTTTGGACAGTAACTCCTGCAAATAACTAGATGTTAATCCATTCAGAGCCATGTACGTTAACAGCAAAATCTTAAAATCAATTCTATACTGCACAGGGAGCCCGTGTAAAAAACTTTAGTATCTTCCCTAATATGAGTCTCAAATGATAGATCAGGATCAAAGACCCCCAAACTTTTAAATTTTTTGCTGAGAGACTGCAAGGATCAAACTCATGTAATTCAACGTTTCCTTTTAGTTGGGTCTGTGAGCCCACTAGCATAAACTTGGTTTTATCTGACTTCAACATTACACAATTCTGTGACATCCAATGCTTGATGTCTGTAAGGCAAGTAGCTAATAACACCTAGGCAGAAGAAATTCCTGGCTTTAGGGACAGATATAGCTGGGTATCATCAGCATAGCAATGGAAGTTCACTCTGTGTCTGCGGATAATGTCACCCAACGGTGAACGAAAGAAAAAGCCCCCATAGTAGCTTTAATAGGTGTAGGTAAAATTGTGCTGGAGTCCTCCTTAATAGAAGGTGTCTCTGGAATCTAATTTCTAATGTCTAGTATTTTATGTTAGAAGAAATGTAAGAAGTCATTGCAGCTGTCAGGAGCCAATGTCAAGGGTAGGACTATTAGAAGAAAGATTAATTAATGAATTTATCTAGGGTAACAAAAAGAAATCTAGGATTATTTCTGTTTGTTTCAATTAAATTAGAATAATATGATGATCTAGCCAATGCCAGAGCCTTCCTATATTTAACCAGGTGGCCCTTCATGTGATGTAATGAACATGCAGTTTATATTCCTGCCGTCTCTGTTCTAGTTTATGTCCCTCATATTTCATCTTAAGAGTTGTATCGTTAAACCACGGTGAGCTTTTTTAAAAGACACTCTGAGTTTTGATTGGTGCTACAGTATCTAAGATACCAGTCAAGGTGGTGTTGTAGGTGTTAACCAGCTCATCTACTGATGAGGACTCAAAGAGTGGTGATGAACTCAAGACATCAGAAAGTTTAACAGCAGTTGAAGAATCAGTTAAATTATTTTAAATTTACAGTCCACAGTTTTTGTAGATACTGGCAGATTCAGATCAAAAAGAATGGCAAGATGATCAGAAATAGTAAGATCTAGGGTTATGACGTTCTTAACAGCTAAATCACAAGAAATTACCAGATCTAATGTATGGCCACGATTATGCAAAGGACCTTTGATATGAACAATATAATCTAAGGAATCCAGTAGCCTCAAAAATTCCAAGGAGTTAGAATCAGACTCAATGTCAACATGAAGGTTAAAACCAGCCTAATAAAGTAAAGTTAAGCATCGTATCAGGCCAAAGAGGTATGGCAAAGCATATTAAAAAATATGATCAATGCACAGTATGACCATGGGAAACCTGTTAAATTACTGTGCACATTTTCATCAGTATAATTAGGAGACACAGTGTAAAGTGTTACAGCAATAAGAATAATATGAAGTACTGCAGGAATATACTGAATTATTTTGTGATTGATGGTATTTTTGTCAGTTTTTGTGCTTTCTGAAGAACAAAGCTTTCTTCTGTAATTTGGACACAGTGCTACGCAAAACCGAAGATTGATTTTACCCAGATATAAAGTGAAAATGGCATCAATCACCTGCAATTACTCTGAACAGAGGCGGCCAGGGAAAAGGACCTCATAAATATTTATTTGCATAGCTTCAAATTTATGAAATTCTGTTCTGATTTGCAAAATCGTATTTAAGTCTATTAAAGATTCATATGAACAATTTAGAATGTCAAATTTACAAATTCAAGGCATGAATCATTTATGTAAAAATAGAGAAGATACATATTTCTGCCAAATTCATAAATCTGAAACATAAATATTCTTTAGTTTTATCATGACGTGCCTAAATATTTTCTACAGCCCAAATGAATCTCTATAAAATTGTGTAACAACGTGGTGTACATCTTTTTCATCTGTTTAAGTGTTAATAAATTATAAAGAGACTGTATTCACTGACCAGACTATGGCTCTGGCTTTATTAAATATGCATACATTTCAGAGTTGATCTGTAACACTTTTGCATCTACATTATGTTTAAACCCTTAATTTAACCCCCTGCAATCCTGATTCATTAACAGTACTGAAGATTATTATTGCATATTGTCCCAGATGCGTGGAGGTGGCAGTGTGCTGTAGGATGTCACACTTTAGAACTGTACATAGATTTGTGGGAAAGTTCTTACCACATTGTGCAGGCTGCTTTCTGCTTTGTGCCCCTGAGCTGGCTCCTCTGGTAGGGTGTAGCTGTGGAATCTGAAACCAGTGCTTGAATAGTACAGTCAAATAATAGTTTGCTGTTTATATGATTGTAATAATGATACTAATATAATCAGCGCTCCAGGTGAGGTTTTGGGTCATTGAGTAATTTACTCTCCAATATAGACACCATGCAAGTAAAATCATATTTTGGGTGAGTAAAATGCAACATTACCTTGAAGTCATAAGTAATTTCAATATAGTGTACATACCTTAATGCTAAGCTGTGGGGTATGCATTAACTACAGCCTTACATTTGAACTGTAATGTTACTTTGAACTACTGTACAAACACTTGGACTTACAATGCAAGTAAAAACAACCACTGTTCTCATTTGCTTTATTGACCGCAAACAATATGGCTGTGAGGCAAATAATCACACACACACACACACACACACACACACACACACACACACACATATGTATATGCAGAGAAATCTAAAATCCAAAATCAGGAATCCAGTCTCTTATTCACCAGTCCCAAATACGAATTGCAAGTGAGTGGATTCAACTGTGTTTTTTTTTTTTTTTTTTTAAATGAAAAAACTAAATTTATTGGTCACGCATTTCTGGCAAATCCCAGGATGGCAACGATTAGCTGTCCCAGCACTCCTATGATCCATTCTCATAGCTACTGCATGCAATTATATTCACTAATGACCACTGAGACACCAGGAACAAGAAACTTCAAGTTCAACTGTGCAGCAAAATTGCTAGAAGTATTTGTTTCGCATTAAATTAAAACATCATGCGTAAGTCATTTTATGCAGCTTATCAGGAGCACTGATTGTATTAATAGTTGATGTTTTCAGAATAGGCCTAATAAAGTAGTAAGCTTCTCAAATAATTAAAAACATGATTTTTAAAACTGTATAGAGCTCTGCTTTTTAATAGGACAGTCGATTCTTCTTCCAAAGTGATTGGCCTAGTGTTATCTTAAACATGGTTTTTAAAAGCAACAGTAAATCAGCAGTCACACACGGGTTAATGAGCCATGACGCCCGCACACTGTGCAGTAATCAAGCGGGTGCTCAAACAGACAAACGCCACGGGCAACTGTTCTCGGGGACATACGCTGAGATTCGGTCTGGGGCTGCACACAAATGGGAAATGATTCATTCCTTCGATGATTTGGAAAATAAATCATGCTCAGGAGACCTGCAAAATAAATTAGTCTTAATATTTTTTTGTACCTTTTCCTTGATCATGTCAATATCTCTGCAGTACATTTGCTGCTGATCTGTGTGTGTGTGTGGGGGGGGGGGGGGGGGGGGGGGGTATGCCAGCTGTTCTTTCCATTAAACTATTGGTCAGCTTATTATAGTGATCTCAATATACCACTCACAGTCTGCTTCTGACAGTCGGCAGTGGTTTCATGAAAATTTTCGGGTGTTGATATTGCATAATTCTTCTTCTAAGTAGACCACTTTAATAATCAAGCTAGGGTTGGTCCACAATATTACTGTGAAAACCTCTCTGGCAAAAAAAAATAAAATGAATTCCATTCATTCTTTTTTCTACCTTCCCTTCGCTATGGTATCCTTTCCCCTCGTAAGAGAGTCTAGACAAGCATTTCAGTGTGGTCTCCACTCTGGTGAAGGCAGTAGGCGAAGCACTTGAGTGCTTGTGTTCTAACTTGAATCTTACACTTTGAGTGTTTTGAAGGAGTGGAGTTAGGGAGGGTAGGTTATACATTCTGGAAGCAGGTCTTGTTGTCTCTGCAATGACTGCCCTCACCTGCTCTGCACAGCTCTGCACAGCACTTATAACCTGAAACGTTCAATCACAAAAACTGACACTTTGCTGCAGTGCTTCTACCTTCTAACTTAGTTTCAGTATTTTAATTGCTTTGCTACATTAATTCATAAGTTCAATTAGGTTCAGTGAGCACAGAGAACAAGCTGTAGAGTTGCATAACTGCTGTCCTGTAGCACTGCAAAGTGCTGTAGTGTTTTCCATGTTGTAAACAGGGGCTGCTTGCAGCCAGTGTGCAGGCTGTAGAGTTACATTACTGCCGTTCTGTAGATTTTTCCCTGTTGTAAACAGCCTCAGAGTGAAGGTGAATAGCAACGGAGTCCCCAGCTGTCTAGGCTTCAGATCCATCACAAGTTGTAAACGTAGATTTGATATGTAGCTTGTCAGAATCCACTGTCAGCACACTGTTTTCTGTTCGCATTATGCACTTCATTCGGTTGTATCCATCACCTCATCTTTGATGATCTCAGCTGATCCACACTGGCTCTTACACTAATGAGGACTGACAAACTGCATTTTAATGCCAGCATTGTAAAAGTGTCTTTCACAATGAATCAATGCATGGTGAGGGTTCTATTTGAAAAGGTGAGTTAATGTTTACTTGCATTAAAAACCTTAAACAATCGATCACAAGATGTGCAGCGATCTTTCCATTTTCCAACTCACCGTTTCCATTAGTTTGCGTCCTGGGTTAGTTCACCGCACATACCCTTGAGAATATGACCTTTTGTATCAAGAATGTTCTTCCCAAAATGGCTTGACATCCTGATTACACCTGCGATAATAGGATGATTGAAAATGAATGCGTTCCCTTAATGGACATCATATCTCATTCAGACACAAATTCATAAGAACACAAACACAGCATGGAGCACACCTCAGATCATTCAATTGTATCTGTATCCTGATTGATGAGCTCTGTCAAGGCACAGCCCTTGAAAAAGGTCTGTTGCCATCAGTGATTGTGAACCGTTTAATAACAGAGCCATCAGATTCTGGCAGTTATGCTGCAGTCCCGTGTACGCACAGTTGATGCAATCTAAAGACACTTGAGTATCTTCATGGCCCATCGCTCTCACTACACATATCAAAGGAGCCTCCCAAACTACAGCCTCAACATCATGAACCCCACACTTACAAACCGGTGAGCGCTCAACTAAGCACAGCTCCTGGCTGCTGTTAACAACATCAAGAGCAGACGCCGGTCATTTTGCCAAACACAGCTACTCTCCTGGCTTATTTTTTATTTAGTGTTCTTCTGATTAAATGTGTAGACATTTTGCAGCAATTGCAATGTACTCGCTGTAGCAAACTACCTGAAGATCATCTCAGAGTTAGTACGGAGGACAGGGCTTGCAATAGTGCGATTGCAATGAACTAAACCTCTCCTGATAGCCTCTGTTAAAGATGATCTCAATTGCAATGATCACAATGTAACAGCCATCTGCCCCCTAGAGGTGTGTAAGGCAGGTACAAAGTTAGTCCAGCAATTCTTTAGACTAACTTCAGTACTAAGTTGTATGAGAAGCACCACTAAATGTATTCCCAGCTACCAGTAATTCAATTAAATGAATATAACTGGCTATAAAATGTCACTTATTTTGTATTTGTGTCTTAAAAATTAAATGAAGACATCTGTAAATATGTCGCTGTCAGGATGTGAGTGGTGTGGTAAGGGTACAATGCCCACTACAGAGAGTGTATGTACAAAAAGTCCTGGTTTATTTAAAATAAACGACCCCCTCTACTAGCCATGGTGTAGGGTATTTAAACAGTGGGCTTGAGGACCCAAATACAATAAACAGTAAATGCTGTTCCAGGGTGCAAGAGTCCATGCTCTGTGGTGCTGTAACAGGTGGAAGTGCCCGTGCTCTGCGGTGCTGTAACAGGTGGAAGTGCCCGTGCTCTGCGGTGCTGTAACAGGTGGAAGTGCCCGTGCTCTGCGGTGCTGTAACAGGTGGAAGTGCCCGTGCTCTGCGGTGCTGTAACAGGTGGAAGTGCCCGTGCTCTGTGGTGCTGTAACAGGTGGAAGTGCCCGTGCTCTGCGCTGCTGTAACAGGTGGAAGTTTAGTTTTAGAATGAATGTATTTTGAAAATAGTACTGGCTATAATTTACTAAGGTTTATTAAAATACAATAAATATTGTGAGGAAAACACTGATAAAAGTTCTTCTTTACAAGCAGGAGGGAATATAGAAGAAGTACAGAATGATTCAATCCACCCCCTCTTCCACGCACTGACACTCCCAAAAAGGAAGGGAATGATGAGTTTAACCCAAGGTCTGTGCTAAAGTTTGGGATCAATTGATCCCCAAGTCAGCAGTGTGCATTTTTACATCACAATTGGCATCAAAACAGATAAATGGAGATGATCTTTAGATAGTACCATATCAGCTAGAATTCTGTTGAGTTCCCAGCTCCATACTAAATTCAATACATTGCAATTGACCCATTATGAATACAGTACACATATGGGGAGCACAATTAGTTCACGTGCAGATGTACCGAGATTCCAATTGAATGATTGATTAGCAATCAAGTCTCGGTACAGCTGCATAAAAGAAGCTTGCTGGCAGACCAGCATGATACTTATTTGTTTGTTTCGTCCACTGTTTGTTTGTCTGTTTGTTTGGCCAGCGTGCTGTTTTGTTTTGTGTTCAAGTATTTTGTGTTTAAACCTTTTATTTTGTCCATTTATAATAAACCGGCGCAACCGCGCAATTCACTTCACATTCCGTGTCCATTCTTTTCCTGGTCTGACATCATCACCAGCCAGCCTGGTCACAGATGTGTATTGAAGGCAGCACAAAAACACAAGCATTCCCAAAGTCACTCGCAAGCCACTGTAACACTCAGAACAACTGGACAAACCCGGATAGATGTTCAACTGGATGAGCAGAAGCGTAGGGATACAATACATCACAATGAGCAAGTAAGAGAAAATCTTAAGGTTCTTAAACGCTTGATTGATTCTGTTCTTTACTTTGGAAATCAATAACTAGCATTCAGAGGGTACAATGAAGGCAATAATTCCTCAAATAGAGGTAATTTTGTGGAATTACTTTCTCTGATTTTTGATTATGACAGCAGGTTAAGCAATCACTTGTCAATAGCCACAGTTTTCTTGGGTACCGCTAACAAGATTCAGAACGGATAAAAGTAGAAGCACTGGAAGCCAAGTACATGGCAGTACCTGTAATGGTGGATTAAGACAATGGAAACTCATTTCACTCCTCTGTGTCATGTCGTCAGGTATGTGACTCACAGTGTCCCAAAAGTGCGGGTGTTCTCTGAAAATGTGTTACATTTACTAAAAAAAAAAAAAAAAAATGCTTTTGAAAAGCCCAAATTCCCATTGGGCTTATTATTTATTTTTTATTTTTTTTAGATTTTTTTCAGTATTACTATGCAGGAAAGCCACTATAAGATTGAAACCTTTATTAAAATGTGCACCGATTAATCTACCCCAGTTTGGAAACCCCTGTATTAAAGGACTGTGACAAAGTGGTTGGTTGATTGTGTACCAGTGCAGGAGTGATGCAGTGCGCAATGAACAGAGCAGGTAGAAAAGTGCTTTTATTAATACAATCCAGGTCTGGTGAACAAATAAGGATCCCCAGCAATGCACAGTAATGTGTATTGCACAGGGTAAATAATAACGGGTTTGCAGTCCCATATAATAAACACAGGTATCCCTGCTGTTCAGGGTTTTGTGCTGGCCCTTGGCGACAGCTCCAGAACATGTTAGCCATCTTCTAATACAACAAGCAACAATTATATACAAGGCAAAACATACACTCAAAATACGTTATCTCATACTGCGCGGGTCCTTTCGGGTTATTTCTCATAACCAAAGTGAAGGAACAGATTGAGATTCTCTGTCCCCTTTTATGCTGTCACACATGACCCCTTGGTAAACGAGTGCAACCGCCTCTCCAATCTGCAGCTGCCATGTCTTTTCCCTTCCAGGTCAATGCGTTATTGCAATGGAGTCCCATCCCCTTTCTAGCTGGCTGACTTCCCTTGAACCCTGGGAAAGAACTGTCAGGCCAGCCCATCCAGGGAACTCTGTTCTCACTGCTTAGCGCCCTCACAGGTCGGGAGGGAGATTTATAACCAAGAATCATTGTATTTCTGTCACAAGGGCTAGTACTGTGAATCGCACTAAAGAATTCGCTTTCTCATTAAAAACAGTCCTGACAATGCAACACACACAATAAGTATTTAAGTGTTTACATTCAGTTCATTATATTCTGTTTAACATTAATACAAACACATGAAAAATAAGCGTGTATCTACTGGACTGAGTGGCTACACTATATTTTTTAAGGTATCGTGACTAATTCAAATCACACCTGGAGGAAAGCACTAATTGGTTCTGAATTGTTTTCAGTGAGTCACCACTGTACAATTCACTCCCGCACATTATGCTTTCATATCAAACCAAAGCACAGTTAAGACAAAATAAATTAATGAAATCTGTATAAAATGTGGAATACAAAGAATATACAAAAATGTTGTGAGGTATTGGGTGGAAGGAAATATAAAAACTCTGTACCAGTGACGTGAACTATTTGGCTGTCTTTTTTTTTAAATATTATTGCACATTCCTCCCACTCTTGACAGTCCATTCAGCTCAGTTGAACAATATTTATTTTACCAACGCTGACGATTGTGACTTTAATGTAGTTACATTACTTGCATTTGTTTTCAGGCTTTCGCAGGTAGTCACTTAAAAATCCATTTAGGCACTGCATAACTGCGACGGCTTCAAGAAGCATCTTTGCTTCTCTGTTGTCAGTGGGGGTGGAGGGTGTAAGGAACCCTGCTAATTTGATTCTCTCTTGTCAGTGGGGGTGGAGGGTCTAAGGAACCCTTCTAATTTGATTCTCTCTTGTCAGTGGGGGTGGAGGGTGTAAGGAACCCTGCTAATTTAATTCTCTCTTGTCAGTGGGGGTGGAGGGTGTAAGGAACCCTGCTAATGTGCATGCTCTTCTCTCCTGTGTTCACAGGTTTCCTGACAGCCATAGAAAAGAAGCCATCATTACCAGGCAGCATCTCGTCTCCAGTACCTCAATTCCAATCCACTACAGTGGAGAGCACCATCTGTTGACTGTCACTTGGTTACATTCATGTCACATTGAGCTAAAGCCGTTGCTGCTGCGGCATTTAGACTATAATTCCTAGGCAAACACTTCCCAAAGCCTCAACTGCCAGCAGACTCCCAACGATATTGGCCACGGCTTCTTTTTTTTTTTTTCTTTTTTTGGCTGCAGACTTTACACAGGGGAAAAAAAAACTAAAATAACCCGGATTAGAAAGACTTGATTTACATCAGGGCTTTGAGGCAAGCATCTGTGTCAGATTCAGAGGATGTGCTTTATACACTTTTGTTAAGTTTTGTGTTTCAAAAAGAAATTATAGCTACAGACGTATATTCACAGTTTTATTTCAAAATAATGACACATGACCAAAGTGAAAGAATTGCCATTTAGAAGAGTGGCATCCTTTAGTAAGCTTGTCATATTTCTAATTGAATATATGTGATATTAACAGCACAGGGATATAAGCACCACAGACTGGCTCAGTTAATATTCCTTGCAATATGGGGACACAGATACTGGGAATTAGAACAGCTTTAATTACCCTGAAGAATTGAACCGCACAGGAACAGAGAACAATTATAACAAAACTGCTTCATACAGGCATGGAGGCCTGGAGGCCCTTTACCATCGTTGTATTCATTCACAATGCCCCCCCCCCCCCCCCCACATTATATCATCAGGGTATTCAAAACAAACATGTGCACGTACACACTAGTTTCATGATGTCAGTGCTATTGTAGGTGATAAGATAACCTGTAAAACTAGGGCAGGGGTTTAAAAAAAAATGACCGCCAGAAAAACTCAAATGAATAAATAAATGCAAATAAACTTTCCCATTTGAGACCTGCTACACTGCTGGGATGGGAGGAGGGTTCCCGGCAGATATTACAGTTGTTTACAGACACCTTGTAATGAAGACTCATCTAAACCCCCTGTTTAAGAGACGGTCGTCACATTTCAAAATCGCACGCAGCTGTCAGGAGTCTCCGTGATGGATTGCAACGAGACAACATTCATAAAGGAGAAAGACTCTGCAAGACCCCTACAAATACTAGTTAATGGGACAGCAAAGTCAGTTTCAGTGTATAACTTAGGTCTTATGTGGCCTCTGTGTTGCACTGAGGTGTCGTGGTTTTATTTTAAGCTAGTGCACAGTATTGAGCTAGGGTGCGCTGCTTAAGATTTTTTGTTCGGGGGTCTTTTAAGTCTGTGGTTTTGTTCTGGAAAGAAGAAAGAAAAGAAAGAAGAAAAAACACTGTGGCAGTTTTTATTACAAAATATCCCTGGTTTCCAGGTGATTACAAGGGTGCAGTGAAATTGTGTATGTTCAGGGAACCAACAACTGTCATTGCACATTAACAAGCTGGAGCACATCTGTTCTGGTGATTTGCACACCACAGCTAGACCGTACACGACAGAAATGAAAGGATTTTTTAATTGATGTATACTTTAGAACCGATGAGACAGAGGTACCATAGTGATTATTATAACCATTGTTGTGGCATTGGAGTGTCACAGCTTTCACTCCACAGATGCAATGCTGGTCTGTGGTACACACAGCTTTCACTCCACAGATGCAATGCTGGTCTGTGGTACACAGAGCTTTCACTCCACAGATGCAATGCTGGTCTGTGGTACACACAGCTTTCACTCCACAGATGCAATGCTGGTCTGTGGTACACAGAGCTTTCACTCCACAGATGCAATGCTGGTCTGTGGTACACACAGCTTTCACTCTACAGATGCAATTCTGGTCTGTGGTACACACAGCTTTCACTCCACAGATGCAATGCTGGTCTGTGGTACACAGAGCTGTTGTGAAATTTCCAAACATTTTTTTTTCAATTGGTGTTAAAAAACAAACAAACAAAAAAGACAACATTGCAAGAATCCTGTTAATGATCCGTCAGTTACTATATATGAGGTTGTCATTAAAACTGATGACTTATACTGTATAACAGCAGTTTGTTCCACAGTCATTTTAGTGACACACTACATGAATTGCAAGGTTTTTGTTTGCCTTAGTTATAAACACCACATTGCTATCGCTTGTCGTTTCTCATTGTTCTAGCATCACCTGTAGCACGTTTAAATATCTGTTAACAATTATTTATACTGGATCTGCAATTTAAAGTGTTATCAGTCTCACAACATCTCTAATTATATACACTCAATACTGTTATGTGCTGTAAAAATGCAGTATAAAATCCAGGGGATCACAAAATCTTATTAGAATTTGTTGTCCAATTATTCCAGTAAAATTCACTTGATGGAAATGTTATTCTGAGTCTGATGACAGTAATGGAATGAGCTGCGTATGTTTTCAAAAGCACTTTGTATGAGCAGCAATGGCACCGACCAGTAAGTGTGCAGCTGTTCCAATGAAGTCCAGCCTAAAAATAACCCATTTAAACCTGTTCAGCTGGCTAATGATGTCAACAGGAAAGTCATTGTGATAGAAACATGTGCAGAACGGGAGCCATTTAAAGTTGAAAGTAATGCAATGCAATTACCTGAGATGAGTGACACAGAGAAGTGCTAAAAGAGTGAGAGGGAGAGCGGACGAGAAAAGGATCATTTTGGAGAGAAGTTTCCCAAAAGGCACGTTAACCTGTCAAGAGATTCAAATTGATTTGTCAAGCGAATGTAAATTAGTCTGTGAGCTTATTACAGTCAATCTTTGTCTGACGTTAGCATGCAGATAATAGGCACCCTGAAGTTTTACAGTCAACAAGGTCTTCTCTCCATTTTGATTCCATTAAAACCATGACATTAGTCTATTTAAATAAAGACATGTTTTTTTTATATATATATATATATATATATACATTAAAAATAACAATCAATGTGAGTTTCATCTTGAAGGATCCAATTTTAATCAGTAAAAGCATCAAAGAGAAAGGAAATTAAGAGTTCATAGTTCATCAGCATAATTTCAGTGGTGTATTGATCATGTACTACACATTCCTAATATTTATCTGGACAATAAAACAACTGCTATATGTTTTCTATATCTTCCTTTTCAAAGAAGGTTTGATGCTTTTTAAAGATATTGTACATGCTTTGTTTAAAACTGGAAAGGAACATGAAGACATGAGAATGATGGTCTGTTTACATACAAAGTGCTTTGTTAAGGGTTAGTGAGGCATTATTATTTTCAAACAAAACAATTAAAGAGTAAGATTAGTAATTAGCCTTTACATTGAGGCTACTTTTTAGAAAACTCCCAGCAAAACCGTGGTGTTGTTATATATTAAAAAAAAAAACTGAATCCATTTCAAAAGAATTCATCTAATGTATGTGTTTTTTTTTTTTTTAACTAGAACTAAGATCTTGTGATCACCCATTCAGTAAAATGTAAGTGGCAAGAAGCAGTGAAGTCATAAGACATACTGACGGCAGTGTTCATGAAACAATATCCTAAACTATATCCAAGATACCAAGGTTGCATTCCTAAACCGTTCTATCCTGTGCTGTCGCTGGTGTGTGAATGCTCTATAAATGCACCCTGAATTGTTACATGTGTCGCTGCTGTTTGTCAAACCTGCCTTTCATCCCTTTCCCAGTATAGAGAGTGAAACTCTGCGTGATCATAGAGCAATCAGTCACAGAGAGTGAAAGGTGTCATGTTTTGTTTCCATTTCAGTCAACAACAGGTAGAAAACTACAAAGAGCACTCACACAGATATTTTTGGTTTCTGCACTTGGGAAGGGGTGGGGGGGGTGCTTTATTGTTAAGGTACTTAAAATAAATAGTCCAAACCTGTAAATAGGGATAACTCAAGTTTTACGTGTTGTACCATTAATGCCAATTGCAGTTACCTTTATCTATATTCATTACATTTAACATGTGTCCAGAGTCAGCAGCTGTGATGTGCTGTCCAGTAAAGTTATAACTTTAATAAATAGACATTTACAAAATACAATCAAGAACAGGCTGGCTTATTGTTTTGAAATGGGGAAATTATTATTATTATTATTATTATTTTTAAATCTGTGGTAGTAAACAGGTTTATTGCCAGGACCATTTATTGCAGTAAGACTCCCCATTGCATAGCAGTTTGATCCATTCCAGGTTAATTAAACACACCTTGAGCTTGCCACCTGATATTTTTAAACTCACTGTAAAACACAGAATGAATCAAACTACTATGCATTGGGAGTCATCTTGGCAGAGGTTTAAAAACACTTTTTAAAAAAGGAAATCATGTTCCTTATAGCCAAAGAAATGAACTTAACCAGGACACTGTTGCAGCTTGAGTTTCAGCACCAGTGCAAAGTGGACAGCTCCTGTCAGCACAGGAGTCCTTGCTGGATTCCTGACAGTCTCACACTGCCTGTGTTTCAGCTTCTTTATATAGTAAGCCTGGAGCCAATTGGTTGATTTCACAGACCCCTATTAGCACTACACCCCTATCTTGGACTATCTAATGTTTTCTTAGGTAAGGTAGTCCAAGATTAGTGCTAATCAGGGTCTGTCAAACCAGCTTCAATCAGTCTCATTCAGTTCTCAACTCCAGTCCTCTGGTTCTTTAGAGGTTTTTTGTTTCAACCATTTTTTTTTTTCATATTTTATCATACAACTGTACGAATTGTGATAACTGTCATTCCAGACAATTTCAAAGATTAAACTTGAGTGAGCTGGTGTAAAAGCAATACATACTTAAAACAAATATTTAGATCCTGGTCGAAACAAAAACCTGGACTGTGAAGGTTCTGCAAGGACTGGAGTTGAGTACCACTGCCTAATTGATGATCTGCATTCCATGCCTGGCTTCAAGGAGTGCCAGTGATCCCTCTTCTTATCGCAAATAGATGCCTCTGAACAGCCGGCTCTGTCGCTGGGGCCTATGCATATAAAACATGGCACATCTAAATACAGCCTCCCTTTAAATCATGAAATTATTAACACAGGAACATCTCTAACTGGGCATGCAAGTGAGTCTCTTTAGTGCACTTTAGTTTTTAAAGTCATGTAAAAACACCATAGAGCACCCAGTAGCATTGCCAGATCAGACAGCTGCAGTAATAAGATCTGCAACATTTAGATCGTTTGAAAAGACCCCAGTATTGAACTCAGGAGCGTGCAGAGAGATAAACTACCTGGTGAAGATGGAGCCATGGTCATTCTGTGAGGCAGTAGAGGAGAGGTGTAGGGACCAACCAAACTAATAAGTATTATAAGTATTTCATTGTTAACATCCTGACAACTTTTTACACTTACAATTTTAAAGCCTGTTTCAAAGCTCTTTTCAAAATGTCCGCTGTAGTGCACTGGAGTTTGAGCTCTGTCCTCTAAATGACTGCAGAAAAAGGCTTTTCTGTTCCATACCACATCATGGAATTGTTATTGCTGTGTTAGCTTTTTGACAATGTGGGCATAATTCTTACACAATCAGTGCACTAGAGCGGACATTTTGAAAACAATTAAAAGAAAAAGGACAGGTATGTAACAGCTGTAGCAACATCTGCGGACATGAAACGTTATATTTTTCAGAATGCCACTGCTTACTCTTTAAGGTCATTGCACACCAGATCTATTCCATACAGTAAAACAGATAAGATTCACTCTCACTTATTACAGCTTTGATACGCAAGGTGCAACAGTAGATGGGAATGTTTGTTATCGAATATTGTACACTACATTCATATAAAGCAACAGATCCATGTCAACGAGGAATGAAACTGACCCACTCAGAAACTGCACAGTTAGTCATAGCAGTAATAATACATTTAAATAAAACACACACACACACACACACGAAAGTCAATGGTTTAAAGTAAGGTGGTACTGTTGGTATTTCACATTTTAAAAGCCAATCTGCAATTACATGATAAGTGTGCAATGGACAATAGCAAAATAAAATACATTATAACTTCTCAAACCTAACCGGTTTCAATGTTCTCATTAACACATCAAGAATATTTTGCATGGGTTATGAATCAGTGTGTTTAATTTTTAGTCAATTGCTGTGCATCTCTCTTTTTACCATTTGCACATATATGTTAAGTGTTACAGCTTTTGCGAAGACACAATAGCACAATTATACAAAACCGGTCAAGTGGTTTGTTTGAACAAAAACAATGTCTACCCTTTTTATATACTTCTAATATCCAATCCTCTGGGACTATTACCACTAAAGCTGACAGGTGTCTGCAACATTAACACGCATTCATTTTACCCACGTGCAAACAGGCATTACTGTGCAAGGTACAGCACTCCCCAAAGTGTAGGATACACTTACTTATTTATAACTTTTATGGTTAGCTTGGCCCACTCTGGCTATTTGATCCATGTGTTCTTTTTGCAACCTATCCAACCATATCCAACTCTCTGGCATGTGTCATTTGCACATGCTACTGCTACCAACTGAACAGTACAGATGGAATCTGATCAATGCACTTTTTGTTACTGGTCTAACACAGTAAATTCAGCTCTCAGACAGAATGGATTGAGTTAGAGATAAAAAAAAAATAAAGATGCATTTGGGAATTTCACTTTTTACATGCTGTCACTTCACGTAAAACAAGCTGCCCAGTTTAACCACGCTGAATAGAAGAAAACAAGAAAGAAGACAGAGACTGTATTCTAGTTACTGTGCATTTAAAAGCTGAAACAGGATTTTCCCTGACCTCCAAAGGCAGTTTGTGTTTGTGCGCATGCTGTTTTTTTAAACACCATTTTTGTCTTGCATTAACACGTGCTCATGGTGCAAAAGAAAGCTGTTGGATGACTTTGGCATGGACCCCGGAAAGCACAGTAGGAACTGTATTTGGAATGCTGCTTTGCAAATGCTTCATTTTGTAATCATTTTGATGTATTTTCTTTGTCAGTACAAGTACAGTCCCATACTTTGGTGTTTTAGACACATCGATATACCTGACATTGTTCATCTACAACACTCCAACGGTAATACAGCACCTACAATGTACTACACTGACTCCCTCTGAGATATAATATTTTCACATATCCAATGTACCTCTGAAACCAATTCAATCGGATATGACAGATTCTACTGTACTTCCATAAATCAAGCCATTTTGGCAGTTTGGTGGTGAGTATTTATTTGAAGCACATAGACATTAACTTTGAATCCTGTACCAAATAATAGTTATTGTAGTGGTTGTGACAGACAGGCAATCAGGTTTGCAGTAACTACATCTGATATTACACAGAACTCATTAAAGAATACGCCACACTAACATGCACATAAGTTATTCAGCTCTTGTTTCAGTGTTGATACTCTGGTAATAGATTACTACCTGTTATCACAGTTAACAGTTTATTGCAACAGACACACATTTAGAGTTTAAGGAATGACGCCTTTTAATTTAAGGATCTAGTTATACAGCATCACTTTAATTGCATGTATGATAACACAGTAATTGCATTGTAAATACACACCAGTATGTGTAATTATTGTTTTATTATAGTGTAATGCGATATATTTAAAATATTACCCACATTATTATTATTATTATTATTATTATTATTATTATTATTATTATTATTATTATTATTATTATTATTTATTATTATTATTACCTACCTTGTTTCTGTTATTCTTTATAACATTTACAGATGTATTATTCAATGCTTAGAACATATTCTAAAATAATGAAATGTTGTATGACTCACTTGATCAGTATAAACTCACAAAGTGATTCATAATATTCAGCTTCTCTCCCATAAGACAATAAAAATGTCCATTATAAATACCACATGGGAGATAATGAAATTGAAGAATGAATCTATGTCGTTGAAGCTGACACCCTGGGATCTTTCAAAAAGCTGGTTGATGAGATTCTGGGATCAATAAGCTACTAACAGCCAAACGAGCAAGATGGGCCGAATGGCCTTCTCTAGTTTGCAGGCTTTCTTATGTTCTTATGTGCAGCACAGATTGATATCTTCCTTTTGGCTTTTCAGTGTACATTTATCTATGTAGCGGTACATAATTAACACACAGAAATGAGGTGTTGGGTGTGCACTATAGGTCAATTGCATGCCTTTGATTGTGTTAATCAAATCGTCTAGTGCCTGAGAAAAACTCTGAAAAATATTTATCTTCTAAAATCAAATCGTGAAAAAAGTAACTTGCAGGATGTAATCTGTGTGAAAGTCCAGGAACTGACTTCTTAAATCAAATCATCTGACTATTGCTAATGATCCCTAGCAGCTGTAATGCATATATGTATGTATTTATTTATCTGTACAGTTTAAATGTTAAATGTCTGTGGATCACTCCCAGGTATCCTAGTTAGGATGCTACACTGGTCTGCAGGCAGCATATATCAAATCCATTTTAATGAGTTGTCTAGAAAGCACACATTTCTTATCATGGCTGTGATACACAACTGTATATTTTCGGAAGATGGAAGACTAGGTCAGTTTATGGGCAAAAATACCCTTCTGTGCATCATTAAAACAGAGAAGATGCAGGACTCCAGTCTAGATGGTGCCCCTGGAAACCTTGGGCTGAATGAGCATGGTGGTCTGGATTCCTTCCATCTTTAAAGACAACATTGCCCACCACAATACCAGGAGACAGTGGGCTAGTGTTCAGGTAGGGATTATTTAGTTGTGTTGGCGGAGAAGGGAAGCTCTCATACTCGTAATGCCTGCTAATTCATCAGCTGTAAATCTGCAAACAAACAACAGGAAACTGGATATTATTCTATATTCTATCATAGTTGGGCCATTTAGTTGGGCTGTTTTTTAATCAACCCCAAACGATCAAGCTGCAGGCTGTTCTTCGACTAGCTGCAGCTAACCTCATTCAGTTCTACTTGCCTCTAAACGATCAAGCAGTGTGATGGTACAGTGACTGCCTTGTCCTGTCATTAATCAAGGGGCCTCACTTCTCCCCTGTCCTTTGTGACCTGTTGCAGAGCAGCACCAGCACACCTGTTGCTTTGATGATGTCATTTGTTTATCTCATCTGTTTTAATCAGCCTTCAGCCCTTTCATTGGCCACTTGCATTAAAGTATACACCGTGCTGTTTGGACTCGACTGCACAAACCCCATATAACACCAAGGCTATTTCACCATTAGTTCACTGTGTGCTCATACGTTCCTATCTCATTTTCACTGTTAGGTGGCCCTTGTGGTGCCATCCCACCAATTACAGGCCAGTACAGCTCTTCTATTTCTGTAGCCTCATCATACTCTAGTACTGAAAATGAAAACAGGGAGGTAGCTCTTTAGCTTCAGTGCCCTCTATAAATACTTTATAGTGTGTGTGTGTGTGGGGGGGGGGGGGGGGGGGTCTATATATATATATATATATATATATATATATATATATATATATATATATATATATATATATATACACACACACACACACAATACTGTGCTATAAGAAATGCAACAGAGCAATTTGAAAGAAACCGTATAATGACTTTGTAACATGGCATCACAACGTACCATATTAAGCTGTCAATGATGGCTCTAGAAATATGTTATAAAGGGTGTAATGAACTATATTAGATGAAGAATATATAGAAATACAGGGTTATAAACATGTAAGGTATTTATAAGAAGCCTCGATGTTAGTTTATAAAATGACATGGGCATTTACAATAGTAACGTGTCATTAGAAATAAATGTGTTACTCCATTTTAATACTCATCATAGAGTTCAATAGCATATTTATAGATGTTTTATGATCCTTAAGCTAAAGCTGCCTAATTCTGATTTTTCTTTCTCTCGTACCTGACATTATAATGATAATAATAAGTCATTACAAGGCTGAAATCTAACAGCGTTCCATGCAGCTCAGTTGCTTTTTTCTCTTAAGCAGTCTTGTGGGTGATGCTTTGTTGCTAATACAGTAACACCATTTAACTTTTACTTATGGTTTTAATTACCATAGTCGCTGGATGTACTTGAATTCTAAACACATTCTGCAAAATGCACATATGGTGCAGAATGTCTAATGTGGAATAGTGACATGCAGGTAAAGGACCAAGGATTGGAAGCATATCTCCTTCATGCAGGTCATCCAAAAAGATGCTTACCAACCAGATGAAGCCTTCACACTCTTTTACATTGTTATGTGATGGCACAGAATGATTGCTAACTTTGACAAACTTTGTCATGGTGATGTGCAGAGCTTCTGAAACAGTGTTATCTTCCCTAATGCTGCTAAGAAGAAATAATACTTCATGAGATTATTGGCAAGGCAATGTGTTTTGTTAATTAACAACAGCGACTCGATAATGTGAAAACTATACACATGAGTAATAGGTGATGGAGTCTGGATCATAACTGAATGCAAATTATTAAATACTTGTCTAGAAAAACAGAAAGAATAAGCCCAATAAAAAAAACAGCTTTGAAATTGTTTCCAACTGGGAAATCAAATAAATGTATGTGTGTAATTGAGAACTTTTTCAGAGATGTAAAAATGGTAATTAGAGAAGCAAGTACTATGAAAAAAAAAACTTTGTGATTGCTTATTCTTCAGCAAGGAAGGTGTATTGTTAGGGTGTTAGGAACATGATCAAAGTAAACAAATACAAGTAATGATGAGTGATCATAAACCATTCTCTGTGATGAAATTAGTTCTACAAACTGGGGTGTCGAATGCTTAAAACTGAAAAGTAACGCTCAACTTAAAAGCAGCACTGCTTGCTGGGTCTCCGGGTTCTAAAGCAGCTTTAATGACTGAAGCGTGGTTGAAAGTATGGTCGGTACTACTGTACAGTAGGGTAAGAATGTGCTTGAATGATTGGATTGTGAGTTGGAACGCAGCTGCAAGAATGCAAGGCTGCAGTGGCTTGGATAAATGGGATGTCAGAGGTTGGTAAGAGAAATGAAGGAAGCTCTGATGAGGGTCAGAGTTAGTTCTCGTGGCCTGAGCAGTGTGATGGCCAAGACAGTGATTGGAAAATTGCAAGACAGCCATATTCTGCTGACTGAGAATCAAGGGTGTGAAGGGATGCAGGACGCATCATTACTCGTGCTAAGAACTGAAATAAAGATTGAGAGATGGTCTGATGGTTGGATTCTTCCCTCAGCAACTCTACTACTCAACACTGAATTCCAGTTACAGAAACTAAATGGGCACTCCTCCCGGAGGTCTATTGTAAAATACCTGGACAGTTTAAAAACAAAGTGTACAGGAGCTAGAAGCCACTATCTAAACCAATTGTCTACAAGAAGTTTCCCCAAAACAGTAAGAATGTGATCAATCATTTTGTGTTACACGGTTACACACTGAACAGAGGGTTCTATCACAAAGGTGTGGTGCACAAGTCAAGATTTCAACTCTTTTTTGCCCCCAGGAGGAATTGTCTCTGTTAGCCAGATACAGGGACTCTTAGGGGTCGAAATGAGGCAGGGTGTCAGTGGCAGGACTGAGCTGTGACCCTTTTTAAAGAAACAGGTACAGAAATTTTTCCAAAATTTATCTCATTTAATAGAGTGAGCAGAACAATAGTAGCCAGTGTTCTGTAAATACTACATGTCAGAAATTCATAAATCGTGTATTATTTTGTTTGTAATTAATAAAATGTTGTTTTCTTCTTGATTTTTTTTTTAAGGTTACCATTGCATTGTTTACAAACCATGCACGTAATAGGAGTTGTATTAAATTGTTTTTTCAAAATGAAATTGATAGATATGTGCACAGAAAATAATTTCTGTATTCTGGGAATCACCAGCTATGGAATGTTGCATTTGAATTGTGAGAATTCTGAGAGCAGCAGGGTGTCAGTTGTAGATGGATTGTGTTCTTGAGAACTAAAGGAAAAGCAACACTAAACTATGGATAAAGGTAGTCCCTTGAAGCTTCTTCCAACCAGAAAGCAGCTGTGTTTCACCAAAGATTGGTCCAGGTGTGCATTATGTCAGTCCAACACCAATGAACATTTAAGACAGGCTAAGTCAGAAGGTGTAAGACATTTTGCGAAGCTACAAACGTCTAAAAAGATGCACTTTCAGACTGGATTACTACTGACCCTGATGAATCCACAGCGATCTTGTGGCATGAAAATTGCTATAAAACATATACAAATAAAACATTACCTGAACGACTGGTAAAGAACAAGGCCACTAAAATATGGAAAATATTGTTTCTGCCCCTTGTGCTCCTGATCTAGAGTCTCATGAAGTAAGAGCCACCTGCTATTCAACATCACATCTTGATTGGAAGAGGTGCTTTATCTGTCAAACGATGAGTTGCAAAGAAACAAACATCTCATAGCTGTCCAAAGTAAAAACAGTGAAACCTCTCTTACAAGTGCAACAAAGAACCTGAAAGACCATGCCATGCTTTTGAATCGGTCTTCTATATCTGATCTTATTGCTGCTAATGCAAAGTATCATAAGTCTTGTTGTGACAACTACAACTTCAGAGCTTGTCAGCAGGAAGACAGACATGTGTCTATATATGCAGGCATTTGAGGAGCTAGTAAAACATATTCACTTTGATCTTGTGAAGTACCGTCCCTTTGGATTAGCTGCATTGCTTAGGCAGTATAAGGAGCTGGCTGGTGATAGGGTTCCTAACATTCATAACTACTGAAGTGATAAGCTAATACAGTGGCTTGAAATTGACTATGGTGACCAAACTTTATTTGTGCAAGCCCACAACAGCAATAAGACACTAATTGTTAGCAGTGCCATCATACTAAATAATTCCGTAGATGTAGCTGATAATTTGAAACAAAAGTTGAATGACAACCTGTACATGGAACCTAGTTGTACACTCTATCATGCAGCTCAGATTATAAAAGCTGATCTGCAAAGAGTTGAAGGCTTAAGCCATCCCATATCCCTTCAAGTCAGACAACAAGCGATCAAGCTGCAGACATGTTACCTCAAGTCTGTATATGTTCCTGAAGTGGAAAAGAAGCAGTAACTTCAGGCTGTATTAATGCCACCAGTGAATCTACACATCCGGTCATCCTTTCTGTTGGCCAGGACATCATCTTCAATGTATGTGGGGCACAGACACCAAAGCACATAGGGCTAGCTGGAGCTCTACACAGCATGACTGGCTCAAAAACCTATTTCCTTGCTTTATCGTCTTGGTTGCACTGTTTCAGAAACTGTAATTGCTGATTGCCTGATTGAAAGCCACAACCAGGAAGAAACTTTCATTCCGTCCAACATTAAGCCAGGTATTTTTTTCACAAGCTGCAGCTGACAATGTTGACATAAATGAAGAAACTTTAGATGGCAAGTATACAACTCATCACACCAGAATAGTGGAGGCTCAAGGGAGGCGGTGCATCCAGTGTAAGTTCAATCTGCTGTACTAGCGCAAGGGAGAAAGTGCATCCAGTGTAAGTTCTATCTGCTGTACCAGCACAAGGGAAGCAGTGCATGCAGTGTAAGTTCTATCTGCTGTACCAGCGCAAGGGAGGCCGTGCATCCAGTGTAAGTTCTATAGCCCACCTGGAAAATTTTGGTTCTGTGCAACAGCGTAAAAAATCTCTTAATGTAAACCCAGGTGTTTACGAAGTGGCAAATTTCTCTGCTTATGGAAATCACCCACTTTGCCCACCAAAAGGCAACAATTCACAAGGAATGGTTCCATAGGGTCATCCTACAGTGAACATGCTTTACTTGTCGATTTAACCTGGATGATTGTGCGTCTTTGTCCAGTGAAGTTATTTGAAATAGACATTTTACAAAACATTGCAAACTAACTTCACAAGCCGTTCCTGTATTGAAAAGCTTTAATGCCAAAATGTCCACTTTCAGATAGGTTACTGCCCCATGCTGTCTGCATCTCCATCTGAATACAGTGCAGTATATACTGTTATGATAAACTTTCAGACAATAACCAAAATAATGCAGTCATCACTTTTGATGATGCAATCTTCTGTAACGCAAAGGAAATTCAAGAGTTTGCAGATTCAGTTTTGCGACTAGGAGGAATGCACACTGCCATGACATTCCTTGCCTATATGTTGAAGAGAGTGGACTGGAGGTCTTGTTTGTAGATTATGGAGTGTATGGAAGTCGCACAGCTGAATCTCTGCATAGTGGCAACGTTTATAATCATTGAATCTGACGAGAATGCCATTCTTGATGAGCTACAATACATGGTCTGTGTAGAAACTGATGATGAGTTGCAACAGATCACAGAATCATTGACTGATAGACTCAAAGAGGTTCAGCAGCTTCTCAATACGTTTCAAAGCCAGGGCAGTATGATATCCAGGACATTAGCATTCTGGAACAGATACCTTGATATGGTCAACATCCCATGGATTATGGAAGCTTCATCTGGTATCTGTTACAGATATGCTGCCCACACACATGATGCATGTTGGGCAAAGGTTTATGTTGCAGACATGAATCTTCTTCCATAGACTGCACCTCAGGGTTATCATCAGTTGTAGCTGGGCAACCACCCTGTTTCTCATTCTAATCAGAAATTCAATCAAAGTTGGACTGACATGGCTCTGAAACAAACCCTGAACAGGACCAGTAAAATGAGAGGTGGAATAACTGGATTCACATGTAAGGTTAATTTTCTCTTAACAGGAATAAGTCTCTTCAGGTAATTTTCAATTAAAAGAGTTTTATTCAGGAACAAAGCAAATCCAAAGACAGTACAGGATGCTTTCACAGGACATTACTGTCAGCAGAGTTACAGGTCTCAGCAGGAAGAATTTTGAGCAACAAAGCTGCTGGTAAAACTACAGGTCTCGACAGGTGTTCTTCGAGCCTCAAAACAATAGTTACAGACATAAATATACTAGGCAGGTTAGTGTCCACTGGGAGCAGAACTCCACCTAGAGGGAGTGGAAATCTGCTACCTTCACCAGTGAACACAGTCACCCCCTTTTACTGGAGGCGTACCAACAGAAGCTCCTTGACGCAGCACCAAAAGCACAGCGTGTTTTTACTGGGCTGATTGTGGTTCACAACTATTGACTAAAATCAGCTTTTTAATTAGGAACAATTATAAACAACCTGTATAGGATGGAAGCAGGTGCACAGCACTTCAATCCTGGGGGTGCTCCCACACCCCCAGCACCCCGAGTTCCAGTGACCCTGGCTGTGATTCTGCTGAAGAATCGGATTTTGCAGACGGACTGGATCCACTGATAGACAATTAAATATAATTGTTCATGCAGTAACCATATATTATTCTGAAACTGCAATTCCTTTATTTTATGTATTAAATTTTGAGAGTTTTATCATAAATACGCTTCGTGATCACCCGGATTTACTGGTAATATGTAAGCATAAATAAAACATAAGTGATCATTGCATCATTGCGCCCTTATTCTGGCATTTTTCTGTGATAAATGTAAAAGTATACTAAATATTTCCAGTGTATTTGAACAGCAAATACCTAAAGGTTGCTATGATTATTGGAACGCACGTTTACAGCAGCTGCATTTGCTAAATATCAGTGTCAGATTACAGCTAATACAGTTAGCTGTGCTGCTAGGCTAGATTTCATGACCGAAGTTTTGTAAAACCAGCCCCAGGAGTCCATTTGTCAGGCTGACATCAGTAAAACTCTCAGAGAGCAAAAAAACTCAAAACCTTTAAATAAGCCTCTTTTCTTGTCTGGACCCTGCACTATAAATAGAACTATTAGGGATTCCATAACTTGACACTGAAGCAGTGCTCAACTTCTCACTGCATTGCAATAGTCAATGAAGCAGACATGTGGAACAGAGGATCAGGAAATAGGAGGCGCTTGGGCAGCAGGAATTCATTCTAATCAGCAAAATATAGGGTAAGAAAGGATTGCATAACACCTGAATGATTTTTTTCCCAGTCAGCAGTACATATTTAATATATGAGTCAGTCAAAATAATGAGAGGCCTGGTTGGATAGTAAATATTACTTTATATCCTGTAAAGCCATAAATAAGGCTATGATTTTTATTACATTTCCCGGGTGAAAAAAAAACAAGAATTGACGGAGAGATCACGGAAAGGTCACCAAATAATGTGACACAAGAGCTTTTAAATAGCACAAAAAAACCAATAACATAAAGACTACTGTTTTTGACCTCTGACAAGTTTAATATTTTTTTTTTGGAATACTGTACGACGCAGGCTTTCACACCAGCAGCGTAGCGAAAACATGATGGACACAAAGACAGTTCACAGTGAAAAACAGCTCTTTAATAGACTGGGTTGCTTGCCGGCAACACTTAAATAATAAAGAACAGGCTTTACACAAAAATGTGTATCACTCCGATCTTAAACAGGATTTCAGTCCCGAAATAATAACACAACACACACACACACACACACACACACACACACACACACACACACACACACACACACACACACACACACACACACACACACACACACACACACACACACACACACACACACACACACGCACACAAAGTCCAGAACAGGAGCTCTTGGTGCAGGTGGTGTAATACCGTGGTGCACGGGGGTGACGTGGAGCCCGGTTTTAACACTGGCATCTCGCTATAGCTCCCAGGTGGTTTGGCTTTCTAACAATGACAAACAAAACAATTACTAGACTTTACGAAACAAACACTCGCTCTTAGTACTCTGGTTTGTCGGCCCGTTCGTGACCATAACACAAGGAACAAATTGCTTGGCCACATCCCCTGATATGCCTTCAGTCACCCCCCTTTGGTAGCGAGTGGAATCACATCTCCTCCAATACATGACTGACACATCGCCTTCTGCAGTGACTTCTAGTCTTGGGTGGCTGACTTCCGACTGACCCTGGAATGAACTGTCAACCCATCCAGTCCGGGGCACTCTGTCACAATGACATGTCTGCATGTTTTAATGAAATAAAGGAAGCGTCTAACAAATGTGTTTTTACATAAATTTCCTGACTTTAATTCAAATTCACGATTTTCACGATTTGCATGACCTCTGTGGCATCCTTGACAAAATCGTACAATTTTGTATTTGAAAAAAAAACATAATCATTTTTGTCATGGATATCTTAGTGCTGTAGATATAATTAATTAATCTACTACTACCAGAGCAACAGGTCACGCCAGCATTTCCGGAGCAAAATAGGTTTTATGGGTGTGATTAGCCAAATATTTTGCTCACAATTATTTATGGCTTTACATTATTTTGTTTAAATAAAGCTTATACTGCTTAAATAAATAACTAAATAACATAATGAAATAACAGCAAAGGTTTTTAAAGTTTATACTGCACTATACTTTTTCTTTCTTTTGTAGTATGTTTTGTAATTCATTTTCTGTTAAGTAACAGAATTGCCATTCTGCAGTTTTTTCATTCAGCCATTTTATCATGTTGTTGGAGAAGAGGTGGAGGGTGTTCATTTGAAAAGGGGTAGGACTGACAGTGATGTGAACCAATCACATGTCAGAGGGAGACTATTGCCTGGTGGTGTAAGGATGTTAAGGCAATAGTTCAATCTATTTTTGCTCCTAGGATGAGGTTTTAACCAATCACAGGCCAGAATTTCCAAGCACTGGGTGATATATATATAATATATATATAATATATATATATTTGATATAATATATATATATATGTGTGTGTGTGTGTGTGTGTTAATAATTATAGATTATAGATTATGATTAGAAATAATAGCCCATTATGGCAATATATACATATCTGCAGATGCTGTACTTTGACTTTTAAAACGTTGTGAATGTAGAAACCTTTAGCTGACTTTCACACGATTTGATTGGCTCTGTAATGCTGAAATTTGCATTTTTTCTGATTATCCATTGTTCTCTGTTCATTGCTTTCATTCCCTATAACTTGAAAGCTACTTGTATTTATTTACTCGCCTGAGCTTTTCAGAAGTCAACGTCCAGCTGTGCTGCACTGATGAGCTTCAAACAGGGCGAAACATGCCTGCAGATACTGTGCTTTGACTTTTAACTCAAATTGCCTACGCTGTTTGTATATATATATATATATATATATATATATATATATATATATATATATATATATATATATATATATATAAATAATAGTGAGGAAGTGTAGTCCGAGGGGGGAACACAGGACTACACCTCCCCGAAGGACATGGGCTGAAAACCCCTAATTTGTTTTCATTATTGATTAATTGTTGAAGCCAGCGTGAAGCGTGAAGCCAGGCTGTTCTGGGCTGCTGTGTGTGAAGAAACCCTCTTGATAGTCTGCTCAAGCATATTGAAAGACAAAGATACTGCATAAAGCCTATTGGTGTTGTTTGTTTAAAAACTGTGTGTTTTGTTTTTGTTTGCTTTTAACAGGTAAACAGCTTAGCTGTCCTGTTTGTTAGTTGGGTTCCTGTTTCTGTGTTTTGTTAGTACTCAAAAAGAGAGGTAGGTGTTTGTTTATTTTGTATTCAAATTTCTAGGACCTAAACATCTGAGTTTATATCAGAACTGTTGAGTAACCCAACATGCTGAAGAGACATCAAAAGCATACAAGATCAAGGTGGCTTTATTTCATACAGACAATGAATCAGATGTTTCCAATATATCAAACTCTTTGAAATGACACTCGTTTTAATGATACATTTTGAATAATGATATTATCAGGTGACCAACGACAAGATAACATTGACCTAAACTGCTATTACCTACAGTGATTGAAAATGTAAATCTATAGTCACATGGAAAAATAACATTAAAAACAAAGTGTTTAAAAAAAAAATGAAAACAAAAAATAGTCTGTGTAGCAGGGCAGTTGGAAAGCCCTGCTGTTTAATCATATTGTTTGTTTATTTTTAGAACGGGGTCTCCCCCTCCGACCCTGTGTTGTTATTTTGTATTTGTTTATTGTTTTATATTTGTGTTTATAGATGACGGTGAACCGCAGTGTGTTTTGTTTGTTTATTATTTTGTATGACCGTGTAGCTGTGCTTTTAGTTTTGTTATTGTTTTGCAGCGTGGATGGGAAGCCCCATCCACATTATAAAACTTGTGCAGAAGGTGGCCATCTCCCGAATTAGTTAAGTGAATAATTTGTTGCTAAGCGGGAGATGGTCACCTGTATAAATACTTGCAGCTCTCTGCACTCGGGGTGGGTGTTCAGAGGAGGAACGAGAGCGAGCGAGGAGTGAGAGGAGAAAGTAAATTTAAAAGAATATAAGGATCCGTGAAGGCTACTGCCCAGCCGGACCTTAATTCATTTGTGTTAGAGATTTTGTTTAATTGTTTTATTTCTGCTCTGCAAGCAAGTGTTTATTTTTGTTCAAATATTTTATTTGTTTGCTTTAAATAAAACTGCGCACGTGCCACTGCACCGTACCTTTGGTTTTGTTGTGCTTTCTTCTGGTCTGAGTCACTGCAACGCCATTTCCTATCATATTCTGGTAACAGATTGTTTAAAATGACATCATCAGCAATGGAAATGACAGTGGCCTGTAAATGATGAGTGAGGTCATTGCAATTCTTAATGTAGAAGTCAGTATGGGAAAGCTGTGATATGCTTTTGTACAGATGTTGTCTAGAGTGAACCCAGCTACTGTAGCAGCAAAGCAGTGTGTGCTGGAAAGCCTTGTCAGAATGACATTTAATAGAGAAGGTACTGCACGCAGGAAATAAAAATGTGCATTATAAATATCATATGGGAGATACTGAGATTGAAGAAGGAAGCTATGAAAAATACCTAGGAGTTTATGTTGACTCGGAAATGTCTTCATCTAGACAATGTGGGGAAGCTATAATAAAGGCCAGCAAGATGCTTGGATATATAGTGAAAAGTGTTGAATTCAAATCAAGGGAAGTAATGCTAACACTTTACAATACATTAGTAAGAACTCATCTAGAATATTGTGTTCATTTCTGGTCACCTCACTACAAAAAGGATATTGCTGCTCTAGAAAAAGTGCAAAGAAGAGTAACCAGAAATAATTCTGATTTAAAAGGCATGTCATATGCAGACAGGCTTAAAGAATTTAATCTATTCAGTCTTGAATAAAGAAGACTATGCTGCGATCTGATTCAAGCCTTCAAAATTGTAAAAGGTATTAACAATGTCAACCCAAGGGACTTTTTCTACCTGAAAAAGAAACAAGGACCAGGGGTCACAAATGGAGTTTAGATAAAGGGGAATTCAGAACAGAAAACACCAGGCACGTTTTTTTACATAGAGAATTGTGAGGGTTTGGAACCAACTCCCCTGTATTGTTGTTGAAGCCGACACCCTGAGATCCTTCTAGAAGCTGCTTGATGAGATTCTGGAATCAATAAGCTACTAACAACTAAACGAGCAAGATGGGCCGAATGGCCTCCTCTTGTTTGTAAACTTTCTTATGTTCTTAATTAATCTCAAACCCAACAATGCCATATACAGTATGTGGATGAAACACTCAGATTTTTTTTGTTATTTTAGCGCAAAAAAACATCTTTTACTAATTTGTCAATGCCAACTTTTTCGCAATTCTGTAACTTAAAACACTACAGCACTGGTTTTCACAGAACTTGGACAAAAAATTATCCATCACATGGACACGGAGCACACTAAATGCCACCCTGATCCATTTTGAAAATGCAGAGAAAACAGAGCTTAAACAAGGTTCTGCCAGCCACTCTTACTTATAATGGTGCAGTCGCACTGTTATAATATATATCCCTTATTTCAGTTTGCAACTTGAGATTCTTGTTCATTGGCAGAAAAAAAAAAGATTTGAACATGTTGAAACTCACCATACAGCAGCATCTCATTAGTCTGTTTCCACATGGTTAGAGTGGAAAGGATGAATTAATGGTCTAGTGATCTGGAACGCTTGTGTTACGCACATGTATGTCAAGCAGTGCGCTGTACTTGGCTGTATTTGATCTGTTAGTAGCTGCGGTCCACCCCCAGCGTTCTTGCCGATTCTGGATAAAAAGGTTTAATCTGAAAAAGTACTGCACTGCTGCATCAGTGTCCTGACCTATCATCTATTATGCAGGTTTGCAATGAAGCTGACAGTAAGGTGAAGTTGGGGCAAGCAGCTAGCTCTCAACAGGAATTGTGGTGCATCTCAGATGTGTGTAATACATAAATCCAGTAAATGTTATAGTGGGGAAAAAAAAACAACAAACCAGGCTGAAGGTGAACAATTTAAAACAGCCTGGAGACAACTTACTATGAGTTTGTGCTGAATCAGTTGGTAGTCTGTATGTGTATCCTAGCTACCGGGACCTTCCAGAAGGTAGCAGGTGATTCAGCGGGGATCACCCAGTTAGCCATGTCCCGCCACCTCGACCAGTTCATAACCACGTTGCTGCGACGCGCTGAGGAGCATATTAAACATACAAGGAACATATGAGGAACATATAAAACATACAAGCAATAAGGCTCTTTTTTTTGTTTTGTTTCCATAACATATTTAATATGTTCATATCATAGTGATGTTTATCGTGTATTCCCATGCCCAACAGACGAGTGTGGAAACATGCACTCACCTCTGTCCAGCACACTGCCTTTCTTCTGTTCCTTTAATACGGTCCTATTAGCATATGGAAATGCATCGGTAATTAGAAACATGCTAGATGCAAATGTATTCTTGGTGGACATTCAATAAGCACATAGTATCAAATTTGAATTGGGCGAAAGCCCTAATTCTTCTGAATATACGAATATCTGTACGATAATTGCGATGCGCTAGTTCCAATGACTGCGCACTGCCGGCTCAAATAGTGTCGGGGTAACAGTCCACTCTGGAGTTGGGTAGAATAGTACAAACGTACAATACAACAGTAGGTATGCCTTGACGTTTTATTGTCTTTCCCCATCTGTATGAAACATATATGGTGACTTTTGGGAAACAGTTTATACTTTAAAAAAAAAAAAAAAAAACACAAAAAATAAATAAATAAATAAATAAAACATTTAGTTTCAAATCACCCAAACAACAATTACATAAAAACACTGTACTGGTCATTTGAACTTTAGTGTATGTGGCATGACTGTAAGCCTGCTGAATACTCTCTTATTAAACGATGCCATCTGTTTATTTCACAAAGCAATTTAAGCTCAACAGCTTTCTTTTTTAAGCAGTTTAAGTCAGCCTTCATTTCTGCAACACTTGCACGTAAACAAACAAACCTCTTACCGTACTTTTTGTTTGTTTGTTTTAACATTTACTGTGGTTTATAACAGTCACTTATTTTAGACTGTGCCAAGCCTTTTTCAGGTTAAACAAACCATTCCATCAAGATAAGCCATACGTTTTTATCCATTAGAATAGTTCTAATTGTCCTTCAATTAACAGTATGCCTCACTTAAGTGAGAAAACATTTGCGATGTCTTGCTGACTTTGCTTTCTTATTTTCAGATGCACACATGCAGGTTTTTTTTTTTTTTTCTTTTGCTCTGGTGTTAAACGTAGGGTCGACTCGCCATGTAAACTGCTTAACTTTGTTGTTTTAATTGGCAATGATTATTTCGCTGGCGCTACAGTGAGAGAAACTACAATGCTTATATTTACGTTTGCTTGACTTGGGAAGTTGGCAGGTGGCGGACAGTGGGGTGGCGATATAACGGGTCCAAATAGCACTGATTTTATAGTGGTGACATTTGTTCAAAGAGAATAGCTGGTGGTATAAAGGAGGGCGGTAGAACGCGGTACAACTAGTTTTTTCTATTATGTCTCAATCCTAAAATTCAGTGTGATGCAAAACTTTTGGCAGTAGCTGTACATTGTAACTATGAATAATAACAGTGTAATTGTCAGTACACATGTATTTAGTAAGTAAATACATAGTAATTAGAGACACTTAATGTATATTGTTACTGAAAATGCTCCTTCAATGCAATCAAATACACAAGTTGTAGTTATTTCAGTTTACAAAATAGGCTGGTGTAAATGCAGGTGTAAATTAGCCTCTCGTTCGCTCTGTGGAGGAAAGCGATGCAGCGCCAGTTGCTTGAAGTGAGTGTTTTAGGTGCCAGATGTTTGAATGATAAATAGAAGGATAAAGAGAACCCCCAAAGGTTCACTTCATGTCAGCATTCTTGTAAACACAATCAGAGAGCAGCAAGCGCTCTACAAATCCACCACAGACAGGGACCTCAAATATCAATTAGGGAAAGGGATGATCAAACTTTCAGCGGGGCACACTTTCTCAGGAAACTGACTGGAGTATAAGCTATGTGCTTCCTGCTATGCTTCCACTATTTAGAAGATAACTTTATCAATAGGGAACTGAGTTAACTTAAAACCTCAGTCTATTTGATATTGGATATGAGCATCTATGTATGGGTTATATTGACATTCATCTCAACAGAACACAGCTTTCAGCCTAGGGTCATTAACTTGTACTCGTGCCTTGATTTCCCACATAAACAGGCTTTCACTGTCCCATAACCCTATAATATTACTCCTCAGTATAAACTAACAATATTGTGTGCAGGTCCTACAAGCAGACCATGACAACTCTGAAAGTGTTTGGTTCACATTTTCATACTGGGAACCCACTGGGAACCAGTCCCTCATCTACAATAGGGGAAATGTTAGCAATACATTTTCTTCACCCATACCTTCAAAAACAGTATCTCTACTAAAGGGAGTTCTTTTTTTAGTTGATAGCCTATATTGAAGTATATTTGTACCAAACAAAGTCTCTCAAGAAATATAATGTGATTAAAAACTTGCGGAGATAACCCGAATCTCTGTCCCTCTTTTGTTACTGCTGTCTTCACTGTGTTTTGGTAGGAGCTCAACCACAACAAGCAGACAACGAGAACCTGCACTTCACATCAATTTCCACATTGGCTGTAACAGGCTCTCTGTCTCTTTGCCAAAAGAAAGGGATTGTGATAAGAATACCTCAGGTGTAATTTCTAAAATTTCTCGAATCACGTAAAAGCTAAAAATGGATTTTGTGACAGCAGATGACCTTTCGAGAATAATGAGGAAGGCTTCCTGTGAATCACAGATACCTGGCAGGTTCATCAAAACCACTTGGGCTGCCAAAGGGGAAAAAAGCTAGAGAAAGACAGTCTTGCAAAGTATTTACCATGCTGTTTGCAGAGTGGAACATTGCTTTCACAGCATGGTCATCGCATCTCTTCACATTACAAATAGCTAAAGGGGATGAACTCTCTTTCACTGCCTAAAAGCATTTGGAAAATTCTACTTTCACGGCAATGGGAATGAAATAGACCTCTTGCTGTTTTCAATAAAAGCATGCAGATGCTGCTTGACACTCAATCAACCTCATAATATTGTGAAAGACTTCCTGGGAGCTAGAGAAGCCTTATACCTAGTATGCACTGTAACTGGAAGCTTTGAATACACTCTAATGGCATTGTGGTACCTCCCTGACCCGTATAACGTTATGTCACGCATTGTGCATTTATGTGCCTTGACTCTAGGGAAAAACCTGCAATCGTGGCTTCACCCATTTCCATATGCACTAGAGTAACATGATCTTGGGAGTTGACGCAAGACAAGTGGTGTGTGATTGAATTCACTGAACATAAAGCCTGGGAAAAATTCAACCCCGTATAGAAGATCTGTGCTGGCTATTGGGTGCATGCATGATCCTGCTTGGGGGGGGGGGGGGGGGGAGCTCTGTGGGACGGCGGAATCATAGTATTGTGACTGTGAGGTCTCTCCACTCACAAGCGGGTCTTGGGCGCCAGAACCCCTCGTGAAATGGTGAGGTATTACTTCGTTGACGTCGTATTCCTTCGTTCTTGCCATTCGAGGATACAAGCGAGCGTGAGTTCTGCTCGGGCTGCTGGAGTTTAACACAGTGCATAGACCACTGAGGGGAATGCTATTGTTGGTAGCAGCCCTCAGTGTCGCCAAAGACAAAATAAAGCTTGTGCTCCTGTACGCTCTTTCAAAGACACTATCTGACTCCCGTGTGTTCAGTGAATCACCCACTCCCTTCTCACAAGGTCGAAATGGGTATGGGCATGGTTGGCTTTAACTTTGTGAACACCTCTAGTTTTCTGCAACTTATAATCAATGTAGGTTTATTTCTTCATGTTCTTCAAGCCATTGTTAACAAAAAAAATTGCATAACATGAAGAATAATGCGCTGTGCAGCTGCAGCTTCGCTGAGAAGAACGATTTCTTTGTTAGAAGAAAGAGCATGCTCCCCTAGTTACTGTGCAGATAAAACATTTGCATCTAAAGCACTGCTATTCACTCTTTCTGCTTTTTCTGAGTAATGTTTTTAATAGCTGTAGCACTTCAGTTCTTTCTGTACTTTTGTATTTTCCTTTAATCTCGCCTGCAGGCTTTTTTTTAATCTGCCCCCATGTCATCTGTGTGAGTAACAAGGACGTCTGTTGTTAATACAGCTACTTTGTATTGTTTCATTGCCTAATTAGGCCTGGATAGATATTTGTGGGTGTGTGTGTGTGTTTGATTTGCTGAAGTAATGTATTGTGTGTGTCACATCAGATTTGCAAACAGGCCATTTAACAATGAGAACACTGTCTTATATGATCTGGATGCAAAGATGGTTGCAATGCTTACATTATGAATATAAAATACTGGACACTTCAGGAATGCATGGGATAGGGAGCTGCTGTAAAAGTCACTGTTACAGTACAGGTATATATAGTGGGTACCACTTCATTAGCATGTCTAATGTTTTTTTGGGTGTTTTGTTTGGAACCTGCCTGTATGCAATGTTTTTGGGGAGTGGTCCTGTACTAGAGCCTCTTTTATTATATTGGAGTGCACCTTCACACCTTCATCTGAATGCACAAATTAAATGACTCCTTTGTTGTAAAAATACCTTGATTAAGGAAAAAACAGACAAAGTAAAATACATACAGGATATAGAACACAGACTGAACATACAAGACCATAGATTATACAGTTATGGCCAAAAGTTTTGCATCACCCGGTAGAATTAAATCGACTAAAGTCGGATGAAACCTGCTGAATAATATTAAGTTAACATATTGAATTCCGTACTCTTTGTAGTTTTCCATATACTTAACATAAAACTGACAAAAATTGAAAAATGTGACATTTCTAAATCTAACATGAAATACTGTACTACTGTTATGGCTTCCAGTATACTTCTGTGATATCATTTTGTAGTTTATTTATCACATGATGTTAAATAAAATATCTTCACTGTGTTCATATAGTGTTTTTTTGTATTATGTCTCAGTCTCTATATTCTGGGTGAAGCAACACTTTTTGCCCATGGCTTGTAGATACAGGACACTTGGTAATACATTGATTTGTTCAAACAGGGTAGGAGATACAGCAATAATGTAATAGGTGTTATGAGAGCATAGGTAGTATTACTGTTGTGCTAATCTTGCATGAATAATAAATTAACAGTATGTGAGCACTTAACATATGTCAATGTATCCACTAATTGGAAAATGTGTTGCCACTACCTTCAATAATATCCACTTCTGCCCTTCATGGAACTGTACTGAGAACGAGAAGAGTTGTTCACCCCCATGCTTCGGTCAAAATCCATTAGATTTCCAAACACTGGCAAGGCTAAATCTTTTACTGAATTGAACCCACGGAGAACCTAATCTAGCTGGTGTAGAGAGCTGCTCTCTGATCTACAGGTCATGTCACACCAAATGGATGGCTTATTTACCATTCACAATACATTTTAAATATAGGCAATTTACATAAAGTAACACTGTGTTATTGAAATGTAAATTAGCCCAGATGCATACTTGCAAAAATGTTTTCAGTTGGGATTTCAAAACAGTGAGCAATCTAAAAAAAAAGTTATTTTACACCTTCGTTGTAGAACTGGCTTTCTGAGCAAGATACTAATTATGTAATTGACTATTGATTATAAGTTTAGGGGTTTCCAAGTGGCACATCTGGTAAAGGTTGCCTGCGTGGAGTGCAGGATGCACCCTATAGCCTGGAGGTCACCAGTTCAAGTCCAGGCTATTCCACTGCAGAACATGGACGGGAGCGCCCAGGGGGTGGCGCACAATTGGCTGAGCACAGCCCAGGGGGGAGGGATTAGGTCGACCAGGGTGTCCTCAGCTCACCTCGCACCAGCGAGCTCTGTAGAGTGGCTGGTCGCCTGTGGGCTTGCCTGTAAGCTGCATTGTCCTCCGACACTGTAGCTCTGGGTTGGCTACATGGCGGGTCTGCAGAGTGAAAAGCAGTAGTCAGCTGATGGCACACACTTCAAAGGAAAGCACAGGGGTCGTAGCGGTGAGCTGAGCCTAAAACACAGTTGGACATTTCAAATTTGGATAATAATGGGGTAAAATCAATTGGCAACTACTAAATTTATAAAAAAATAAAAACAGGTTTGCATTATGTTTAAACTGTGTTTAACATGTTTTTACATTAAGTTGCTCTGCTGCAGTACTGAGCAGGTTTTGAGTTCTCTCACTTTCAAACCCTCAACAAGATCAGCTACATGTAGTTTCACACAGAATACGCTGACTTACAGTCGCAAATAAGTATATTTTTACTTTTAAGCTCATGTTTGACAACTTGGCTATGTGCCATAGAATGTTCTAGAAGTTTTGGCAGAATACCCCCACCCCCACCCCCCATTAACAGGAGGTTTGTTGAAGATTAGATTTAATTGGGTGTTCACCATAACAATCGGATATTGAACAGGAAAATGGGAGGGGAATCACCCATGATATTTGTGTATAAATATATATGTGTGTTTCCTATTCATTTCCTTGAAGTAAACTAACTGATATCTTTGTGCTAATGCAAACATATATGTTGAGTCAGATGGAGACTTGCAGTTGAAGTCGGAGTCTAACAATGTTTCTATGATTTTATTGGGGTATACCTTCATGTAATTTACCTTCATGTAAATTGTTTTTGATCAAAAAACAATGTGTCAGTCTGTTTTTCCGTACAACTTTTACAAAGGTTCTTTTGGAAGTCTGCTGTTGTGTCATTCATTTTACTAAGGCCAGAACATACTATTTCATGAGATGCTAATATGCAAAATTTCAGTACACTGATGAGAGAAGTGAGAATGCACTCTACTGTGTTTGTTTGGCTCACAACCCACAAAGAAACATTTACATGAAAAGATATATTCTGCAATAAATATGATCAAGCCATTCTTTGTGGCAACCTCAAGCAGTGATATTGTAACGACCAAGCATTACGGACATAGGACCGCAAAGGGTTAACAACATTTTCTATCCTTTAAGACAAAGCCTCAGCAAGATGACTTTTGTTAACCCTCCGACACAGAATGGTATGCAGGACTTTGTAATGGTCACTTTGCACATCTGAAAGGCAGTTGCACTGTCCTCCCTAAGGAGATATTACTGGCCCTATTTAATACTAAAACAAGCCAGTAAGAGTGACAGAGAGCAAACGCAGGGATGACACAGGTGTCATGAAAAAACGGTTTATTGTTGTGAACAATAATAACAACAAATGAAAAAATGAACAAAACAACATACAAATGGGTATAGAACAGGAAAAGAAAGGAGACAAAAAAATGTAGAAAAGAGTAATTCTAATAATGATAAGAAAAAAATAGATAACTGTAGAGAGCAGATAAGTAAAGGTGCAGGTGAGTATGTTGGTACAAACTGAAGGACAAACGGTATCACAAAATAGAAATTAGGGTCTCCAATAAATCCACACTTACAAACACAATGCACAGACACACACAGAGAAAGGCAAATGAAATAACTACATTTTCCTGTCTACTGCATGCATTTGATTATTATGAGTACAGCGTACAAACCAGCTGAAAGTTATATGTATGTTTGTAATGAATGCTGACGAAATACAGACAAATCATTTTTACCGTAAATAAATAAAACCAATAAATATGTTTTTTATTTAGTCATAAGGAAAGGTTTTGACTAAAAAATAACATGTAGGCAACAAATAATGAACAGGGTGGAACAACCACAACAACACATCCTAGCAAAAAATAAATAAACTAGAGAGAAGGAGAGAGAGAGAGATGAATAAATCATATACAGGTTGTGAGGGTGGAGGGAGTGAGTCTAATGCTTCAGCGTATGATTCACCATGAAGCATGGAGCAACGCACAGAGTTTGGAGCCGCCTCTTCGCTGTCACTTGATGTTGATGGTAAATATTCTTCGCTTATGTCTTCACTGACACACTCGCAGACATCTGATTCAGTGGAAGAATTGTATGTATTTGAATTTAAATTGAAATCTGAATTCAGTATTATTACTAATACTTCTTTCTCACTAGGCGATTTTTGCTGGTTTACAAACACTGTTGACTTTTTTGTGACTGATAATTATATGTAATTCAGTCAATATCTGGCAGAGGGTGCAAGGGCCCAATATAAGATATTACAGAAACCTTGAGTTACAATATTGTGAGATGTAGGCTCAGTAAGTCAAGTTTAAATTTGCAGAACGTACCGGTACGTTCATACTCTCTGGGGACCAGAGAGCAGCGAATGTACCGGTAAGTTTGTACTATTCAAAGTGTTCACCTGGCCGGGCTACTGACCCCGCTTAAAGGGACAGGTGCGTGCGCTTGTCCACCCACATTATGTAGCATTGGGCTTGCGACAACTTGACAGACATCAGTTTTTGCAACACTTTTTGCCATGGTAGTAATGCAGGCATGAATATGACAGTTTGTTAAATCACCACATTGTCCAAGTAAAATGGTTTTATTTCACATGTTATATTGTCACATTTAATGCAAGAGATAGAAATCATTGTTGGAGACACATTCTCCAAACCCCTTGCAGTACCACTGGTCTATTTGATCCAAAATGCGCTCTTCATTTCAAAAAGAAAATGTTTGTCTTGTCAGTGCTATCGCATGCATCTAGACCTACCTGTCAACAAACAAACTACTTGTTAGTGTTTCAGAGACATTACATGCAATTTAGAATTTCTAGCTAACCGTTTATAGAACAAAAGTCTTGGAATAATCTTGATATCAGCGACACACTATAAAAGCACATTCTAAATAAATAAATCCTACAAGACACATATCTAGTACACCTCTTAATAACTGAAAAACAAATTGGGGCTGGTGTTAACAGGAGTAAAACTAACTTCACACTTCACACACAGCCACTTCTGTGAGGTGGCGACAGGATATGGACATGGACAGGACTGTGTTGTTAAGAGTACCTTATTATAAGCTTTGAAAAGCCTAGAAACAAAGCACAAAAGAAGACTATTAATGGAAACACCTCATTGATAAACTACCCGTGACATCGGGTTTTAATTGCTTACATTAGACTACCGCTGGTTGCCTTTAAAACATATTTGTTCTTGGGGCTCAATGAATATTGAATTTGTGCTCGCCTGGGTAACAATACTGGCTGTGAACGATGGAGCCACTGGGGGGAAAGTTACAATAATGTGCTAGAATGTTCCATTAGGTATTTTTAAAAGGCTATTAAAGGGGGTGTGACACAATGTAAAATGGCAAGCAACTGCAACTGCTGAGTCAGATTGCACACGTAATTGAAGATGTCCGTACTGCCCCCTTCATTCAATACAGAACAGCCCTTTCCCTGTAACTACTCATTCTTCTGTAATCTACATGTCATTCTTACTGTATGTTCCATATTTATGTTGTTGTGAAAAGTATACTATTGATTTTTGTATTAGGTTCTGAAGTCCATTCTGGGAATATCCTACCAATGAAGATGGCTAACTGTATCAAAATAAGGACAAGAACAACTCCTGAAACATTTGCTTTATCTTTGATATCCCATATTTCTTGGGGACAGACATGCAGATGGTTTGGTAGAGTAAAAGAATTAATTGAATTTTACGAAATATATAAAAAAAATTCATGCTACATCATTGTGACAGAGAAAGAATGAATCTTCATTATTAATCTCCCTCCTGACCTGTGAGGGCGATGTGTAAAGGGAACTGGGTGGTCTGGCAATTCATTCCAGGGAAAGGTGGAAGTCGGCCATCTAGAAAGGGGGAAGAGCAGCAGCACGCCAAGTCATCGCCCCAGACGGGAGGCGATGTGGCAATCACGGATTGGAGGAAAAGCGATTGAACTCGCTAACCAAGGGGGCGTGGCTGGAGGTACAAAAGGGGATGTGGCCGAATGAACTGTTCCTTTGGTATGGTTGAGACAGAAACCACTGAAGGACTGTGGTACAACCATGAGTGTTTAATATTTGTTTTGTAGTACTAATTGTAAATGTTTGTTCTTGTTAAACAGATAACACATACCAGGAGCAGTCGTTAAGGCCAGCACCAACCCTGACAGCTCTGCACTGCTTACTGTTCACTAATAAATTGTATTTCACCACTGCAGCACTCACTCTGGACTTGTGATTGCGTCTGTGTTCTGTGTGTGTGTTTATTATTTTAGGACTGAACCCCATTGTTTCACTGTGCACTACACATTGCTGTGTATTGCCAGGGACTATTATTTAAGGTCACCAAACGACCCGGATTATAAACGAATAAAGGATTATTTGGACTGTGAACTTTATTGTCTGTGACTAGTTTAAGCATTGCATCACCTCTACACCTGCGCACTGCAAACCACTTTACCACAATCATGTAAAGAGAGTTCATTTTAAACAAATCTGAAACTTTATATAGATTATATTTTCAATAAATAATAAAATAAAACAAGAGACGATACAAGAAATGAGGTTGCAAAGGCACTCCAAAAGTTAAGTGTTAAGTTAAAGTTTGTTCTGTATCTCTGCTTCACACCAGAAAGCAATTTCTTTCCAATTAAAATAAGAAATATATGGATGGATCACACTAATTTACTGAGTTACCGTTTAACTAAATGTCTTTGCTTTACAGGAACAATTACATTAGAACTTCACAAACAAAAGCCAGTGATTTATGTAAAGGTATAGTTATTATAAATGTTCTAGTTAGATTTTTGCTATGAAATAAGGCACTAAAACTAGTTGTGTGTGCTTTGATTATACTGCCTAACTGCGCAGCGTTGCCTCATGACAAGGACAGCGGGGTGAAATAAAAAAAATAAATACAAAAAAAAAAGATTGTTTTCAGAATGCTTTAAATAATAAGAAAATAGATGGAAACATTTTATTCTGAGAAACAAAAAGTAATGCAATAGAGCAGGGGTTCTCAATTTTCCTTTTGCTGGACCCACACAGCACAGACACACACACACACACACACACACACACACACACACACACAGCACAGACACACAGCACAGACACACACACACAGCACAGACACACAGACACACACACACACACACAGACACACACACACACACACACACACACAGCACAGACACACACACGGCACAGACACACAGACACACACACACACACACAGACACACACACACACACACACACACACAGCACACACACACACACACACACACACACACACACACACACACACACACACACACACACACACACACACACACAGCACAGACACACAAACACACACACAGCACAGACACACACAGTACAGACACACACAGTACAGACACAGCACAGACACACACACACAGTACAGACACACACACACAGACACACACACACACAGCACAGACACACAAACACACACACAGAACAGACACACACAGTACAGACACACACAGTACAGACACAGCACAGACACACACACACGCACACAGGCACACACACACACAGACACACAAACACAGCACAGACACACACACACAGCACAGACACCCAAACAAACACACGCACAAACACAGAGACACACACACACACAATTGTGTTAAAATAAATAGCAATAAAGCAATTAGCAATTAGCAAATTAGCAATAATTTAGAGTAAAATAAATACTTTAATGCCAACGTTAATTGCTGCGTGACATTAACTCTGATTTAAAAAGCTGAATGTGACTAGAGAAATACAAACAATTCTAGATTTATTTTTGCTACCCTAGATAAATTAATTAATCCTTCCCTTAATAGTCCCTTTTAATTGCACATTATTAATTCACGTGCAGTTATACCGAGACTCAAATTGAATGATTGATTAGCAATCAAGTCTCAGTACAGCTGCATAAAAGCAGCATGTTTTCACTCACTCGGGGTTGTGTGTTTGGTGAGTGGAGAACGGGATTGGAGACGGAGGTAATAATCATAGTAATAGTTAAAGTAAGAACTTCCACTCCACCTCTCTGTTTATTCTGTGTTGTTTCCTGGTTCTGCTCTGACGTCACCCACTACAGCCGTCTTTGTGACAAGGCTACTATGTTTTTTTTTTTTTTTTTCTTTGATTACCTTGCAGGAACTGACAGCTAGTTCAACATATGAGAGTTACTACATGCTCTCTTGATCCTATTCCTACAAAAATATTCAAAGATGTTCTTGGTTTTATTAATACCCACATTTTAAACATTATGAATGGTTCCTTTTCCTCTGGTACAGTTCCCTCAGCTCTTAAGGTTGCTGTGGTAAAGCCTGTGGTTAAGAAACACAATTTGGACAATTTGGTCCTCAATAACTATAGGTCAATCTCAAACCTAGCATTCTGAGATGAGTTTCTAGAGAGAATTGTGAACGATCTGCTGATAAGCTCTGAATCAGGCTTCCATCAGTTTTAATTCTTCTAGATCTAAGTGTTGCCTTTGACAGTGTAGACCATTCCATCCTACTGAATCATCCTGAAAGCACAGTGGGACTGTCTGGCCTTATCCTATCCTGCTTCAAATCTTTCTGATAGGTTTCACTTTGTCTCTACGGGGGGGGGGGGGGGGGTCATTCTAGGTCCCTTGCTGTTTTCGTTATATATGCTACCGTTAGGTGACATTATCCAAAGACACAGAGTGAACTTCCATTGCTATGCTGATGATATTCATCTATATTTGTCCCTAAAGCCAGGAATTTCTTCTGCCTGGGTGATATTAGCTACTAGCCTTACAGACATCAAGCATTGGATGACACAGAATTTTTTAATGTTGAATTCAGATAAAACAGAGATTATGCACAGAACCAACTAAAAGGAAATGTGGGATTACATGAGCTTGACCCTTGCAGTCTCTCATCAAAACTTAAACTAGAAATTAAGAGTTTGGGGGTCATTTTTTATCCTGATCTCTCATTTGAGACTGATATTAGGGAAGTTACTAAAGTATCTTTTAACCATTTGAGAAATATAGACAAATTTAGACCAATTATTATTTGAATCTGATGCCTAGAGATTAATGCATACCTTTGTTTCATCTAGAATTGATTACTGTAATGCACTTTTTGCTGGTGTCCCAGAACGTGTGGTATCCCGCTTGCAGCTTGTTCAGAATACCGTAGCTAGAATTCTGACTAAAACCAGGAAAAGTGAACATATTACCCTTGTTAGGGCATCTTTACACCGGCTCCCTGTGCAGTTTAGAACTGATTTTAAAGTTTTGCTGTTAACTTACAAGGCCCTGAATGGATTAGCACCTAGTTATTTGCAGGAGTTAATGACTCTTCCAAACCTCACTCTGAGATCATAAGAAGTATGGCTTTTTCTTGTAGTGCTCCTAAATTATGGGATGCTCTGCCTTTGTTTGTCAGGGAAACTGCGACCATTACAGTTTTCAAGACAAGACTAAAAACGCACTTTTATAAACTTGCTTATCTTAATGGGTTTTAATGTAACTTTAAAAGAAGATATTAAGCAAAACAACCACACATTTACATGTTAGTTTGGAAAAACCGGGTAAAGAAATGATTGCATTTAATGTACCAAACCAAAAGCAAGCATTAATAGACTGCTAATGACAAACATTTTCTGCATTTTATTTGTAACTATACTAGTCTGTGTCGTGGACAGTGCAGCTTAAGAAAACCTACGGACCAAAATATGGGTTTGATAGGGTTTCTAGTAAACAAACTACTTTTATAACACATTTGATTTTTATACAGATGGTTCACTTCCACTCACCTTCCCACCAAACATTTGTTTCGAAAGTTGTCACTCAAACTTGCCATGTGTGGTGGGCAGGGAGAGGCAATGCTGTTAAGGGCTGTGCGTTTCTGGTTTAGCTCTATTCGAGTAAAACAAAAACAAAATAAAATTAATTTGCTGACCAGTAAAACACTGCGGGAGGGCTGGCTTCATAATACATCTTTTACTGTTAGGGATACGTGAATACGCATTGTAATGAAATGCTAAGGATTTGAAGGTTATGACAATATTCTGTGATCACGCAACCCCCTTACAATAGCCATGTGACCCTCTTTTGGGTCCCTAGTTTGAGAAACGCTGCAGTAGAGGGTTAATTCAAAATGAGTGAACACATCTGGGTTGGGCATGGATCCATAATGAAATCAATGCATTTACTGTGTATCAAAAAACAATATAACAAGACAGTATACATATTGTGCATCAAAAACAAACAACTTTACTAGAAGAGCAAAAATATAATGTAACGATCTGTGCATTTGTGTGTTCTTCCCTGTATTCCTGTTGTTTCTATTGTGAATCTCGCTGTGTATTTCCCGCCGCTCTGTGTGTGATTCTAGCCTGCTTGTGCGTATTTATGTCTCCCCAGTGATTGGCCCCATCTGTGTGTGCTCCCATTGGTCCGAAGTGTGCGGCCGAGGACCAATGGGAGCACACACAGATATGTGTGTAAACTCTGCCCCTGATTTACCTACGGAGGTGAAGCTAAAGTAAGAAAAAGGGCTGTGCCTGGCATGCTGTGTCACTGCTCTTGAAAGCTGAGAACCTGACAGAGCTGTGTGTCTTGAGAAGAGCGTGCTCAATAAAAGCATTAAAAGAAACAGGCATCTCCTGTTTTCTGCCTCTTGCACAACATTCTACAATATGCTATTTTATAAAAGTACTTTTACATAGGTTAAAAAATAAATTGTTTCAGCGCAATTAGGGTTTCATATGACTCCATGTACATTAGGGAAGTTTTGGAGTTCAACTCCCATCACAGTGTATTCTGGTACATTTCACAGCAGGACTACACATACCAGAATGCACTGGGGTGAGTTGAAAAGCCTAAACTGTCCCAGACTGTCCTAGTGTACATGAAGTCATGTGGTAACCCTAAGTGCAATACAAGGCTATCTGTTTTCTATTTAGAGCACAAACTTAACCTAAATCACAGCATTACCCCAAATCCTTAACTTAATTCCTAAACTCAAAGTCAGTGGGTTGACTGAAATAATACTCTCAATAAAAGAGATGCTATTTAAAGTGGAATTATTCCACCTGGTCCTGTCCCAGTTGGGATTGTTACCTGCTTAAATCAGAACAGTTTGATTCTCTTTAATAAGGGTTACTGTTCCACTCTATCTTCATGGAATCATTTGGTAAATAAAAACATAAAAACATACAATGTCAAAAAAACGCCTCTGCAGCACAAAGGGCATCCATTCGTAAAGATCACCGAAATGAACTGGGTCACCAGAACGCACAGACAACGCCACAACTGCTTGATTGAACATTATTGCTCCGCAAACTGAACAGATCTGTCTGCACACAGCATACTAATTCTTTGAGACTGAGATAAGGGCCCCGGTGAAGTGAAGTGTATCAGCAACAAAGTGTCTGTCCTTGTATAACCACAGACAGGCAACAACCATCCTGCATTAAAACTAACACTGAAAACAGCAGCAACGTGTCTATCCTTGCACAAGCATACACAGGCAGCAACCATCCAGCATTAAAACTAACACTGAAAACAACAGCAAAGTGTCTGTCCTTGTATACCCACAGACAGGCAACAACTATCCTGCATTAAAACTAACACTGAAAACAGCAGCAACGTGTCTGTCCTTGTATAACTACAGACAGGCAGCAACCATCCCGCATTAAAACTAACTCTGAAAATGTTAGTGACTTTTGCCCCCACACACATACAAGGTGTGTACAGTGCTTATTAGTGTCTAAAGGATGAGGTAGTGTTTTCATTACAGTAATTAACTTCCAGTCCTTCTTCCAAGATCATTGCACAAGAGGACACAAAGGGCACATTTGTGCATCTGCTCTGATTTCAGTACTTCTTGAGTTTACTCAAAGCAAAGAAAAGAAAACTCAACAGCCCCAACTTTAGTTTAACCCTAGATCCACCATGCGGGTCAGTTTGACCCATTTTGCATTTAAAATATTACTCTTCCCTTGTAAATCATATGTGTATGTTCGGTTTTGAGTTTTCCTAAATATATGAATTTAATATCCTGAAGGCGTTTGATAGCCAGAATCGCAAAAATAATAAAGTTATAAACAGTTCTACCTAGAACCGCCACGCGGGTCAATGTGACCCAGGCATTACAATACATGTCTTTTTTTTTTTTTTAAATAATGTAAGATATTCTATTTTTTTTGTAAATGCAACACACAAGAATTTTTTTATTTTTTTCTTTAAAGCCTTTCTTTGTTTGTAGACTGACTATGAGACAGAGATTGCTATAATTGTGGATTTGTCAAGATGCCAACTCAGTGAAAGCCTAGTTGCTTATTTTTTCAATGTACCTGGGAGACAACAATCCTTTGTTTTGTTCCAGAAATGCAACTGGGAATATATCAGAAGGAAATATTTAATCTTCTATTTAAATACAGTGTTTCTGCGATGCAAATGTTAGATGTGATGTTCATGAAGAAAACTTTTCGATTGTATCTGATAGCATGTCTTTCATTTTCATATTGAAGTGGTTTAAAAATGTATAGGTCAAAGTGACCCATGTGACAGATCTAGGTAGTTAAAAAATCCATTTGCATGCAGGATGCATTTATAAAAGATCTATAAGCATGTTACAAGACAATTAGAAAAGTATTAACAATGAGTAACAACTTATTGTAATGAATACAGGCTTCATACCTTGTTATAAAATAAACGTACATGACCGAGTTACATTGGCATAGCCTTTAATAAAATTAGCTGCTTTTTTTATAACATACATTATGACAAACTGCCTTATTTTCCCTAAGGTATAACAGAGGGAAAATCTAGTTTTTATTTTAACTAAATAAGCATGAGATGACAGATTATATATTTTTTTAAATAAATAAATAAATACAATTCCTATTGATATATTTTGTATAAAAACAGAACATTTCAGATCTGCTGTAATTTATAAATTAATACCACAGTAATATGCCTGATAGGGAGTCAGGCTTCATTTGTATTCCGGGACATTTGGCTATATTTTAGAGAAATGTTTTTTTCCCGAGTTAACAAGAAAGGATTTTGATAACACTTTGTCAAGAGGGAGATTCATGGTTAAAAGATTTTTTTTTTTTTTTTTTTTTTTTGCGGAATCGTTTTGATAATGACATGGAAATGTAATACACTATTAATCTCCCAACTGGTTTCGGGGAGCACAGATCCTGACGCAGGCTTTTCAAATGCCAGGAGCTAGCCTTGAAATGTATTTATTTAGTCTATCCATATGAAAACAATGGATCCCTTCAAACACAAGCTTTGCCACATGTGTGTAAATGACTTTGAATGCATGAAGTACCATTCTGTAAATCAGGATAATTTGGTATGAAATATTGAATCTATGCTTCAGTGACTGCATCTGCCAAAGTGATTTATTTTATTTAGCTATTCTAATGCACCAATCAAAATATATTAGCATGACAATTATATTGCTTTAAGTGTCTTTGATAATTCTATAAGACCTGTGGCACATACTGCTTAAGTATCAGTGTAAAATGATTTCCAACATAACATTACACTTTCAAAGTGAGACTGTTGCAATATTTAAACAACTTTAGAACATTCCCTTTTCTTTCTGTCAAAGTAATGGGATGGACTGAACTGCCTAATCTGAATTGATTATGGTAGTGCTGGTTATGAAGGAGATAAAGTTCCTTATATAGAACATTAAGCACCCCACTTCGTAGTGATCACCCCATTATAGTGTGTCAGTGAGTGTGGAAGCGATGCTGAACACTGTGTAGGGCTCAGAACACACTCATGACTTATTGTCATCATTGTCTTATGCGCTGGGGCACTTAGCCCTACAACATCTTCCAAAACTCAATCACGGTTTACACCCCAGCGTTGGCTTCATATTATAATTCACATGTTCCAGGTAATGCATTAGGACGGGAGTGCAGTGCATGAAGAGGCATCCCACGTAAAGTTTTCCACAGTACAGAATGTCATTTTCCTTACTGTTTCCTTTACAACCACGCTGAGCATGTATGCAGGGTACAATTAAATCCCCAGGATGCGGATTGTGCTCAATTTCCAGAACTCCTGGCAAAATCTAAGCTTGTTTTGTCATGTGTAACAATGTGACCAATTAACATTTGCAGTTGAAAGTAAGTGTGTAGGTGCACAGGAGGGGGTCCTCCCCCCCACCGTACCCCATGGGGAGGGGCAGCCAGTTTCTTAGCAACAAAGTCAGCAAAGCAGTACATGCATTACAGCAGACTAAAGAAATATAAACAATTCCAGTCTTTACGTACTTTTTCTTTCCATTGAAAGTTCTTATTTGATGTAAAAAGGTTTTTTTTCTGACTACTGCCAACTAATCTTAGATAAATACTCTGCCAAAATGTAACCCTGTGCAATGGGTTGTGCAATGCTATCACAGGACAGCATGATGAAAATAAAGCCATATAAATGAGTACATGACATGCACCCGAGTTCAAAGCCACACATGCCATGGTGTTTCATTTAAAGTACAATATTTTGTAATCAAATGCTAGGCGACAGGAGAAAAAGAAATAAGAGAAAAGCTAAAATTACATTTTCTTTACTGGGGGACACAAAAAATAGAAAGGTGACTCTTGAGTTTCAGTGTCAAGATATGAATTCCTTGTATGTCTGGAGTTTCATCATATTGGAACTGCTGCATGCACGATCCAGCTGTGATCTGTGTGAAATCCAGTTAAGCCTTGCTAAATTGAAGGGAATAGAGTCGACGTTTGACAGATTTTGTGAGAAATTGAATTGGACTGGTATGAACTGAATGCTGATTTATGCCTGCAGACACTACAGTGTTTGTTCGGAAGACCGCGAGTTGAGAACAAAGCTTTCTGTCTCAGTTTGAGCCAATAGCTCGTGACGGATATGAAAAAGGATCCCACAATCCCAGCATTAAAATAATTATATTTCTTAATCCTTCATCAGCGGCAAAGGGTGCAAAGTTGCCAGAACGTGTTTAAAATTAGAAATATGTTTTTTAGAAGTTCCAGTGTTCACCTTTTGATGTAATTAAACAGTAATTGGTTACTTTCATTTTGATGGCAAGACTCCATTCTGACTTTCAGAAACTGGGCAGTGAGACACACATTCATGCAGAACCAATTGCTGAGCACTTAGTTTTGGAATGAAAAAAACACACACACACACACACACACACACACACACACACACACACACATATATCTATATCTATATATATATATATATATATATATATATATATATATATATATATATATATATATATATATATATATATATATATATATATATAGATAGATAGATAGATATATAGATATAGATATAGATATATAGATATAGATATAGATATAGATAGATATTGCAGAATAACTAAGGGGAAACATGTCTTTATTTATTCAAGGTGTTCCATTTGTTCTTTTCTTATGCTGACTGAGTGACAAAGCTCTTCAAAATTGCAGTATCTCTCCACTCAAATTAAATTTGAAAAAAAAGTTTTTAAAATATGTTGTATTGAAAAGCTCTGCACCAGAGAAAAGATTTGCTTTTTGAGTAGGTGTGTCAGCCATCAGTTGTGTGATGAAGCACAGTTTATGTTCTATTAATAACTTTATAAATGTCCAGACGGTCTAAACAATCCCACAGTATTCCGATCTGACAATCAGCAAGCTGGTTTATACCAATACAGCACTGTTAATATTAACACAGAGTTTGTACCTGAATAATATTCTTAACATCATTACAACAATACACACACACATCACAAGGATCTAAAGCGCTTCACAAAAAATCTAATATGGTCTGATACAGAATTTAATAAAACAGCAATTAAAAAAAGAGATATAACATGTTGTTTTAATTGTAACATTTGAAAAAACAACATTAAAAACTGTTTATAAAAATAGAACAGCTAAAAGCAGTCCAATAAAAAACATCAGTGGGTTTGCCCACTGCAATACAATAAACTGTAAAAACACACGGCTTGAGAACCAAGAGGGCTCAAGTGTATTCGTGAAAGAGAGCAAGGTGCTTCTGTTTGAATGACTAAGGAAAGACAATACATGTGGCACGTTTTTAAGCAGACGTGCCAAAGAAATCCCTTATCATTGTCCCGCATGTCTTAGGAGAGGAGGAGGATCAACCTGGCACTGCCAATGCGTCACACAATGTGCAGTGAAAGGTGCTTGATGGTTATGGAGGATGGTACCATATTAACCCCACTTGACTTAAAGATCCCTTGACTGGAAAACCTTTGTGGTTAACCTTGAGGTAACTGAATGGGTGGTGACTGGGGGAGGTGGAGGGATGTGTGAACCATGAAAGGTTTAAGCCAGCCCATATATATATATATATATATATATTATATTATATATATATATATATATATATATATATATATATATATATATTCTTTATGAATGGTTAAAAGGTGTTGTGTTGGAAGGGGGAGGAGGGGGCGGCCTTTCTTTCCATTTAATAGGTGTTGGATGAACATTTACTTTAGAGAAACTAGACAGTTCAAAAATTAGCAAGGTTACATAGACAGCTAGTATGAAGGCAGTTTGGTTTCAATATTAAGTGAAGCAGCCAGATGGCAGGAAAGCTTTAGTGTTCCTAAATTTTACGACAACTTAAGGAAGTGACACCCTTGGCTAAACATTCCTTTCCTACAGTTTAAACTTCAAAGAAAATAATCAAAAAGATTACTCCTTTATTCTTCTCTCTTCCTCCCTTTTCAACTATAGTTGTATTGCCTTGTGAGTGAAACATCAAAGGATATTTTGAAGTGGTGTTCTCTTGGAGATAGAGAAAAGTGGACCCCACATTTTCACCAATACTATTGGTTGCTAGGAGGCTTGAACTTGCATCATTATGTAATTGTCTTTTCTGATAGGTTCAGAAAAAAGGGGTGATGTCATAAGGGAAGCCTATATTAATTAAAACATTGTATTGTCTTGTGGACTCCCTTCAACCTGTGCTTGGGGAGGGGAGTCTCCAGCACCATCACTATGTCAATGAAAAAGATCTGAAGCAGCAACTAAGGTTTGGAATCATAATAATTTCATACTCACTAATACACGGGAAAAAAAAAAGTTGAAATGTTTTAATTGTACAATAGGAATCATTCTCGTTTGAGCTCCACAAATAGGGTTTGCATTGACTGATAAAATACTTGCTCTTTGAATGCAGTAATGTCTTAGGTGACGAGATCACCTGCCTATGTAAATGTATTGTTGCTTGCTATAATGAGCAGATGAGAGGAATTGCCTTGTAAAGGCCTGAATCATTCAAGGAGATTCAGAAAGACTAAGCTCCTAGACATTCAAGCTGAAAATGGTATTTAATGATAATAAATGTAAGATTGTGCAGCAGCAGGCAGTACTGCATAGAAGAGGCAGTAAAGAAATGAAGTAAGAAAAGATGAATAAAGCTTGTCATGTACAGGGGACCATAGCCTATAGTAGGGGCGCCGCCAGGGCCTGGGGAGAAGTGCTCAGGCAGGTTTACTTTTCTTACTCCTTACTCAAAGATATTGATGTAAGAAGAAAACAAGTGGAAATGTAGATGGGCAAGAGCGTGGCTTGAACCTGAATTTAGTTCCTTATCCTCTGGGATGAGAGGGAAAGGAAGTAATGATCTCGAGGGGGGGGGGGGGGGGGGGTGTGCAGGCTGACTTTATCTCAGCACATAATTTGATTAATAATAAAAAAAAGTGTTTCAACTTCATTTCCATTTTACCGCAACCAATAAACTATAAAAAGGTTCACTTTTCTTTTTGGGTTGTTTTTCAAAGGTTTAAGTGTGAAATTAGAATTTAGTCATCTCTCATTAGGTGTGAGATATATAACAATCACGTGAGAGGGGAATTGACATTCTCTTTTAAGGGCAAGTTTATTACCCCTTGTTGTATAGAATGAAGAGGTGTACTGTTCAGAGGATTACCCACACAGACAGCCTTCATCACTCTTCAGTATCTCCAGAGATGTGTTGGCAGGCACTTTGCTTCTAATCTTCCGCTATTTTTGTTTATTCTTGTGTTCTAAAGGTCGTTAGCCAAATGTAAGATGTCACCAGGTTTCCTGACACAGCTGCACCAGCTTCTCCCCAAAGATAAGTGTCCTCCACTCCTCACAAGGTCACCCTAATTGATCCCCTGTGCACGACAAGGGCCCAGGTTGCAGATTATTTTACAAAGTCTGATGGAATTCCTCAGTTCAGTGGCTTAGATAATCCCAGTGGTCTTAGAAACAAATACAGCTATAATAAGGTGCTGTAATGTGTTTGAAAGTTATTTGACAAATGAGAAAAGCTGGAGACAATCTTTCATTCTGCTGCATTTTTCTACTCTGATGCATTATGAGCAGCAACAATCTCCTCAAAGCCTCCACTAGTGTTTTCTACTATTGTAACAACCTTGACTTGCCTAAAGAAGGAAAAACATTCAGTGAAAAAGCTCCCATCACTCGATTTTCAAGGTGTGGTATCTGAAGCATAATCAACAAGTACAGAGAAACATCATCTGTAATTGATAAACTCAGGACTGGAAGACCCTTAAAAAGCTGGATTTTTTTGGCCTAAAAGCAGAGCGTTATGTTTGGCGCAAACCCAACACACTGCATCACCCAAAGAACATTATCCCTACTGTGAAGCATGGTGGTGACAGCATCATGTTATAGGGATGTGTCCATCAACACTCCCCAAGGAATTTGATAGAACTTGAACAGTTTTGTAAAGAACAATGGTCAAATATTGCCAAATCTAGGTGTGCAAAGTTGGTAGAGACCTATCCCAACAGACTCACAGCTGTAATTGCTGCCAAAGGTGCTTCCACCAAATATTAACTCAGGGGGGTGGAGACTTATCCAATTATGATCTTTCAGTTTTGTATTTTTAATATATAATTTTTTTCTCAATAAAAACTTTTCCCCTTAAAAGTGTGGAGTATGGTGTGTAGGTAAGTGGGAAAAAAATCCAGATTTAAATATATGAAATTCTGAGGCACTGACACAACAAATGTGAAAAAATTTCTATAGACACTGTAGATTTAAAAAGAAAAAAAAAAAACAGAGGTACTCGTTTTGTTTTGTAGAGACCATCTACACCGGCTCCACTGCACTTGAGTTGATTAGAGACAGTCTCACTCACAACCAGTTCCACACTGTTCTTTTCTTGCATTTAATCCTGTTTTTCCCCCCAAGATTAAACACTGTTCTTCATTTACTTATCTCCACTTTCCTGTTCTACCTCGTTCATAAGCCTTTTTACCCACCAACTTGGTTCCCAACACAGCAACCAGCTTGCACCTGTTTGATTCTGTATTGACCTTAAAATTGTTCTTGTTCTGTCTTGTCACCGCTCCCCTGACTCTCACACTGAGCTCCTATACCGTTTACTCTAAACCAGATTCCTTATATACCCCAAAATTCCCGCTGCAACTAATCAGCTGACCTCTGGGATTAAAGGAATCTTGGGACCTGTAGTCCATTACACATAGAATATTACTTGGTTCACAAACGATCTGCTTATGTTTTATACATATATTGTACAATTCATTTTCTTGTTTTAAATTCCATTGATTTTCTGAGGTATCCATTGAATTGACCATGTTTAAAAGAGATACAGTGATGTCTGTACAGGCAGATTGACAAATGGACAGATATTTCATTGCCAGACACATACAGGATCCAGACAGATTGAGCTGTATTCCTGAACACTGACATTCAATTAAAAGCACAATTTAGAAATAAGTTGCAACTGTATTTGTTCAACAGCACTTAAAGAAACTCAATTTAATAAGATCAGGCAAACAGTTTAACAAGGCTTTGTCTGTGTCTTTGTGTTAAAGTGTAATTGCCATCAAAATTAATATATGCAGTGAAGTAGTATTTGCCAAAGAATTAACCATCAGCCCTTTCTTAGTGTTTAACTATACAGTATGTGTGAGTCTATGTAAAGTAATGAAGCTTGGGGACAAAGCCGAAAACATTGTTCAGGGTTTTCAGATTCATCCTCAACCCACAGAATTGAACTTTTTCCCTGTATATAGCAGCCTTGAAAAGACAGCGAGAGAGAGAGAGAGAGAGAGAGAGAGAGAGAGAGAGAGAGAGAGAGAGAGAGAGAGCAATATTTATAGTTTTTAACATTATCTTATATGCTCATGAATATACGAGTACTGCACAGTTGGTATATATCATATATTATACTATATATTGCAACATATATCTATATATTATACTATATATATATATATATATATATATATCTACTATATATGTATACTATATATATATATATATATCTATATATAATTATATGATGAAGAAAGCTGTCACCGTATGCCGCCACGTCCCTAAATTATATATATATATATATATATATATATATATATATTCTTTCTCAGTGGCATACTGCTGGTGCAGGGGATTTGCAATGCTTGTGAAGCAGCTATAGAAGTGAACCATCAGTGGGCCCTTTACATTCTTTCCAGAATAGCTGCGATACTTTGTTTTTTTTCAGACAAATTGTACAGTGATAAATACACCAATGCAGTCTGCCCAGGTGCTAAATTCTTAATCATAAATGTGTTAGTAACTGTCCTATCCAAGGGCAGCCGCATTGTTAAAATGATAAATAGACCCTAGTAAAGAAAAATCCCAGATGGCACTTTATCATTTATTTTCTTTTTAAATAATGAAGTAAATGAGTTATAAGAGGATCATTAGGATGCAATTATACAATGACATGGTTTGTTTCACAAAGTGCAGCTTAGGACTTTAAAGTGGAAACGCAACACACATGTTAGTTTTTTGTTTTGTTATTCATCCATAGTTTTTTAGTTGTATAGTACTGAATTTAGAAATACTAAGAGAAACATAAAAACGTGGTTGTTTTGTTTTTATCTTGAAGACACATAAAACAACAAAACAAAAGAGAATATGCAAATGAAATAAGCTTTTTAAGCTATTAGGTACAATTTATTAAAGTATTCACATTTCATTTCTGTCGTGTTCTAGAATACAGGTACAGTGTGAAAGGTTCTCATGCTGCTTAGCATTCAAATAACCCTTCTGTCATTAGAGGAGAGCCATTTCAATGATCATCTAACCCACTGACAGGATACATTCAACACCCTCAAAAAATAAAACAATACAAAACAAACAACTGACAGGCTCAACTCAACCCAACACTAAATATTCACAGTGCCTGATTCACCCTTTCCAATCAGACTGCTCCCTGGATGCAAAAGCAGGTTATAAATCATCACTACCCCTAGCCAATCACATTGCTCCATTTACCAACAGCACAACTGAGCACATGAATATGCAATATTGACATCAGTGACAAAGAATAGATTACATGGGAAATTAAAAAAGAATAAGATAAACAATGTTGTCTTAATAATAGAGAAGGACAGAAAGTTATTTGTATTTATGTTCATAATGACAACATAAAACCATGTTTGCCTTTGTGAAAAAGTATATTACCTAGTTATTGTTGCCTGTAATTTGATTAAGGTACTCAAACCCTATACAATGCACACTCAACACAGTCTCGTTTCCTATAGAGCTACCTGGTCGTGCGTTTCTTAGATAGTGTGAAGAGGATGCTTACTGTCTCTTACTGGGAGCACAGAGAAGCATATTGTTATTTAAATATAAAGATGTGATTCTAGCAAAAGATGTGCTTGCACTGGAAATAGAGCTTTGCTTAGTGAGCTAAGATGCTGCCAGCCCTGTCTCTGACAGGTCTCACAGATTGCTTCCTATTTATATTTATCAGGCTGCTTTAAAAAACAACAACTTGACCCACAGGCATTATATAAATATAGTTCAGCATGTTTTCTTGTAGTGCTGTTCCATATTTCTCTGTAAATCCTGAGATCCTTTCTTAACTCTGTCACACAGACACCTTGTAAAAGGACAATCTGCAAATTATGAGGGGCCTCCAATCTGAAATGATTGCTGTTATCCTGTCTAAATGCACAGTCAGCCTCAGCCTCTCTCAAGCTGTTAAGAAGATCTCTGCTCAAGCCTCTGCAATAAGACGCTCTGAACTCGGGTAGGGGCAGGGCTAATGGAAGACTAATTCTAAAGCACACCACCATACCCACTATTTACAGTTCATTCACTCCACTATTCTTTATGGGATTGCTGCAACATTGACAATAGCGTCTCACGCCTAGCTTCCAGGAAACAGGTTGTTTGTGAGATGCCTTCTGAGGCTAATCTCCGTCCTTCTAAATACCACTCCGGTGTTGATCTGCCAAATATAATAATAAGCCCAATAACATGGCAGCATTTAATAAGACACAGTGTGATGTTACTAATCATTGTTTAATCACATTACAAAATATAAATTCTCTCTCAAACATCCTTGTACATTCAACTTGTACTATTACTGTATATATTTCTGATCATTTTAGACAAAGAAAAAACATAAACAAAGTTGTTTCCTTGATAATTTAGTATATTTGCAAAACACTAAAAAAAGTAAACTTTTTTTTTTTTTAACTTTCAGTTAAACAGGTTACGAAATAATCTGAATTATATTATCAAATTAGGAAAAAACTAAAACTTATATTTTAAACCCTTACTTCTGTCATATCTGTAAGTCAAAACACTAATCTGAATGAATCACATACCTTTTAAATAGCAGCCAGCTAAACAAAAGCACACATTCCTCAATGTGCACACGGCATCGCTGCTTAGCACTCAGACACAGCTAAACTAGAGCACACGTTCCTCAATGTGCACACGGCATCACTGCTTAGCACTCAGACACAGCTAAACTAGAGCACACGTTCCTCAATGTGCACACGGCATCACTGCTTAGCACTCAGACACAGCTAAACTAGAGCACACGTTCCTCAATGTGCACACGGCATCACTGCTTAGCACTCAGACACAGCTAAACTAGAGCACACATTCCTCAATGTGCACACGGCATCGCTGTTTAGCACTCAGACACAGCTAAACTAGAGCACACATTCCTCAATGTGCACACGGCATCACTGCTTAGCACTCAGACACAGCTAAACAAGAGCACACGTTCCTCAATGTGCACACGGCATCACTGCTTAGCACTCAGACACAGCTAAACTAGAGCACACATTCCTCAATGTGCACACGGCATCGCTGCTTAGCACTCAGACACAGCTAAACTAGAGCACACATTCCTCAATGTGCACACGGCATCACTGCTTAGCACTCAAACATAAGGAACAAGGTAGTGTGCATCTGGCTCGCACAGCAAAACCAATGGGGTGCATTGAAACCACATGGCTCAGTGTTAAGAGAGATAAGACAATATTTTACAGCATTTTGGACTAACGGAAATATCAGAATTAATCCAAAGGTAGCTGGGTCAAGTCCAGAACTGAGACACAGCTCAGATAGCAAGACCCGTCATGACCCCCAATCCCCATTCAAAACCCATTGGATTTAAAAAGCATTCCCACCGGGGTGGAAATCGAGCTCAAAGGGATTTTTTGTGTAATCAAAGTGCATTCCAGTGGGTCGAAATAGCCCAGTAAGGTTAAATGTGTGTTCAGTTCATGCATTCACACAAAAGGGAAAGGATTTCTCAATTACAGATTACGAAACTGGAATCCAAAAATATTGCTGCTGTTGTTATTTCTTTTTCAGAAATGATGAAGAACAGCTGTAGTCATCCCCCAGGATAAATATGGTCATGGCCAGTAGGGGGCGGCCTATAGCCAAAAGGGTAGAATACACAAGTTTAGGGAAGCTGTGCCAAGACTACAGATGTCAAAGAGACATGAAGTGTTTTGCACCTTCCATGTCACACTTCCCAACAAGTGAAAATCCTTATTTTTACACCATACTTGCTGGGTTTTACTTGTGTTTGTACTCAATTACAATTTCACTACTTATTCCAGTATCTCTCTCTGTCTCTCTCTCTCGCCCTCTCTCTTTCTCTTGCACATGTCACACTGGAAGATTAATGATTCTATTAAATAAGATTCATCTCACTTCAGTTCCAGCTGAGCTGGCATCAAGCCATAGATGATGATACTGTACCGAGCAGTAGCCTGGCTGTGATGGCGAGACGCACAGCCACTGCATTTCCAATCTCTGCACGGTAACATCTTTATCTGCATTCGCAAAGTAAAAGTCTATTGAATATAGTTTTTAGTTTAAGGATCCCATTATAAAACATGTATAAACGTGTTACTAAAAGTTTTGGCAGTTTTTAAAAATGGATAAAGGTTTATAGTTAGTTACAAAGGTAATAGTGAAAAGCTTGACAGTAGCCCCCATTATTACAATGTTATTACATGACCATTCATGCCCTGTAGCCCTGTAGTGTAAAATATCACCAAGGATTCTTCACGTTTGAGATTCACATAAATGGCAGTATTGCTGTAGCCTGCCACTGTATGTAATAACCATCTACTATTTCAAATATATTAAATATCCTTTACAACTCAACACAGTATCAGCACATCTGACACAAAGGAACCCTAAACGATTAACAGTGTGCTTTTTCTTGTGTGTTTAAGGTGTGTTTGTGTAATCCATTAACCAATCACACCTCCTCTTGATGCATTTCACTAAATGTATATCAAATGAGGAGTATTGAAAGTAAGCTTTATCGATCGGTTGGCTCCCCTCCATAATTATCCTCCATCAGCAACTCTCTCTTCAAAATGCAATTATCTGTGTGCTCCTGCACCTGTACTCACTTAGATAAGGTTGGTTTGGCAGGAGAGACAAACAATCCCCTCCTAGCCACTGGTTCAGAAATAGATCAAAGTAAGGAGAAGAAGAAAAAAAGGTCATGATCCTGAACGTTTGCCCATGCTTGGGAACAGAATCTGTCTCCCCTTGTAGCTACTGCTCCTTCAAGACTCCCATTGCTCAATGCCTGTCCTGTTGGAAAGCAAGCCTTCCCTGTAGCTTTCAGTTTTCATTGCACAAACAAAAGCAATTGGATTTGTAACCCTTTTGATGCATATTGAAGAGAAATGAATTTCATGATGCAACAGTGATCGGATAATATGAACAGAAAAAATTTACAAAATATCCTTCTAAAACAGAGCATGAGAAAGGACAGGAAAGAAGAAAAATACATTAAAAAAACATGCAAAGGATAACATCCCTTCAAGGACTAATTCTGCAGGCTATTAAAAGCATAGTTAATAATGTTTGACTAGCCTGGCAGGAAAGGGGGACTCGAATGAATGAATGTGCTGGAAAGCTGGAAAGTAATGAACATGACTCTTTATCTTAAAATGGGGATTTAAATACTTGCCTGGGGAAGAAGTACAGAATGGGTCTTTTCGCTGGCTAATCTTTTGAGGGGGGCTGAACTGGCAGAGCCCCACAGGAGGAGAGCTTGGGAAACGTCTCTGTGGTCTAGACAAGCTCTGAGAGCTACATACAGGTGGAAACTCTCCTTTATAGACCTGTGCACAGGGTTTTATTCTGATCATTAGAGTAACACTTGCATTATGCACACTATGTTTAAAATGTGGTGCCTACACCTTTAATTTACAGGTTTGAATTAATGCACGGTTGCATTTGGACTTCTTGTATAAGAAATGGGGTTGATCTTTATATAAGGGATTGTGACGGGGTACCTCGCCCCTGTGTATATTTTGTATTTGTGTTGTATTATTATGATTTAAATGTAAGGTTTGCTGTTTAAACTGCATTGCTTTGGTATTATTTTTTGGCAGCATGGATGGGGTTAAAATTCCCCATCCAGCTAAAACTCATGAGAACGCGGGGTTGGCAGCTAATGATTTTTATTGACAAATTGGCTGTTGACCGCGCATATAAGAAATCCTGTGCACAGTGTGGTTGAGGGATAAACAAGGTAATTGATAGCCAGTTAATCCATCAACCATGATATAAAAACCAGCAGCTTTTGCTGACTGGGGTTGGGTTGTTCAGAGGCGGAAGGAGAAAAGTAAGATCTAAAAAATGTAACTACAATTGCTACTCCTGTTGGATTTCAACCAGCACAGCTGTTTGTGTTTCTCTGTTTATTATTTGTTTTGGCCGTCGTGCCTTTTGTTTTGTGGAAAGTGTTTTGTTTTGTTTAACCCTTAGCAGTCCATTTAATCAGCACTTGTCAGGCGCTACAGGTTCAATTTATTTTTACACACGCTGTTTATTTTACACGCTCTGTTTAAAATATGTTTTTTCAGAGTAAAACAGGTTTGTTTATGTCGGTGTTATCTCTGTGGTGCATGGGGCTATCAGAAACACCTTTTGGTTTTTTGGCTTCATTCAGCTCCTATCTGTCTCACTCAGCCATTGAAAAGTTTTCTCTGCTTTTTCCAGAGAAAAACGACTAGAGACCTGTGTTTTACGTCTTTTTGATGATATCAGACAGGATCCGATATCGGACTGGAAAGGGAAAATTGTAATGTCGGACCTGGTCCAATGTAGGACAGCAATGGGTTAAACCTTTGATTAATTTTATTTAATAAATACACGCTCAGCGCTTCAACCCACAGTACTTGTCTGTCTCTTCCTCGTTTGTGACGTGACCACCAAGCCACCCTGCACCGGGATATCGGAAGAGAGACTTGAGTTAGCAAGAGTAAAGAGCTGTACTACCCCATTTCTCATCTCCTAAAACCTTGTGCTCTCCTAAGAAAGCCTTTGGATCCCACTTACTTAATTAATATATAAGCCTTACATGAGATACAGTAGATATCTTCCAGATATATGACTGTCTAGTTCATTCAAACAAATCCAAATAGATATTCTCTTTGCCATTAGAGCCAATGCTACACTATAGAACTTTTATTGAAAGAAAGTACATATTTTTTTTTAGTAGAGTTCATATCTAGAGCAGCTCCAGCCCCAACTTGACTTCTGTGCATCTATGTGCTTGACAGCTTGGTGCACAAGGTGACAGCTGACAGTCTTTGCAAAAGTCAGAGGAGCCATCTGGATAAGGAAGTGTCCGGGGACTTGTGAAATCCCGGTTTCCTATGGGGGTGTGCTTTGGCTGCAGCTATGTGCCCCGGCGCTCCATTGAACCAACAGGAGCTGTAGAGAAACAAAGGCATACACTCAGTGCAGTCTTCAGATCAGTGAGCCAGTCATTAGTTGGCTGCAAAATGAGCAGAAAGGAGGGGGATATTGGGAGCCTGGCTTGTTGACGCAGCTCTGGCCAAAGTTTTGCATCACCCTATAGAATTAGCTAATGTCAAATGAAACCTGCTAAATAATGTTACCTTAACATATGAAATTACATACCGCTTTGTAGTTTTCGAAAAGTGACAAAAATTGAAAAATGTGACATTTTGAAATCTAACATAAAATTCTGTACTACTGTTATGACTTCCGGTAGACTTTTGTGATATTATTTATAAGTTTCTTTGATTTCATCTTGCTTTCTTGCTTTCATCAAGCCACCTGCATTGGAAAACAAAGAAAGGTCCCCTTTGTAAATAGGGTCCATGTGTTTATAGAGCACACTGTATAATCCCTGAAAAGGAAACCTTAGCAGAACCATTAGGTGAGCACAGCATTGTATGTCATTATGCCGCATGGTGCCTTTGTACCGAAAGCTCATAGTACTGTACTGTGGCTGCCCTTGTGTTGCCATTGCTCATTGCTTCAGAACCATCTCATTGGGATGTCATTTGGAAAGCGTTGTTTGCCTTTTTCTTTTTTATGCTCCATGCATCAGTGATATAAACCTCAGTTTAATTTTCTGCACATGACATTGAGGGGATATTTGTGCTTGCATTTATATAAATGTGCACCATGGGTTTTATGTGAAATTTCATTTATTTTCAGGAGAATCAACACATGAGTCCTATACTGGGACTAGTGTTGCATTGACTGTCTTGATTACAAAGCTGATGCTTGAATTGATGGTGTCTCTGGTGGCACACACACTTTATAAGATAGTTTATTGTTTTATTTAGTCTTGCAAAGAAATAGATCTTGTATCATTTGTGTCACACAAAGGGCTAAGGTATGGACTGAAGCCGTTAGTGGAAGGTGGGGAGGAAGCTGCAACATAGCCTTTGCTTGTCAGGCAGTAAAATTGTCTCTCGGTGTTGCTTGCGCATTTTTGCAATAGAAAACAGGGACTTAGTAGATTAATTTCCCACAGTCTCCTTACATCTCCCTAACATTAAATATGGGTTAAAAGAATCTGAAGTAATGGCTCAAACAGAAGCCAGTGGTCCCATTTGGGACTTTAACTGTACCTCTCGGCTCTATCAGCTGCATAGTGTTTCTGTTATTTATCAGTAATGTATTTATTCAATTGCAAACACATTCTTCAAAGGATCCCAGGAGATCAGCACGGCAGATTGCTGAGCTAGGAAATCAGTCATGTTTCAAAAACTTTTCATTTGGTAAGCCACTGGCTACTGGGGAAAGCTTGCAGCCGGCTGGATTTTCATACACTCTCAATGCTTTCATGCTGGTGCTTCTATAAGCCCAAGGCTGGTGGACCGTTCTGAAGTTAGCCAGCCTTGTAGAGCCAGATGTCTAGAGAAAACAAATCTACTTGTTTCCTTAGGACTATTCAACAGTAAAATAAAACTGCACAACGTTTATTAATGTAGCCGGCGTGCTATCTAGCATGCATCTATCAGACACACCCTTTCAGAATAACATTTCTTTAAGAGATAGAAAAGCATTTTCAATCAGTGGACGTGCAGGCTGTCACATTACCAACCCGATGAGCAACGTCCAGAGCTCCTGCCATGACTCCTACAAGCTATCATCTTCATCAGCTCCATTTGACATCTTTGAAATCAGCAATTGAGTCAGACTGAGTGGCTGATTAGTACTTTCTTTTTTACAATTACAGTAGTCAATTCTATGAAGTCCCCATACGGAAATGTAAAAGCCTGCCTCTGCAATAGATATGCAGATTGGAAGGGAGCTGCCACAGATCATATGCACATTCTTTTCTTTATGATACAGAGCCGAGAGGGGGTTTGCACGAAGGGGAGTCTTGCAGCAAGAAATTGAGTGTCATGGAGAAAAGGATTTTATCCTGCTGAATTTCAGAAATGACAGGCTACAGCAATTTCCCTATAAACAACCCACTGGAGCCACAATGCAGCGAGTGCCTCTGTAGTGTAGCCTGTCATATGTCAAATTGGATTTGTTCGCCCGATTCTGCATTTTTTAAAACGCTATTCAGCTTAATTTTGAAACTGTTGTTAACCAGGAAACTCGTGCCACCATTGCACATGGGGCTGAATGAAAGTTCCTGTTCATTTCCCAGTAATGTTTGCTGAAGCATGGTTTCTGCTCCACCTACTGCTGCTGCAAAAAAAAAAAAAAAAATGTACCCAAGAATGAGGCAACTCTTACAGACTGAAATTAATATCCAAAACCCATAGAGTGCCAGCAGGGCCTGTCATTATATGGCTGTCTTTGTCATTTTTATTAGCTCTCTGGAACATCTACGAAGTAGAATGTTCTCTGAAATAAAGCATGTCATGCTTTGAGGAGATAAGGATTAACTTGATAGATGTAAAAAGTACTGGCATCCCTTCTAACAACTGCTGACTTTCTCATAAGCCTCATTTTATTTCATTAACCAAACTTATTTTTATACAGTCCCTCGGACACCATGTCTGCTTCCGGTAATAATGGCATTTGAAATCATCTGAACTCTGGGGTGACCCCTAATAATCCATCCGATATGCCTAATTCAATAACAGGTTCACAATCAAACAGACTGTAGTGGTAAGCATAATTCATATCTTTACTAAGAGGTAGCACAGACTGGATTAATAGACATTTAAAGCATGCAAGGATTATAATTATGCTTATGCCTGTTTCATGGCATAATTTTGCTGTACTTATTCTGTTTTACTTTTATGGATTTCATTTTTTTTTTAATTATTATTCTTTGCACTTTTAGTTAAAAGTAATTTAATTAGTACATAAAACGTGAATTTAAAACCAAGTGGAATGGCTGCCATGAAGGATTGTACTCCTCTGATCACTCAATTGTGGTAATGCTTTCATTTAGACATGCTATGTTATATACAATATATAGATATGATTTATGTCATAATATTTATTATAACGAGATGTTCATAGTTTATACTGTATAACGGATCCCTAAACTAAAGTGTAACCAGATAATTTGGGAAAATGATGAATGATGTGTTTATGTAAGGCAGAGGTGTCCAATCCCAGTCCCGGAGAATCTTTCCACTCCAGGTTTAACAGGTAAAATGAGATAATTACCTGCTTTAGTGTCTGTATAGAGGGTTCACTGGTTCAGTGAAACAATTTAAGACAGTGTTGGAACAAAGATCAGGAGTAGAATTAATTAATGGAATTAATTAAACAGATGAAAGATAACATAACAAAGTGAAAGTCGAATACAATCTGGTTCCTGTTTATCCTGTTCAAATCTTTCCAAAGTTTCCAAAGAAAAAATAATAAAGACAAATGCTGTAGCCAATGACAAACCCCTTCGCTGCTGTGATCAGTGAGGGCTGAGCCCACGAGGAACCCTGCTTGCACCACAAAGCCAGTAGCTATTACGAAGGGAAAACACTTTATTAACCCAGCAGATTCACAAAGAAAAGTCTGCAGAAGCAGCAATATGTTTTTTTTTTTTAATCATCCCTCGAAACATGCTCAGCAAAGAGGCATTGATTGGGGAACAGCATGCAAACTGGAAATAAAGAAGCATACCTACATTTGAACCCTGTCGTGTTTTGGAAACATACCTACATTTGAACCCTGTCTGGATGAGGAAACGCACCTACATTTGAACCCTGTCTGGATGAGGAAACATGTAACAAAGGTTTGTGCCATCATTTGCTACTAGAGTAGCCCCCCTCACAGAATTGACTGAAAAGCCTATCCCAAATAATATTCTGTGGACAGATGAGTGTCATAGGGCTTTTAATGACTTGAAAAAGACTCTCACACCATCACTTTTATTAACCTGCCCTGACTTTTCACAGGAGTTCATCTTACAGACTGAAGTCAGACTGGGAGCTGTCCTCTTGCAAAGAAGAGGAGAAGATCACTGACCCCACGAGAGACGAGATACTTTATGATGGAACACCGCCAGGATGGGGAGGGTGCAAGCATCCACCGAGTGCACCGGCTCCATTCAAGGGAGGAGGATATATGACTGGGTAAATGAATACCCTGCACTGAAAAAGTCACCTCCACCAGAGGGAACATGGGGGACCTGTCCATCCAGCAGGCGCTGGCATCTACGGGGTTAACGTTCAGTTGGAGTCAGCCTGTGAGGGGGCTGGTGGAGGGGAATGAGTTGCACCTGGTTCCAAGCCTAGGTAATCGGGTATGGGACAGAGCCATGGTGTATGTAAGGGGAAACCCTCCACTGTTCAGGACACTGTTCCTGGCACAGAGGAGAGAGAGCATACAAGTGCTGGATAAAAGCCTTAACCTTTCTTTGTGTTTATATTCAGACTAACCAGAGGACTGTGATATTTTCTTTTGAAACATGACTGTCTGTGTGTCATTCTGAGGCCTCTCACAACTTAATACTAATTTATTTTGCATTATGTGTTACAATTACAGTCACGTTCATGTAAAACACAGTTCTATATAACAGTGTGCACTTTGCATTAATTTTGTGATTGAGTGCGATGCCATGTCAGAGGGAATGTTGTAAGAAAATGCCCCTCCACGCTTCAATCTCCACTAAATGTATCTTTCGTGCCAGACTGAAAAAATAAACTTTAGGCAAACCACCCCCCCCCCACCCACCACCACCAAAAGAAAGTGTTTGCGAGACAGACTGCTGGTAACACAAGGAGAAGGCTATGCTTGACAAAGGCTCAATTTCCCATGGGGTAGAGGCTGTCACTATGTGAGAATTAGGCATCCAGAAAGAGTAGGGAGTCCCACATCCATTCTTTATATTAAAAGGCTACAGCATAGGAAAAGATCAACAGCAAGAGACAACAATCAATTTTGAATTACATTTCTGAGCACTAAGACTGACTGGTATGAAAAAAAGAATGATGTTGCTGCTTCGTGTTTGACGGGACACAGAACCATTTAGGCTTGTCAGCTCGGCTTGTCGTAATGCAAGAGTTTTCAAGGCAGGCAGGGGCGCATTAACATACCTGCAGGTTTGGAGTTCAAATGCAAAGGAAAAGCTGCACAGGACATACACGGTTTAAAACAAGCCTCTGCATACCCTGCACTGAGTCACAAATGAGCTTCTACTGAGTCTAAGGAAGGAAATCACTCTGGATGAGGAGTTTAATACAGTAGTAGTAGAATAACCTTAGAATAAAACTTGAACAAAAAAAGTCTTTATCCAGAAGAAAAACATGTTCGCTTTTCACAGTAAGAAGCACTGAGTATAATACAGTCAATGCAATGGCAAGTACAGTCCCTTGTTTGTCTTTGTTTCAAATATGTTTTGATGCCAAGGTTGTTTTATTATGTATGGGTGGTACATATTACTTCAGGCAAATTGTGGAGCCCTGCGACAGTCTGGGGGCCTGTGGCAGAGTGAATGCCCTGCCAGTCTAATGTGTGGGGGTGGGTTGGAGGGGGTTGGCATGGAGGGGGTTAAATTCCTCACTGCCAGAAACACACGTGGAAATTTGGCTGGGCTGTAAATTGAATAAGTGATGATTAATTAGGCTCCAGTCACAGGGGTATATAAAGGATGTTGAGTTTAGTGGTGTTAGTTGAATGTGAGTTGAATGTAAGTTAGTTGGTGTTCATTGGTGTTTAGGGGAGACAGTCCTTTGTCTGGCTTTAAACTCCCCCAGAGTTATTCTGGAACCTACAAACACTTGTAATTAAATACAGATTTGTTTACCTTCACCCAATGTGTCTCCTCCTTGATTAAACCTGCCCCTTCCTTCACCAAGATGGCACCCACCTGTAAAGTGACTTGCATCACAGTCATGTGATCCAGGTAAAGGACATCTTAGGTAGCTCAGCACCTTCTACTGTCAGGAGGCTGAATCACAGACAAACCCCCTTTAGCGCATCACAGGGTCCTTTTGTGCCACACTTATCCAGCTGCACAATATGAACAAGATTTAAAACTATTCGGTTATAAAATGTGCGAATTAATAACACAAAGCAAGCCTGGAGTAATTTCATTTTTTCCCTCAATGTAATGGTAGACCTGGCCTTCAGTGACATAGCTTGTATGATAGGTAGATCTCAGAAGTAATTAAATGTGGTATAAATGGAGCCCAGTTAAGTGAAGTTAATGTAAAATGAATTATTAAATGAAGCAGTGTTTAATAAATGAAAAGGAAGAGGCAGGGGGACTCCTAATTACCTGTCCATATTGTAATTATAAATCAGCCACCGAATTTGCTATTTTAGACTGAATTTGGTGATCTCTTGTCTATATTGTTGTCAATTACGACAGGATTTGATTGGGTGATTTTAACATTCATGTTGCCATTGATTCTGATTCTAACTCTTCTGAAATTTTGGGGCTCTACTGGATTCCTAGATTATGTCCAGCATGTTTAACCCTTAGCGGCCCATTTATTCAACACTTGTCAGGCATGTCAGGTCCAATTTATTTTCACACGTGCTGTTTAATTTTTTTTTTTCAGAGTTAAACAAGTTTAAAAGGTTCTGCATAGCAAAAGGACATCAGTATTGCATCTCCAGCCAAGCCCCACCCCTTGTTCACGGTATTTTTCACATACCTCTCGATAGACATGCATACTGATAAATCCTCTCCTGATCACTCGTGTTATCACCAAACTCCCCAATAATGCGATCCAAGGCATTCTTTGAGTGCTGGATGAAGAAGCAGCTATCTCCTTTGTTTATGTCTGTGTTATCTCTGTGGTGCATGGGGCTGTCAGGTACGCCCTTTTTTCGGCTTCATTCAGCTCCTATCTGTCTTACTCTGCAACTGAAAGGTTTTCTCTGCTTTTTCCGGAGAAAAAATGACTAGAGACCTGTGCAGGGTCAGGGTCCAGCATCGGACTGGAAAGGGAAAACTGTAATGTCGGACCTGGTCCAACATAGGACCACGAAGGGTTAAAGATCCTACGCATACTCGTGGGCATGCTTTTGATCTGGTTGTTTCTGATCACCTTGCATTCTTTTATAGGTTAATTTGCCTTTAACTACAAAGATGGTGGAACGTACAATTAAAACTTGGCTAGTTCATTCTTCAACTGCTGTAAAGTTTCCTGAGACATTGAGCTCATTGTCACCTATTCTTCATCATTAGATGAGCTGGTTGTATCTACAGCACCTCCTCGACTGGTATCTTAGATACTGTAGCACCAGATACAACTGGGAGAGTGTCTTTTAAAAGAAACTTGCCCTGATTTAATGATACGACTCATAAGCTGAAATGTGAGGGGCGTACATTGAAATGTGAGGGTCGTACATTGGAATGTGAGGGTCGGTCATTGGAATGTGAGGGTCGGTCATTGGAATGTGAGGGTCGGTCATTGGAACATAGATGGAAGGAATCTAAACTGAAATCTTTACTTTGCATGGAAAAGCCACCAAGTAAAATATAGAGGGCTCTGCTGTTAATCAGGGTTAGATTAACTAGTTACTTTCACCTAGCTAATAAGTATTGATCAACTGCCTTTGCTTAAACATCACTTGTCTTGCACATTGGAAGGGTGCTGGTTCATATTCATTCCAGCTATTCTAACTACATAGATTCTGGCAAGGATTCTGCTACCCTTGCAACTCAGCCCACCTTGAGATCAACACAGCTCGAAATGAGCGCCGCATTTATTGACTACAGTAAATATTGATTATCTGTATGATGAATATTGTGCAGCCCTGCAAGAAATTAAAGGGCATTTCTTCTGAATTGCAAATGCATTTACCAACCTCCTGGCTGCATAGGAAATCTCATAGTCATCTTTTTTCAATATCTATAATTCATCTGATAATTTCCCTCTACAATGAATGTGTTTTCAAAGCATCAATGCGTAATGTTAATGTAACAGATGTTGATACAGTAAAATCTACCCTATGACTAATATTGTAATTTCAGTCAATATCATTTTTCCAGAAAGGGTAGCATGGTGCATGAAATGAATGCAGGTTTTCAGCTCTGGGATTAATCCATAACAACTTCAGACAAGAGTGACAGTCAATTAGTCCCTGGTGAGTGGAAAACAAAACCAGGCGCAAAATACCATTGAGCAGCGACCCTAATCTGCTGTTGTGTGCTCATAAGCAAAAGCAGATGGCTTCTTTACCAAAGATGTATAACCCTTTCCAACATTTTTTTTAATATAATACTTTTTTCTTAGAAAACCATTGTTCCCTTATGAAATAAAAGTTAAGCGCTTTGCATCATTGCACTTGCAATATACTGCAGTGTGCTTTTGAAGTGGATATTTAAATTATTCACTCCATGATAAGCACATTCATCCGTCACAGACGAAGGGTGTTGCAAGTCATAAAGTGCAGTATCCATAGAGAAAAAAAACAGTAGTTTGTGGCAAAAAAACAGCAACTTGTTTTATGTTTGCCAGTTGAACCACTTGACACCATCACCTCAGTGCATCTTGCTGTGGGCCCCCGCTCCTTCACACTGCAGCGCGTCAGATGTTCCTGCTCTCCCTGTGGTGTGGAGGGAGCTGGGAAATCAAAGACCCCTCCAGACCTCCAGCATGCCAGACAACTGAAATGAATTGCTCTGAATCAACATGAATATCATGTGTCTTTCTTTCTTAATGAGCTTTTTTAATAACCGTTCTCCCCCTGGTAAGAGGCTCAACAATGAGGCATTATAGCGCTGCAATATGAAAGAAAGAACGAAAGAAAGAACTACCTTGGAATTCTGTAAAAGGGTAGATCCTTGAAAAATCTAACAGAAAGAAAGAAAGAAAGAAAGAAAGAAAGAAAGAAAGAAAGAAAGAAAGAAAGAAAGAAAGACAAAAAGAAAAAAAGAAAACAAAAAAAGAAAAAAAAAAAAAAAAAAAAAAAAAAAAAAAGGAGGAAAAGAGGGAGAAAAAAGGAGAAAGAAAGAAAAGAAAAGGGAAAAAAGAGAAGACAAGAAATACACAACTGGCCAAATGGCAGTGTTCTTGAAGAACTCAATGTTTGGCATGTGTTCTTGTGACTCACAGATAGTGGTTTCTCAGCATTTAATCCAAACTCATCCATATCACCCCTCACTCTGCCTCTAAGCAAGCTTATCTGAATTACATGCTCAAAGCTTGGATAAAGCTGGGGTCTAGTAAAGTGAGCATAAAAAGAGGGCTCGACTATTTCTATCCTCCAAGACTGAATCCCATTGTGAAAAGTCTGATCTTATCCTCAGACATTCCTTCTGCCAGCCCCTGAAACCCTATATGAACCCACAGCATCACCAACACACAATGGATGTGGAATATATACCGTATTCCTTCCCATTTAAAACTCGTATTCCTTCCAATTTAAATACCATATTCCTTCCCATTTAAATATCGTATTCCTTTCAATTTAAATACCATATTCCTTCCCATTTAAATACCATATTCCTTCCCATTTAAGACTGGCTTTTAAAAAAAATTGAGTATAGTGATGCATGTATTAAAATCGGCAACAAAAGACGTGACTGTCTGAGTACACAAACAGGAGCGTAACGAGAAAAGACGAACAGGAACGTCACTGCCCAATCTCGAATCATCCATGTTATACAGGCATTCATTTTCAAAGTATCATTATTAGCTTCCTGAGGAAGTCGAAGAGAAGCTTTTACAATTTCAGTGTTTCGTTATTAGGCTTCGTTCTAACAAACAGTAGCAGCTTGGACAAATTGAAAATGCTGATCAGACCCCCGTAGTTTTTGACATGCCAAGCAATACCACAATTCACAAAATGGGAGCAAAACAGGAGAAGCGGTGCATATCTGTAGCGTTATGTTTGACAGCAGATGACTGCAGACTGACTCCATATGTCGTTTTCTTAAATGCATAATTGAGGTTGTTTCTTTCTATGTGCATCTTTATTTGATGTTTAATTTTTTCCTCAATTAAGAGTAGAAAATTTGGGCTGCATCTTATATTCAAGGACATCTTAAATGCCACACAATACTGGTACTGATATGCCACTGTGTTGCCATTGGTATGGCAATATACCATTTTAACAATTGGTCATACATTTGTAGCTGCCCCCTATGCATGTACAATGGGGATTTCTACTGTTGTATATTTCTAATTTGTTTTTACAGAGCATAGCCTGACAGTGCCACTGTACTGTGTAAAACAGAGCATTACTAGGGAACATTACAGGTTAGTCTGCCCCTGGCCTCATCTAGGGGTATTCCTCCCTACACTGCAGGAGAACCTGGAGAAGCCCAATGCAGGACTCCCTTTGGATCGCCAGCTGAGATAACATCTGGAACTTTAAGAACCCCATGACATGATGCGGGGGCACTGAACTAAACTGAATGAAACATAAACAGCTTTATTTGATATCCAGAGTCTACCCAGTATCAATGCTTAAAAGCTTGCATATCTACTTTGAAACAAATGGAAATGTTCTTGATATTCAAGCTACTCCAGCAAGCACAAAGAAGTGTAGAAACTATGCTGACGGGAAAGATACATTCATGATTTGGCATGACGCTACAGCACAGAGCTGTGGATATCACATTGTTTTCCCTTTCGCATGAAACTCATGAAAGTTTGAAAATAAAGCAGCAATTTAATTTCAGACACCTACTCTGATGTTTAGATAAAAAACAAATAATAATAAAGTCTGTTTAATGTAATGCTGAAATATGAATGCCCTGTAAAACATCACCCTCTGGGATCTAGACAATTTCTTATTTGGCATGTCAGTCGCTGTAGAATTATTCATCCTTAACCAACCCTCAAGCAGGAGTATTGACTGTTCCACTTAGAAACGAGGAAGAGATGTCGAAACGTGCCATATCCTGGTTCCTTGTGTGATTGCACAATCCCCTGGCAAGAAACACATCTCTGTAATATTAGACCAAATATTGGATACTTGGAAACAAATGAGCTGCTCAAATTGACTCCAGACTCTAAACATGCCTGGTTCCCCTAGAGGGCCTGTTGCTTGACAAACACTATAGTATCCTGGGTAAAAAACAAAACAATATATATAGCATTGTTCATGGTAAACAAATAAACTGAAAATTACATCTTCAAACATCTTCAACTTTCAAGCTGTTTTATATTCGGAAGATCAATTATAATTCAGAAGGGATGGTATAATTTACAACCTGGATGGAATAAAGACTTGGACTGGAATAGTCAGCTGGTTTAAACAGCGGACACAGGTTTACTGAAACTTGATGGGAGCGTGTGCTTAATATTTTCATGCATCATACACATTCTTGCAATGTTGGGTGCAATTCACATTTAATTTTCACTGGGAGGGGGGAAAACACTTCCACAAAAAACAACTGAACGTATAACACTGTAGATGGCATTAGCTGATAGTCTACTTAGAGTCTCATAGTCATGCCTATAAGTCATCTTGTCCCTTTATCATGTCTTCCAGGTCTAATCAGGGCTGCATCTGGCTGTCTGGAAAATGTGTCACTGGCAGAAAAGCATGTTGGTCACATAGGGAAGCAATGAAATGAAAGGGGCTGAGCTTGGCTGCAACCATTGTCTCTAAGGGGGTGAACACTAATTAAAATCATGTGACACTGCATTTTTTATGCAAACATCTAGATAGAAGGCAACATAAATAAAATGGTTAGTCTTAGATGATCTGCTCATTCCAGAAAAGAACAAAAAAATCTTTCCATGCAAGAACAAACTTACCATTCATTACCATTGAAGGGTGAGGGCCACATCTGTTAAGATGAAAACACAGCAGCTGTTTTCCTCCTAGCTATCTACTGCAAGACTTAGTAATAAACTGAATAAAACTGCACCAATAAGCACTAGGACACACAGGTACTAGTATACCTGCCTGTGTCTCTCTCAGCTGCTGCAATCTTACCTGTTATCTCACAATTCACCAAAGGAATTCACTTTTTTAAATGCTAAGTTTCCCTTCTAATAGTTAACTTTGCAAAAGCATTGCCAGGCATATTGAAAGCATGGAGGTAACACTTTAGTTAGTTAGGGATCTGTGATAAGTGGTTATATACAGGTAAATGAAGCACATAATAGTATGCAAACATGGACTGGAGGAAAGCTATTGCCTGGTGGGGGGTTGGGGTGGGGGGGGTTATATTACATTATATCAACATGAGGGGACAATAGTTTTCCACAAAACAGTCCGTATATGTTTTATTACATCTTGAAAGACATCCGGACGTCATGCAGAAATCTGTGCATATGTTTTCTTTGTTAAGTGAAAGGTGGGGTGAAAGCACAAGGAGTCTGTTGGTCATACAACATCATATCCCACTCCCTGTACCGTACGACATACTGTCTGCAAGGATAACCCTGTCACTCAGGTTCCATTCATTCTGCACACAAATTCAACACCTGATGTTTATACCAGATGTTAAACATGCCTTCTTGCTTTTGTTTAAAGATAATGAGAAATAAAACCCCAATCCGCTATGTATGGCTTGACGCCAACATCATTTATTGATCTGAGAGAGTCTAGACAGGCTCAGCTTTTCCATTTCTTATTGTGCCTTTTCCATAAAGGCATGCTTCATATAAAGCAGGAAGTAACTGAATGAATTACAGAGTAATTGTCTATGCAATACCCGGTCTCTTTTTCCCTGTTATGCATGTAGATGCAGGTGTGCTATAGGTCATAGAGGTAAGGTTAGAATACAGTACTATAACTGGTCACACTTCATGATGTTCATAATTACTATTAGCCATAGCTTTTTTTCCTTTTTTAAGAAGAACATTAATACCAATTATTGCTCCCCCCCTTCTCCAACAAGGTTATGCTAATGTGGAATGTGTGCACTCAGGGCTCACACGTGTTCAATTCCAATTAGTAATTCCTTCAGTACATGCAACTGCAGCACAGAGGATTGCTCACCCAAATTAAAAACCTGTTTCTAGTCATTAAGTTCCTTGCAACAAAAATATATATATATATATATATATATATATATATATATATATATATATATATATATATATATATATATATATATATATATATATATATATATATATCTTGTGACATTCTAGGGGCACTGTTTGGCATGCAAAAATACCATCTGACGTGAAATAAAGACTTTTTTACACATCCCTGCTTAATTGGGACTCTGTAATGCCAACGTGGGATCTGTAAGCCATTAGCTAACTGGCATTTAGCAGAGTATAACTAGCCTAATAAATCAGGCAGCTTAAATGCCCTGTCCTTCTCATTGACTACTCCCAGATGATTGTCTCCCCTCTGCATTTACCCACATGTAACATGACAGGGAGCTCACCCACCATCCTTCACATGAGTACCAGTGAAGCGTGTCAGACAAATGACTGCCAGCTGCCATGAATATTGATTGTGTGAGAAGGGGACTGCCATTTCCTGTGTGCACTCACCTATGTCCCATACACAGCCTGTAAAGCACACTAGGCTGATGGGATTATAATAGGAGGAGATTATTGCTGGTCTGCTCTTTGCTCCACACAGCAGGTTTTGGCAGTAAGTACATATCTAGCCGACGTGGAGTGCTGCATTTTCGTATGAATGCGACTATTTAGAATGTTGGATTTCGGTACTTCTTTCAGAGAGGAAAAGACACAACACAGTTTGCCTTGTATGGTTTTATTTTCCATCAAGTTGCAATGCACATAACATTGTGTGCCTATGCTAATGAACGACACATTTACAGTCCAGCTGTGTGAACTGTTGGTACATTATACACACTATTTGTTTGGATCAAGCCTGAACAAAGCTTTTTAAGACTCAACACCTGCAAAGGACTGCACCTCCATGGTGTGTTGACAGAGCTGCATGATTCCTGCCGGGAAAGCCCACTCCCGCTTCTTAATGACCAGAGGGAAGCAATGTGTTATATATTGCTAGCCCTCAGTACATATTGAGTTTGAAGAAGTAATAAATATCTGTGATGCACGGGGGCTTAGTGTAATCTTAGTGGATTTTAATGTGTGTGTTTGTATAGTTCTTGTCACTATTGGTTTTGCTGAACTGTAGTACTTTGGAAAACCCCAGAAGTCAGAAAGAAAACAAACAACATAAGAATGTTTTTATTTGTATAAAATATTGTAGTCATGTAGAAGGGAATCAAAGGGATGCATGGAACATATTCCATTTAAATGCAGTATTGAAGAAAGCCAAGACTGTAGTATGCTGTACCAGACTATTGCTATATTTTTTGTCCAGGGTGACTGAGTTGCAGTATGTCTTGCAGTTTAACGTTTTAATCGTAAGCCTTCCCCGTACTCTTGAGTTCTTCCTATGGGATGGCCTTCCCCATACCTTGAGTTCTTCCTATGGGATGACCTTCCCCATACTCGAGTTCTTCCTATGGGATGGCCTTCCCCATACTCTTGAGTTCTTCCTAATGGATGGCCCCAGGCTCTTTTTTCCTCTGCATATTCACCCTGCATTATTGCGATCCCCTTGATGCAGAAACATCTGCAGCATTACAAGCCCCCATATCTCTCCAGACTGACCTTCCGGAGCTCCTTAATGTAATCTGGTGATTGGTGTGTGACTGCACGATACCTCAACCCGGCTGAAGAAGACAGGTGAAGCTGCTTCATGGACCCTAGCGAGAGCTAACAGATATTGACACTTACATCAGCTAATGCCTTGGAAACCCCATCTCGCTAATCACTGCCTGCTGAAAAGTGGATTGGCTTTGGCTGCTGACTAAACTGCTTTTTAAACCCTCCTCTGATGAGTCTCTGAAACAGCAGAGGTAACTTGTAGATTCTAAAACACACCCTTTTATTGATGTCATTTATGACCTCCTCCTCATAATACCTGTATACGTGGCAAGTTTTCAAGCCTTAAAAAAATTCCTTTACCTCACCACTACAGACAGGCAAGCAAGACCCCTTGCATTCCTTTGGATCTGTTATCGATGAGACTCCCCCATCCCCCATGTAACCAAGCAGAGAATAGAACCCTCTTCACAAATGCCCATAAATGGTCATATTTGCCCTTTCTTTAGTCAATCTGCAATTTATCAAGACAGACCCTGCATTCCAAGATAACCCTAACTCTGTGCTCAATATCTCTCCATTGCAAGTACCATACATTCCAAATATTCTAACAATATGAGTATGGATTATTACATTTCCTTATAGTCCTGAACTCAAAAATGCTAAATACCACTCCCAGCTTCTGTGTTCAATTTGTAACAGAAAATAACATATTATAATCAGTTCTAACACAAAAACTATTACACAATTCCTTACAAGTATGAAGAGGACAGAAACAGCAGCTCTGTTATGCATGACCACTCAGTTTGCTTCTGACTTCAGTGTAAAACTGATTGATTGATGCCCAGACCTCCACTCATTCCCTCACACAAATCCTTATTCTACTCCTGCTCTTTTGCACGACAGCTGATTGAAGCAACATCAGGATCTGCGGCTGATAAGAGACTCTTCCCCTCCAAGGCTCGCTTTGAGATGAATCTATAGGAGAGCGTGCATGCACGGCCACGCCCCTCTGTTCAAGGTTATCAGAGTTATGGCAGCAGCTTCCACCGGCTCTGTGGTGTGTTCAGAAGTGACAGGTCTACCCAGACACCCCCATGACTGTGGCCTTGCTTCACTTTCCAAGTGGCAGCCCAGACCAGCAAATTTCATCCTGGAGAATTCTGCCCTGCCTTGATTGATTAGGCATATTTGCACACAGCTTCAAGGATTTAGGCCACGGTAATGGTGTTGATGATCAATGGCATGCTGGCTGCAGACTCTATTTGTTTGGTTCTAATGCTCAGTCCCAAGAACAGCTGTAAGTTACTGATAGTACTCGGGTGTGATGGGTAAGCAATCTTCTCCTGCCCTCAGTGCTGCTGGCAGCAACTACTTTAGATCTGCAGTGTGTTGAAATGGATAAAGAAGATACCCACTTGTAAGTGTCCATTTGTCAGTGTCCAGTTAATTGTGTGGGTCCAGTTTCTCAATGTTTCACAGGCGGTGTTTACTCCGTAGAATAATTCCATACTGTAATACAGGGATGTGGCAGAGTGAAAGTCTTGCTGGTGCACAGGTGTGGGTGTGTGTGGGGAATATTGGGTTGGTAGGGTGGGGATTAAATTCCTCCCCGTCAAAACGCGTGGGAATGTTGCTGGAGCGGTAAATTGAATAAATGATTAATGATTAATTAGGTTTATAAAAGGGTGATACAGGTGTTAAATTGAGAGTTAATGTTGGTGATAAAGGTAAAGGGTTAGGGTCTGGTGTTGTCCGTGATTTAGTGCCATATTGCTGGTGTTTAGGGGAGTTTACGGCCATGTTTCATTGGAAATGACAGCTTGGCCTAAAACAACATGGTGTTTTATGTAAAGTGTTCCTGATGTTTTGTCTAAACCTTTTGTTTGGCCATCGTGCCTATTAGTTTGTTTCTATCTTTTGTATTTGTTTTATTATTAAACATGCCCAGTCACACTTTAACCTGCAGTTTCAGTCTCTGGGTTTCCTTCCTGAGAGTTAACATCCTGAGCCATGACGCTACCCTGGCACAAGGGACTATAGAGCAATTCATAGGCAGAAGCAGGTCTTGAATGCAGTTTCATAAACGACATGAAGCACACGATATGGATACAGCACAACCAAATTTCTGCAATCTGCTCTTCTTGTTATTTTCATATCGTTGTTAACTGTTAGGAAATATGAAAACCAATTTCAATGACAAGTGAATAAAATGAATAATCAAGTAAATAATCAAGTAAGTAATCAACTAAATCAATAATCAAGTAAATTAATCCAGTCTCTTGTGCTTTTCATTCCTATGCCATGTGGTTTGAGGTGACAGCTTAGAGAAATAGAAATCCACTGCTGGACTGCTTACTCTTTTCTGTCCCCTCTGACCTCTCCTCACTCTCTGTTAACACCTTTGAATATCACGCTGTCAAACTAATCTCTCCCTGTCAACTCCTGCTAATTGTACTGTACCATCCCCCTGGACCTCTCACTCACTTTCTCGATTAACTTGACTATTTACCTTCTCCCCCCCTCTCTGTCTACCCCAATTGTCCTGTTAGGTGATTTCAATATCCATCTCTCCAACCCCACCCACTCTGACAGATTCCTTCCTCTCCTTCACACCTTCAACTTCTCTCTCTCTCCATCCCCTCCTACCCACAAAGCTGGCCGTCAACTGGTCCTCACCTTCTCCAGGGCCTGCTGCCCCTCCACCCTCTCTGTCTCACCTCTGGACCTCTCTGATCACTATTTCATCTTTTTTTCTGTCTTTCCACTCTCTCCATACTCTACCTTCTCCTACTGTCATCTCCCGCTTTAACCTCTGCTCTCTCTCCCCCTCTGTCCTTGCCTCCACTGCGCTCTCTCACCTCCCTCCTATCGACTCCTTATCCCAACTCTCTATAGACTCTGCTACCCCCACCCTCTTCTCCTCCCTCACCTCCTCCCTTGACTACCTGTGTCCTCTCACCTCCCGACATGCCCGCCCCTCCCCTCCCCAACCCTGGCTCTCCTCTATGCTCCGATCAGCAAGAACCAAACTGCGATCTGCTGAAAAGAAATGGAAGAGAACCTCCTCTCCTTCTTCTCCTCGACTTTCTCCTCTGCTTAACTCTCCTATTTTCACTATATTATCCAATCATCCATTAACAACCCCCAGAAACTATTCTCTACCTTCTCCTCCCACGTCAACCCTCCCCCTCCTCTATCTCCTCTGATGACTTTGCATCTTTCTTCTCCTCTAAAATCTCCCTCCCCCCAACCCCTCCCGCTGCAAACCCAACACCCTCTGTCTCCCTACTAACTCACCCTCCTTCTCCCCTTTCTCTCCCTTCTCAGACTCTGACCTCTCCTCCCTCCTCCAGGGCCACAAAACTCACCATGTGTGCCTTGAACCCCCTCCCCACTCACCTCTTTCAAGCAGCTGCTCCTTCTCTACTCCCCTTCATCTCCACCCTTTCCAACACCTCTCTTCTCACTGCCATCTTTCCCTCTGCCTTTAAACAAGCCTCTAACACCCCCCTACTCAAAAACCCTACCCTCGACCCCACCTCCCTTGAGCGGGTAGTACACCGCCAACTCTCTGCTTTACTCTCCTGTTCTCTCTCTACACCCACTCCCTGGGCCCCCTCATTGCTTCCTATGATTTCTCATACCATTCCTATGCTGATGATGCTCAGATCTTCCTCTCCTCTCCCCTCTGATCCCACCATCCTCTCCTGTCTTTCTGCTATCTCTTCCAGGATGCACTTGCATCACCACAAACTCAACCTCTCTAAATTTGACCTCCTTTTCTTCCCCCTCCTCTGATCTCTCTATCTCCATTCCTCTGAAATCTATCATGCACTCTCCCTCCTCCTCAGCCAAGAACCTTGGAGTAACCCTGGACCCCTGCCTCTCCTACTCCCAACACATCCCCAACCCTTCTTCACCAACTACTCCACGCAACTCCTCGTCCAGGCCCTGGTACTCTCCTGCCAAGACTACTGCAACTCCCTCCTGGCCAGCCTCCCTGAGTCTGCCATCCATCTGCTCCAGCTCACCCAGAACTCCACTGCTCACCTGGTGTTCTCTCTGCCTCACTTCTCCCATGCTACTCCACTGCTCCTCTCACTCCACTGTCTCCTGATCACTGCTTGCATTCAGTTCAAGACTCTTGTACTCGTCTACTGATGCTTTGACCAGACTGCACCCAGCTACCTCCAGACCCTCATCGCTCTCTACATCCCCACCTAACCTCTCTGCTCCACCTGCACTAGAAGACTGGCTTTACCTCCATTATGCTCCCCTGCCTCCAGAGCCCTCTCCCTCTCCACCCTCGCCCCGCAGTGGAGGAACGACCTTCCTACGGGTGTCAGGACAGACCAGTCCCTGACCACCTTCCGGGGCCTCCTCAAGACACACCTCTTCAGACAACACCTGTGAAACTCAACTCTTCCCTTCTGGACAATATAGCACTCTGCCTTTAATGCACTTTAAATTGTTCTTATCTGCTCCCTATTTTACTGTATTCAATCCTGCACTCAACACAATCTGTGGTATTTTGTATTTCACCTGCACTCTTATCTAACCCTGATGTAACTATCAACACTTTTATCTGCTCTTGAACTGCCCCAATATCAGATCGCACTGTGTTTTGTTTTTGCTCTTATTAGTACTCAAGTGATTTTATTTTGTATCTTGCTCTTAATTGTACTGTAATTCTTGATATGTATTTTTTGTATACAACTGTAAGTCACCCTGGGTAAGGGCGTCTGCTAAGAAATAAATGATAATAATAATTTGTATAAAAAGCAGCAATCTCAGCAGAGCATTGTGACTGGCACATTCCAGCCTTGGATTGACGGACTGCAGCAGCATCTCAAAGTTTACTTTTTAAAAAGGAAAAAGAGTTGTTCGACCATGACAGCTCATATTGGTGATAATAATAAGAACTTAATTTGCATAATTCAAGCAAAACAATATTTTATCATCCTGTAACAGGTTATTATCTTAGCCCTAGTTGTGTTGTGTCCTGTTAATTCATTATGTCAGATCCATTTGCATTTGTAAATTAGCACAACTAATTAGTATGTATCAATAATTTGAAGAATATACTCTTTTTTTTTTTTTTTATCAAACCTGAGTTTTATGCTCTGGTCAAAAAAGTTCTTGTAATTAAATATGGAAGTATTTACACACCCAAATCAGTCAAACAGTGACAACCCAGACTTGTATAAACTTACCAGAAAAATATAATTTGGTTAACACCCTTATCATAGAGAGCTGAGAATGGCTGAATGCACAATGTAGAATTGGGCATCTTTTTTCTTCTTGTAATAAGCAAGACTTCATGAGACTTCTGTTGCTTTCATAATGAAACAATACATTAAATCTATTTAGGGTTAAGCACAAGGGAAAAAAGTAATACAAACCCACAATAATAACACGAGGCAAAAGCAAATGCAATAAGGGAAACAACAGGATCAAAACATAGGCTTAAGCCTCCCAAAACAGATTTAAATACCTCCAGGTTCAACCAAGCATAGACATTGTGGTAGTTTAAAATGCATCTGTAGACATTTAGAAATATTGACAAATAGTGCAATATAGGTTCTCATAGAACAAACTGATGTGTGAAATTGAATCTGGACTTTACAAACTCAATTAAGACTTTCTTATCATCCCACTCCAGGCAGGGTTGTGTCTGAGTCTTGCAACACACACAGATTCCAATCTCCCGGTTGTACACAGTATCTGAGATGCCTTCAGCAGAAGCATGTCTCTCCTCGTACCGGAAGCTGCACATCGAGCCTGATACGAAGGCAATCTGTACACAAACAAAATGTGTGCCACCAGACCCCAGATGTAACCTCTGAAACTGAGATCACTGAACAATCACACAATACCCATCATGCAATACAGTACCCGTCAGCGATCCCTGCAGGGATGTTAGTCTAACCTGTGCATACCCGTCCTGCAATACAGTACCCGTCAGAGATCCCTGCAGGGATGTTAGTCTAACCTGTGCATACCCATCATGCAATACAGTACCCATCAGAGATCACTGCAGGGATGTTAGTCTAACCTGTGCATACCCGTCCTGCAATACAGTACCCATCAGAGATCCCTGCAGGGATGTTAGTCTAACCTGTGCATACCCATCCTGCAATACAGTACACATCAGAGATCACTGCAGGGATGCTAGTCTAACCTGTGCATACCCATCCTGCAATACAATACCCGTCAGAGATCCCTGCAGGGATGTTAGTCTAACTCGTTGTGGCCAGGAAGGCTGGTGGGTGACGTCAGACCAGGAAATACAGGCAACACGTACTGCGCTCTTTCTTTAATAAATACAATATTAAACAAACAGACACAAAAACACTGTGCAACATGGCACGGCGGCCAAAACAAACAGACAAAAATTAAACAAGTGTGGTGCTGGTGCAAAGTCAGAACAAGTAGCAATTGTTTTGTGTGTATAACTTACTGGCTCTCCCTCTCCTTTCTCCAAACCCTCTCCAACTCTCATCAACTCTCTATGAGTGGCTGCTGAGCTTTTATACACATGGCAGCCTCCCAATTAGAAATCACTTCATCAATTCGTAAATAATAGACTAATCAAGACTGGTACACATTTATCAACATGATGTTGAAATTATGTATGTCTTCTTTGATGGTATTTCAACATATATGGCAAGAAGTCATACATACCAGCATGGCCGTAACTAGCTGTGAGAACACCTAGGCCGTGCCATTGGTTGTTTTTTTGCATCATAAATGCTGATGCTCATGTATAGATTCTGGTAAAGTACAAAGACCCCTTCATTTTCTCTGTTGGTTTGCCATGTAGATAGATTTGGAGGTTGAATAGTAAAAGCCAAGCAGTCATATAAATACTGCAGCTACAGTTTGAAACTCAGTTTGACCTCGGTAGAATGTCAGCGCTGGTTATGGCTCTGCATATGAGGCTTCTCCATTTCCTTTGAAAATATACTCTTACATATTGTCTTTCAAATCTGTATCTTTATAATTGTGCTGACCTTTGTCATAAAGCTCTGGGTATTTTTTCGAAGGCAAGTATTATTGTTTCCTCCAGTGTCGCTCCTGTGTCGCCTTTAGTGTTGCCTGTCGTATTGCTTGTGGTACGAAAGATATTCAGAACTATAGGTTCTATTGTTTTGTCTCATCACTGCACAGTTTCGCTTGTGGCATCACGTCTGGTAGGTAGCAGCCTTCACACTAATTCACCGCATAAGTTAAAGGTTTGTTTGATGCATCTTCTATAATGGATAACCCTTGGAGCATTTTCATGTTCACTGTGCATTTTAGTAGTCTAGTGTAGATGTTGCTCTCCTATAGTTTCTGCACATAACTAACCTTCAGTTATCAATCAGGCAGAGTAGTATCGCCAGAATAAAAAACTACAGTCCCTTGGTTTTCACTGAACTGCCAGTAGAGCACCAGAAAGAGCTTGCCAGTCTCATTTGCAAGACTGGCCAGTTAAAACTATAGAAGGACTCTGAGCTGTCAACTGTTTCTTTTTTTTATTTTCTGCACAATTGTAAAAAAAGCTTTATAAGGGAATGCCTCTGGATTGCAAATGACAGAATAATAAATATTGTCTGCATTGTACTGTATAACATGTTTTCAGCAATGTGCACATTCACATGTGAGTGCAAGGGATGTGTGCTAATGGCAGTGGAGCATGCATGCAGGGAGCATAATACAATTGAGAACTGAACACGTGTCATGACAGCGGATGACTAGGGTGGGTTTATCATCCATTATCACAGACAAGCCACTAATTAAGTCATGAGAAAAATATTGTTCGAGCTGCCTGGGCCTGAATATGAAGTTATTGTTCTTAAATGTTTATGACTACAATTATTTTCTCGAGTTATTATGTGTCAGATTTGTTTTCACTCTGTTATGGTAATTGATTTAGCTAATCCCGAATACACAGAGGGCTAAGTGTAAACATCTCTGAAGAAAGATTAATTGCTCCCTCATTGCCAGGCCCTCAGATAATTCCTGAGGCCAGCGTATCACTTAAATTACATTCACTAGGAGCATCTCCACAGAAATATTGTTTTATTCAATCTTTTTTTTTTAATTACCCACGAGATGCGTAGATAAAATTGAAATAAATCAACCTTTTTATGAAACAGTTTTTTTTATCAGAAACACATCATATTCATAACTCTTTAAATGTATGGAGTCATTGTTTTGAAAGAGAACAGAAGGCAAGGTCCGTGCGAAGCCTGGGGCTTGAAGCTGGTCGGGAGCTCATCTCATTGATACAGGCTTTGTGTGAAAACGCTTGTCTACAATTACAATAGCGTTCTAAAATAATGTGAGCCAATGATAATGCCCAGACACCAATTCACACGCCGCAATCATGTGTTTCAGCATTCTGCTGTAAATGAATCACCTGACTAGGAATGCCACCTTTTCCGCAGACCAAACGCAAACATATTTCAAGTCAGCCTAGGTCAAAACTGCCTAGGTAAAAACTGCAGTATACTGTAATACAGTTTAACACCAGATCTCGGTACAAATTAATAGTCATGCATTATACACAGATTTGTGCTCTTGATATTTCTAGCAATCAAACTTGCAAGCCAGCAAAATAGTAGCTATATCAGGGTACGTTAGAGGCTAATCTTACCTGAGACAAGTAGCCACGGTGATAACAAGTGGCATGGTAAATCAATGGAATTTGTGAAGCAATGATTTTTTTTTTTACAAATTATTTTTCCAGACCGTCACTGGATTTCTGGTCCTGAAAAGCCCATTTGTGACAGTTAGAATTATTTTAAAGCCATTGTGTCATGGCAAATCCCCCCCACCACCATCACCCATAATAAATATTAACAAACGTTATTAATATGGCACTATTGGTTGTGTGTAGTTAAAAAAAAAGAAAAAAAAAATAGTCAAAATGTACTCAAATTGGGTTCAGGTTTTTCAATGTTACTAATGGCTACTGCTAAATATGCAATGCTTAGTATACATACATGCACGCATATCTATTGTTTAATTACCGTTATATATCATAAGTAAACCATATTTTATTCACATGCAGATCAATGTAATGTAAAGCATTATTCAAATGCTGGGGTCACAGTGGAATGTACAGATCAGTGCTAAACAGTACATTTCTAATAAGATAGAGGAAATTTTGGCTGGTATTAAATTCATGGATTTGCTACCTTGGTAGATTTTGATGTTTTTTTTTTAATTGTTGTTTATCACTTGGCACGTTCACAAAGAAAAATGCCACACAGTTTTGTGTTTTTACTTTTAATTTCAAAACATTCAACTACATGTTTACATAATGAAATGTGTCTGATAAAACAGTATCTCATTTACAGTAACTAGTTACAGCATCTACAATGTCACTGCAGCAAATTGGAGAACAAGGAAGGCCTAAAAATGAGGTACAATATTTATGGTTTTTATATGGCCCTTACTTTTTAAGATATCAGTAATTGGAAAGGATTACTGCAGTACAATTTAACAACTGGCATTTGCTAACTCTCAGCTCCCTTTCAATTTGAAGATGACCACCAACATACTTACGGGATATGCTTGCCTTAGATTGGTATTCACTGAGCATTTTAAATCAGAGCTGCCGATAGGCCCCTTCCTGGGGTCCCGCCTACCGAGCGATTAAACAGTCAGACCACGGAAGCCATTTTCTCTGAACTGAGTGTGTTTTTGAAACAGCTTTTCTGAGTTGACTGCAGTCCCTCCGCTTTCGTGCTGAAAGTTGGCTTGCCGCTTTTGTGGAATCAGCTGCTCTAACTTTAGCTTCTTTCTTCTCCTTTCCTCCCAGCCTGCCTCGCTTGCGTTGCAGGCTGTCTGTATACACTGTTTGTCACAAGTGTGAGCGCCTGCCTGTGCAGTACAGATTTAAAGGAGTGTGTGCGTTGTCTTTTCAGCCTACACTCTTGGGGAGAATGTAGTTCCTCCACCAAGGCTAGGCTTTGCTGTACCCCCGCCGTTGAGTGATTCCGCTAGCTGCCGTGAAATATAAACTAACAAATCTTATTGTGTGCTGTTGTTGTTACATATCCACTTGTGTGTTTGACCCTGCCGCACAACCCCGCTGTGTTTGTGTTGTGCTGTGAATTCTTGCTGTGTGTCTCCCTGGTGTGTGCGGCCAGCTGACCAGGTGTGCGCTGGGCACCGTTGCATTAGCTGCCCCCCGGTGCTTTGGTACCTCACTCACTGTTTTGTGTTTTCCTCTGCTATTGCAGCTAAAAAATAAATAAAAAAGGGAAAAGAAAAAGAGACGCGTGATCCTCCACCAGGCCCCGGCTCTGTCATGCCCCGCTGTGGAGTTGACTGCTGGATTGTCTCGGCCTTCCTTCTTGGTGTGCTTAAAAATTCACTTCACCCGCGTTGCCGCGGTGTCTGTTCTATTTACCCTCACAGCTTTGCTGTCGTGTGTGTGTAAGTGTTTTTTTTTTTTTTTTTTTTTGCTTTTGCTGCCTTGCAGTTTAAATTATTAATTAATTAATTAATTAATTTAATTAATTAATTAATTAAAAATTGAAGCAAGATTCCCTCCACCAGGACCCAACTCTGCTGTACCCCGCTGTTGAGTTGAATCCACCGTCTTGCTTCGGCCCGCCTGTTTGACGTGCTTGGTAATATCAATAATAATACAATTTACAGCTGACCAGCCTGGCGTGGTGACTGTGTTTCTCCCATAGCTGAATTGCTGTGTGTGTAAGCCTATATATTTTTCTCCTACTACTCAGTGAATACCTACCTAAGGCAGACACATCCCTAAGTATGTTGGTGGCTGTCTTCTCTTTCAGGGAACCAGGGTTATGGCAAGTAACCTAACGTTTTAAAACTTAGCTATGGTTCACTAAAATAAAACAGTATCATTGCAGTAGTAATTGAAGGACAGTATTGCCTGGTGTGAAAACTTTAACAATAAAGCTGAAACTAGTTAATAGACTAGCAAACACTGGGAAAATCAGCTTTTTTATACTAAATTATTTTAACATATTGTTTAGGGACTTTGCGATACCTGCACGGTGGGTGTCTTAATAGTAGTATCTACAAAGTATCGACAATAACACTGGCACGAACAATCCAAATTTCCCAAATCCATTGATGGAAATGTCCAGTCTGCTTTTAACTTTTTCAAGCAAATTGGCTTCATCAATCACTGCCATTCTCAAATTCACTTTGACATGTGGCACATTCTTTCCTGAGGGCTGTCAGAGAGTAGGATCCAAACCACAAATAAAGCCAAAATACATTCCACTCCAAAATGTCCCATTATACGGTATGTCAAAGAAAATATCAAAGGACATTAGTGTGTCCGGGCTTGTTAATTCCTGCCACCTGGACATAGATGCCTGTTCCCGGACTGGTGGCAACCCTACACCTGACACTAATGTACACCCCGCAGTCATGTGTTTCAGCCTGCTGCTGTAAATGAATCACCTCAGCTATATACAGCAGATACTCCAAGTCAAGATGAAAAGATCCAGTCTAGCACTCCATCACTATTACAGTGAATTACTACAATCTGGCATGTGCTAGACCCTGATAGATTATATGGACGTGAAAACATACAATAAAACACATTTATTGAGATATTAAATATAGCGATTCATACTATGCAGGGGAACACTTTATATTCAGTGCCTATGCATACAGTGCATGATTATGATTCAAGGCATGGTGCATGAAATGCATATTCATATTAACCATAATCAAAACTATACAAGTATGGTCTACATGTTAGGGGTTACCCTACGCAGTACATTGAATTTTGAGTTACAAATGTACAAAATGCATGCTCTGTCCTCAGCATGTTTGTCCTAATGCTTGTTTTTAACCATGGTTGCTATGTGATGTATTGCTTGCTCTCAGAGTATCAAGGCATTGGCGGCATCCATTTATTTTTGTTTGATAGTTCATCGTTGTCCAGTGATTATACTGACATCACAGGATTACATTGTCATACATGCAAACAGTCCCTATCTGGTCGGGACAGTCCCATTTTCCTAGCAAATGTCCTGCGTCCTGATGCATAGGAAGAAAGTCCCTCTATTTACCCATATTCTGCACAGTAGCGTTAGTGAAAGCACATGCTGTGCTCTTCGTGTGGCTGACACATCTGCTGATCACTAACTTATACAAAGGTTTTCCTGCTATCTAAACATGTTCCAATTCGGGTACGTAATTATAATTATTTTCGTGGTTTCATTTCTCATGTTCGGATGTCCTCCAAAGTCTTGTTTGTCTTTTAAGTTCCTCATGACCAGGGCTGTCACAGTGATTCTTCCTAGATAGGCGGGGCTGAGGAATAACAAAGCACAGTTTATATAGGTCAGGTACCCCCCCAGGGCCTGCCTCCCGACCACTCAGAGAGACGGAGAGAACACACCCACACCCAACCTCTCTGTGTCATCGCCATGATCGACAGATGGATCTTGCAGGGCTCCCGACCCCTCCCCCCCAGGATCATACATACGTCAGATAGCCAGCACAGGTCTCACCCTGTTACACTGCTGCTGTAATCATGATTCATTTATTGTTAATAGTGTTATTGTTCAATTATACCAAGTCACTTTTTATTTACAATGAAGATAACCTATACTGTGTCGCCCAAATTCTTATAAAGTAAATAAAAACTTGTTTTAAATGATTTGGTATGTTATAACGCTATTAATAACAAACAAATCACGCAGCATGGTCCCAATAGCCGTTGTTAAGTATTTTGTAAACATTTCGTCTAATAGTTAAACAGTGCAATATGGGGCTTGCTTTCAGAAGATATCACCACGGACATGAATGGAATACCTAATGTGATTGAGATCACTGACATGGATTTTGCCGAACGTTTTTGTAATATTGTCAGGCTCCTCCCACACTGTCTCAGCTTCACACGTCTGTATGCACATATTATAACATCTTCTTATAATTCTGTAAGTGTTTGATGGCTGCTTCTGTTCATGTTGATTATATTGTAACACGGCTGGCACTCACAGTCGTTCGTTGCCCCTTTTAAATCAGACCCAACACACATAAATGGATTCTTATGCACTGAATACACAATAGACAAAAATAAAACAAAACAAAAGCCTGACTCGAATGACTCAGAATGCAAATATAGACTTCATTCATGGGTATGTAATAGCAGCAGTCAAAATCTCCCAATTCCTCTAGAGGAAAATATACTTGAACTTTGTCAGCACCCACAGTAGAGATCATTGTTAAGGAGAAGAATTGCTAAGGAGGATGCAAATATAGCCTTCATCCATGTGTATATATATATATATATATATATATATATATATATATATATATATATATATATATACACACACACACACACAATATATTTATATATTGTAGTGATCTCAGAAATGAGGGAAGCGAGACAGGACTTCAGGGGCTCTCTAAAGTCCCTTTCTCTCTATTTATATTTAACTGCTATCAGCTGCAGCCAGGCTGTCTAATCCAGTTTCTCGATCTCTCAGCACCGTTCTCTTTGTCCCAATAGGTTAGATTACAGAGGAAGAACACAGAGGGAGCTTCTTATTATGAAGGCCCTCCTCTCCTCTAGCACCCTCCAATCCCTTCTGCTCTCTTATTCCTTGACCCCTTTTAGGAGGGAGCTGCTGCCGTAACCCCGGCTGGGATTGGCTCTCCAGCTCTGCCCCGCTACTATATATATATATAGGCACAGTATCTATAGTTAGGGTTGAGTTGGGTTCTCAAGGTTAAACCCTTAACTTTGCAATTTCCTCTTTGGCAGGGTTTGTCAGAATTGCCCACATATTTGCATGCTTCCATTGACTTGCAATGCTGTGAAAGTTTGGAGGGTTTCCTGATCTGGATCTGATCTGTTTTTTAGTTAAAGTTCCCACATTTTGCCTTATACTTAACACGGGGTCATTGCGGTTTTTTTGGTCTCATGTACAGGCTACACGGCACTGAAAGTGAGGGAAGCAATAAAATCAAATGTCTAATATAATGACAATTATTTTAAATAGGAAATTTAAAAGAGATCTTCTAATACCCCTTTCACACAGACGAGTCGTGACACCTCGGAACCAGCACGGATGCAGCATTTAAGTCTGTGTGAATTGCCTATAGCGCAACAGAGCCGTCATATTTTATGCCGTCTCTGATCCACCACGCAGCACTGAATCGTCTCAATTCCTGTTGCCGGCAGTGAAGTTCTATAGTGGGCGTGGATTGTTCTATTTTTGTAAAGCTGACACAGTTCTGCAGCTTGACGTGGGCGTGTATGTGTTGAAGTGTACTTACATATCCATTGCTACAGCACCAGTGGACCACGGTGATGGCTGTCTCTTGTGTCTTCTGGAAAGAGTTGCATGTTCTATGTGTTATCTGATGGTGGCAGTCTGTGGTTGCTTGTGTTGTCTGGTTCCTTCTTCCTGTGTGGAGATGGGAATGGCGATTTAGGGTTAAAAACCCAAACAACACATTTCCTTGCTTTTGTGCAATGGGTTCAACCCTAACTGCTGCATTAACGTAGTTTTTTGCAACTATATATACATATTACTGTCACCTAATCACTTCATCTGTAGCAGTTCAAACTCTAGAATTGTCTAGCTGCAAACAGAGCATGAGGATGAAAGTTTCATTTTTCCACAGAGAAATGCATATTTCATGACCCCTGGACATGTATCAGTGTGTTGCACTCAGTGACCACGTTGCTTGGCTTGCCTCACTAAGAATAGAGATATGCCCTGATGTGGCAGCTGGCTGGCTCATTTAGTATCATCAGGTATTGTGAAACAGGCAATCATACATCAAGTCAAACTGACCTCATTTGCATTTCATCAATGCAAACCTTGTCAAGCCGTGACATACGCTTGTCATTAATGAGTGCAACGTTATTAGATCAAATCATAACATGAGGAAATCAGAGCAGAGGCCATTTAGCTTGGACCTGAGAAACGCACCGACAAAAACATTTAGCATGATATACAGTACCTCCCTAAGCAATCATTGGGGAAAGGAGATCAGCAAGATTCCACTGCAGTCTGCATCGGGATGCATGGAAACCTGCCCATGAAAGGAGCAGCAGGATTCCAGTGCAGTCTGCATCCAGGATGCATGGAAACCCAACCATGAAAGAAGCAGCAGGATTCCAGTGCAGTCTGCATCCAGGATGCATGGAAACCCACCCATGAAAGGAGCAGCATGATTCCAGTGCAGTCTGCATCCAGGATGCATGGAAACCCACCCATGAAAGGAGCAGCATGATTCCAGTGCAATCTGCATCCGGGATGCATGGAAACCCACCTATGAAAGAAGCAGCAGGATTCCAGTGCAGTCTGCATCCAGGATGCATGGAAACCCACCCATGAAAGGAGCAGCATGATTCCAGTGCAGTCTGCATCCAGGATGCATGGAAACCCACCCATGAAAGGAGCTGCATGATTCCAGTGCAGTCTGCATCCGGGATGCATGGAAACCCACCTATGAAAGGAGCAGCATGATTCCAGTGCAGTCTGCATCCGGGATGCATGGAAATCCGACCATGAAAGGAGCAGCAGGATTCCAGTGCAGTCTGCATCCGGGATGCATGGAAACCCACCTATGAAAGGAGCAGCAGGATTCCAGTGCAGTCTGCATCCGGGATGCATGGAAATCCGACCATGAAAGGAGCAGTAGGATTCCAGTGCAGTCTGCATCCAGGATGCATGGAAACCCACCCATGAAAGAGCAGCAGGATTCCAGTGCAATCTGCTTATGGGATGCATAGAAACCCACCTGTGATGGGGTACCCCCCACCCTTGGGTGGTGTTGAAATCTAAATGCTATATTCATGTTGTATACAGTGCATTTTTAAACATATGCTGGTAGTGTGTAACAGTTACATTTATTAGAATAAACTATGATGGGCTACTGTTTTCTTTTCTCTGTTGGCTAGTGTAGAAAATGTGTTTAACAGCTGAATTGGGGTAAACCGTGTTTAGACTGTACTGGTAGATCTCCTGATCTACCCCGATGCACTGGTCTTACCTGACCTCAGCACCACATTACTGGATTAATGTCATTAAATATTGTAATCCTTACTTGTTGCATCCTAACTCATATTATATTTTAGTTGTATTATTTGCACGTATGGTAAACTATACTGTATTTAAATATCAATCTTCTATTGTAACCCTGCACAGTACTGAGCTGTACACCTGTAAGTCAACTTGGATAAAGGTGTATGCCAAATAAATAAATAAATAAATAAGAAAAGTGTTGTCAGTCAGAATACAATAATAAGATTGTACTGCTGGGGCTTAATGGGACCCCAAAGCCCTCAGCTGCCACAAAAGATGACCATATCAAACTAAAACAACATATCATTCAATTTAAATCATTTACAGCAGAGCAACTGTCAGCTTCACTGCAATGGAGCAGATTAGATCTGATATTGATAAACACACATTGTAGGGGAGAGGTGACAGGTGAAAGACAGTGAGAGATTATGTTGAGCAAGATTTTGAGATGAAATGGAATACTATATTTAATCCTGTGTAGGTCGTAGCCTTCCTCCTGAATCACAAAACATGTTTTTGATTCCTACATTCATGACGGATATACTGTAGAAATAAAAAAGCAATATATCATGAGATGTTGTCAGCTGTCAGCTTAGATCTTGTCTGTTTTGACTCTACAGGGGCAGCCTGCAGAAACTCCACTCATTACTGTGTTATTCACTTTAGAGCTGTGGGTGATTGTTAGACACGAGAAAGGAAAGTCATTTTATTGTGGGAAGACTCCTGCTGTTTATTAAACCTCTACATGTTACAACCCCACGAAGAACAGGAATACTAACATACCATTAATAGCTATTACATTCAAATAGATTGGGTTTTTCTTTTATTTAAAGGGTTATACAGTAAAAAACCTGGTTTCTCATGGAAGGTATATAAAATGCTCATTGCTCCTCAATTGAAGCATTGTTTCTACTTTTCAGATTTAATCAATGAAACTTTAAACAAGTCCTCACTTTACACTGAAGAAGGCATGAGACAAAATGTCTGTCTAGACTCACAGTAGACTGATTGAGTGTTTGAGGATATTGATACCCCTGAGTTGTGCACAAGTAAGGGTTCTAGAAAGTGTTGCTGTATTGTGTTTATTGTCCAGAAAGTGGCTGGTCTGGCCTATAACACAGTATTACATTCATAAGATAGACTAAGGTGTCAGGAGAAAAGTTATTGAGTAATTGCAACACTACTGTAATTTAGAGTTTGTAAAAGTTTGCAGCCGCCCAAGTAGCAGCTTCTGTAGTAGTGTGCTTTGCAAATATCCATGAGCTTGGGAAGTCTTTTTTTTTCATATCAAGATTATATTTATCTTTCCTAGCAAACTCCTTTTAAAGAGTCTGTGTGTTTGGAGTTTACTCTGGGAAGAAAGTCACCATAGACTATGCAGTGCCATGTGCCTTGCTGTTTCTGCAGCCACTGTGTAATGAGGTGCATCATTTAGTGGCCAGTGGTCCAAATGACTGCAATGGCAAAACACAGCACTGCTAAACACATTACTGAGTCTGTGGGGTTTCTTAATGCAGAATAGTGGAGAAAAAGCAGGTGCCAGCTCCTTGTTGAATTTGACAAATACTTATTGTCATTGGGAAGCTGTGAGAAGCTAAACCAACATTTGAAAATGTTTGTGCAGCTGTAGAGACTGTAAATCTCCTGAGTGAGTAAAAGCACCTTGCTGTTGCTCAACTAGCTGATGCATTGCTTTTTGGTGATAGCTTTTAGTGGGCTACATTCAGACTTCATTTATGGGACATGCACTCATTTATTTCCCCCCTCCCTTCCCCCCTCATCCGCATTTTGCAAATGGGCACCCTGTGCTACAAATCCATAATGTATTTTTTGTCAATGGCTTCTATTAGGGTACATACGCTTACAGTGGAATATCAGGATATAAGCATAGCAAATTGTAGTAAAGCATGGCAAATCATGGAATGGCAGGTAAAGCATTGCAAAAAGCAACAAATGCAGGTATGTGTTACTTAGTACAGTACAGGACAGTCGTGTATCTCCAGTAGGAACGCAGAGGCATCATATCAATAACTTTAGCTTCCATTTACCATTGGAAAAGCTTTTTCTGTAGTCCATGGTGTTCAAGATATTTTCATGTTGCTGGCATGCTGCAATTGCACAGAATAATATTCTGTCTGGAGTCAGTATGAATACTGTACAAGACATCACTTTATATAAGGCAACAATACAAGCTAAAAGATTCCAGAATATGCATGTCAAAGACTTCAACTCTAAATGCAGTCTTGCTTTCGGGGCTCATGTAGGCTTTTTGTTTTTCTTTCGCCATGGTAATTCTTTCTGGCTTGCATCCTGTTCTCTTATGGGAGTTTTATTTTTGGCTGTTTGAGTCATGGAGTCAGCATGGTGCAATCATGCCTTCTGCTTCATTGGGTTAATGAAAAGGCATCTCTGAATGAGTTGCTGCCAGTCCATTAGCTTCTGTAGTTTCATTGCAAAGCCAGGGTTGTAAAAAAAAAGTGTTAATCTGAAGCTGCCAGAGATCCGAGTGGTCAGGAAATAGGAATGATCATGGCATGGAGGGAGTAGTCAACCCTGTCTGGCTCAAGAAACAGAGAATATTGTATGTGATAAGCAGGGGCACAGAGAATATTGTATGTGATAAGTAGGGGCACAGAGAATATTGTATGTTATAAGTAGGGGCACAGAGAATAGACTATGTTATAAGTAGGGGCACAGAGAATAGTCTATGGGATAAGTAGGGGCACAGAGAATGTTCTATGTGATGGGTAGGGGCACAGAGAATATTCTATGTAATAAGTAGGGACACAGAATATTCTATGGGATGGGTAGGGACACAGAATATTCTATGGCATGGGTAGGGTGTGCCACACGGTAGGGGGCAGTATAGCTTTGATAGTTCCTTTCCCAGTCTCTTAAAAAAAGAGGACTTCCTGTAAGACATGAAGGGACAGAGAGAGGGCCAGGTGGCCAGAGAGAAAAGCCTCCATTGTCAAGAATCTTTTCTGTAATACCAGTGTACCTTTTGTTTTGTAGGTTTTTCTAATTATTGTTGTAGTTAATAATTGTCTAATTATTATGTTGTTAGTTAATGTTAAGTTTTTGGAGTTGGTTTATTTGGTATTTATTTTGTTTGCTTGTTGCCCCTGTGGACTTTCTAGCCTCTCCTTACTTTGGATTACTCTCCAACATTTCTTTTTCCTGAGGATTGTAACATTAGGACTCAAGAGTTCCAGTCAAAGGAAAGTTTCCCATGGTTCCTGTTTTTCTTTGTTTGCCGGATGACTGCTTGTTTTCTTTTTTGAGGCTGTCTATTACTATTGGAATATTTCCAATCTTTAACTTTTTGGTGATTTTTTTTAGTTAATTACTACTGGACTTTTGGACATTCTTGTACCTTTTTGTTTTTTCTTTTTTTTTTGTAAATACATGTATTATTATTGTACTGAATTTGTACACTGGCTCTGTTAACCTTAGACTGCAGTAATTATAATAAACAGGGCTGCTGATATAATTGCTGACCGTCCCATTGCTGTCTTTCTCCCCAGTGCTGATTGAAATTATATTATTTGTTTTTCAATATACTTCCTTATGTTTTGGTCGGATTGTTACAAGGGATACAAGCAATATTGTACGTGATGGACAGGGACACAGACAATATTGTACATGATGGACAGGGACACAAAGAATATTGTACGTGATGGGTAGGGACACAGAGAATATTGTACCTGATGGGTAGGGACACAGAGAATATTGTACATGATGGGTAAGGACACAGAGAATATTGTACCTGATGGGTAAGGACACAGAGAATATTGTACATGATGGGTAAGGACACAGAGAATATTGTACATGATGGGTAAGGACACAGAGAATATTGTACATGATGGGTAAGGACACAGAGAATATTGTATGTGATGGGAAGGGATTTTCTGCAAATGTTACTATTCCAAGAGCAACCAGGAGACTGTCTTGATGGACACATTGGTCAATACAGTCCTTGCGCTGAGGGACCAGGTAGTTGCACCCACTATCATGCCCCTTGTGAAGCTAAAGAGATCCTTTTGCATTCCATTGATTGTTGCTGAATAGTTGAACACAACTCTCACATAGCTTATATAGGTCTTAGTAGATCAGGTGACACATTGCTTCACCAAATAAATGTGCTTATGTTGCAGATCAAGGGATTTACTCCCATTCTCTATTGTACCGTCAGTGTAACATAGTGCTAGAGGCAGGTAGAGGCAATTTACTTCTTACAAAGTTCAACACTAATAACTTTCCTTTGATGATAATATTTAATATTTTTCTATAGTAACTATAGAGACTTATACAGACAGTCTAAATTAATGATCAGTTTTTCAATATTAATAAAAGAAATCTGCTAAATTAAATTAGACCAGCACTTTATCACATTATTACCAATGTATCCCATTATTCAATACCATATTTTTAAGCCACCTGTCATACACTAACATAAAGAATTGTAAGAATATGGGCATTTAAAGGATGTATACTTCATTGAGACAAATTCCACCTCATGAGAATTTTACTCGCTAGTAATTAATGTAATTAATAAAAATGAAAAGATATCACACACTAATGGGTAATATATCACGCTATATGCTTTACTTACTTGGTCTCTTATATAGTTTACATCTAAAAATTTAACACAGCGGGTATTGTAAATTGTACTAGAGTGACAATAGCATGCATTGTTACATCCTGCTACTTCCAATCAGCCTGTAGAATCCATTAGTGCCAGCAAATTTACTCAAGCAACTTCTGTGCCCTGCTACTACAAATCAAAGTGATTCACTCAGGTATTTCACAAAATGCATAAAACTTTCAGCAAAAATAGTAGTTAGACATTACGTGAAATGTTAATCCCTGGTCCGTTGGTATTATTAACTCAAACATTTTTACTGCATTTAGCTGCATCCAGTATGGTGTTAAAGTTGTCCACACATCTTCCTGATCACAAATTTAATTAATACATTTGTGAGATGCATCCATGAATTGTATTTTCTAAAATTTAAAAAACAAAAATTAAATCACAAAAATGCTTTGTATTGAGAATAAAAACCTTTCGAGGGGGGTTGTTTTACCAGTTCAAGTTCATTTAAGTCTGATATAACTAGTGTTACAATAATCCATAAACTAATTAAAATATTCTGTACTAAAATATTGTTATGACGTTATTTTGTTGAAGTTTACTGCAGTGCCTCTAAGTAAGTTCCCGTGCTGTTCATTGGTTTTAAGAGCAATTAATCCTATATACAATTTTTCACGTAAAAAAAAATTAAAATGACTCTTAAAGCATTTTTACTAACTTTTAACACAATAATGATACAACTGCATTGTAGCTATAGCATGCCTTGGTAAGTTTTATGACCCCTTAGGAGATGACAATCAGATAACATTTTGGAAGGTGAGCTTCAAAGAGTTAACACAGTTTGTGGTCTGTGCCATAGCTACAACCTTTGTAGAGATCTGGTTAAAAATGTTCTGGAATCAGTGTTAATAACACAACCCCTACAGCGTGTCACACAGACAACAGAATTAAATATCTGAGAAATGCTTATATTAAAATTAATTTAACCATGAATTTCCTTGACATGCTGTCCATTCAGAGAAGAGGGATGTTGTGGAAGATCGCTTCCCAAGCGCGGATGACAGGATGTGTCTATTTGAGAGCCATTATATTTAAACATGAGTTTATAAAAATACATTTACTTAAGTACTTTACTTATAATAATAGTTTTATCCTTGGTTATCTCCTTCTATAAATACTGTTGTGCCGTCAAGCTGATGTGATCAACAAGTGCAGAAGTGTTTTTTGCTTTTGAATCCCCCGGGCTGGAATTTGATGGTAGGCTATTGAAATAAATAGAGAATGGGTGGTGATTTGTTACACATTGTAAAAACCAGCAATCCAGACTTAAGCATTTAGACACTATTGTTGCTGTCTCTGACACTCCCATTAAGCAGTGTTGCTTGTGAGCGTTGTTTTTCACACGTCAACATTTAAAAAAACAAATATCGATCCGGTCTATCAGCCTCATGCCTTTCTGCCCTAATGCATGATCATGTGTAAGATGACACTGAAACCTTTATCCTGAACCCAGCATCCTTGGCAGGGGTGTAAATCGTTTTGAAAAGTGGTGCTAAAATGTTTTGAAAGTTTAGCACCAGATCCTACTGGTGCTAAATTATTAAATACCACCCTATCCCCCTTACAACTTCTCATACGACACGAACCTCCTCTCCTGTGTATGTGGATGAGTGTGGGTGGGTCATGTAAGTAGTCCAGACCCAATGAGAAACTATCAGAGAAATGTCTATGGTTCCTAACGAATAATAATAATAATAATAATAATAATAATAATAATAATAATAATAATAATAATAATAATAAGCATAATAATAGTGACAAATTAAGCATGTTTACTGGTGCCAAAATGTAATGTCGCTCACACTATATGAGGTACCCTGGCGCTAGAATCTAGCACCAGATTTGCACCCCTGATCCTTGACATCCCAAATGTTTGAACTATCGGAGGAGGAGGAGGAAGAGGGGGAGGAGGGGGAGCTAGACCTCTAATTTTGGTGCGTACCAAACCATTTCTGTTGGTACTCATGTGAGAACCTTATGATAAAGGTTATGTGAACCCCTGATTATAATAATTATAATAATACCCCTGTCAATAATAACACTATGTAACACAATTTTTGTTCCTGGGTAGTTAGTGTTATTTCCTAATTGCTTATGCCTCAAAAGTATAGAAAATGGCTATTATTCCCTACAAACTTTGCTTTTGTGACCAGGACAGTGATATTTCAAAATATCAATATTTCCAATGAGAAAACAGGCAAATGTGTGTCTTTTCATTCACATAAAGTCAGAAAAAAACAACATATGAATCCAAATTAACATGTATTTATACTAAAGTAATACAAAAATGACTACAAAAGATTTACAAGTGAGTAGTTTTTCAAGATTTACGATTATACTGTATTTAAGTATAAACAATAAAACTCACGTAATCAATGCTAACTCAAAAATGACAGATTCTCTGCACTCTTTTAATTAACCTTTAATCGGTCAAATAGTGTAATAGAATGCTTATGTGGTTAGTGAGGCTGTGTGGTCCAGTGGTTTAGAGGCTTGTAGCCACAGTCTCCAGTTCAGCCACTGACACACTGTGTGAGCGTGAGTCAGTCATCATAGGAGGCTGTGTGGTCCGGTGGTTGAAGAAACTGGCTTATAATCAGAAGGTCCCGGGTTCAAATCCCAGCTCAGCCGCTGACTCGTTGTGTGATTACGAGCAAGTCACTTAACCTTCTTGTGCTCCGTCTTTTGGGTGAGATGTTGTTGTGAGTAGCTGATGCATATTTCACACACCCTAGTCTCGTTTCTTGTAAAGTGCTTTGTAATGGTGGTCCACTATGAAAGGCACTATATAAAAATAAAGATTGGTAGTAGTCATAGTAGTTGTAGTAGTATTATAACGGCAGGCATTTTGTAAATGACTAAGTAAAACAGACAACTATTGTAATGGGATGCTCCTTAAATCAGTCATTTCATCAGTCAATATTTATGTGGTGGGGGAATGTGAACGAGTAGTGTGCAGCTGTGCGCAGGTGTACAGGTGATGCAAGTGCTCCAAACAATGACAGACACAAAGTTCACAGTTCAAACAGTTCTTTTAATGCTGTTCAAGGTTTGAAACCATTAAATAATAGTACTGGCTCTATACAGCGATGTGTATCGCCAACATATAAACCACAGAGTTCAGTCCAAAATAATACAACAACCATAACACACAACATAGACACGGTCACTTCTCCCGATAGCGAGTGCTCTTAGTGCAGGTGTGGTGCAAGACAATAATAGTGAAACAGTAGTGCAGTGTAGGCCGGGCTTGATGCTGGCCTGTAGAACAGCTCCCGGTTCATATTAGCCATCTAACATGGAGAAACACAGACAAACAGTTAGTGTAACAAACAAACAAAACACTTAGCACTCAAGGACTTTTCAACACTCAGTTTCCTTTACAAGAGAACAGATTGCATCATCACATCCCCTGAAGTACTTTTAGTCATGGACCCTGCGATAGCTAGTTCAATCACATATCCTCCAATCCATGACTGACACATCGCGTACCGCATTAGAGCAATGACTTCTGGTATTGTGACTCCGCTCCCTTCCTGGATGGCTGGCTTCTGACTAACCCTGGAATGAACTGCCAAACCATCCAGTACAGGGCACGCTGTTCCTGTTATACCTCACAGGTCGGGAGGGAGATTGTTGACTAGGATTAATTCGTCCTCTGTCACAGGGAACCTTAAGAATTGCAGCATGGTACCTGAAACTGACAGCTGGTACACAACACAGGCAGAGCTGTGCCTCTCTATTGCTCGTGCTTAACAGCCCAGGCAGCTAACGAGACATTGAGGTGATGGCTTGAAATACCAAACTGTTGATTTCTTCAATAGCAGTCCTCGTATCAGAAAAGAGATTACATTTTTGTGAGTAGAATTCACACAACAGAAAACTGTATTGTGTTTCTAGTACACCCTGTATCTCAATGACCTGTTTCAATGGGGCTGAACAGGAATGAAACTGAAAAAATATGTCATTTACTGTGTCTTTGTATTGTCCTTCAAATGTATTCATTTATTGTTCTTGCTGTATTAAAATTTGTTTATCTAATGGCTCAAGTCAATCCTTCCAGTCAAACCATGACAGACAAAAGCTTTGGTTTTGTTTCTTGTCATTTTGTGTCATTTTAATATCACGAGGCTGGTGTACTGTGACAGAAATACAATGAACCTTGGTTGTAAATCTCCCTCCCGATCTGTGAGTTTTTTTAGAAAAGCTGGCTTGACAGTTTTTTCCCCGGGTCGGGAAGTCGGTCAGTCTGGAAAAACACGAAACTTTGTTGCAAGAACGTATTGACCTGGAAGGGAAACAATGTAGCAGCCTCAAATTGTAAAGGCAGTTGCATTCGTTTACCAAGGGGTCATGCGTGACAGCATATAAGGGGGATGGAAAATCGTAATCTGTTCCTTCGCATTTGGTTTGTAGTGAGTAAAAATGTGTTGTTGCCAGAAATCATGAGTGTTGTGTTTTTGTTTGTTTGTAATTGTCTCGCACGTTAGCCGACAGGTAACACAGTTCCGTAGCTGTCACCAGGGGTCCGCATGAAATCAAATAACACTGCACCTTTGTCACAAATATAAACTGTATCACCCACCACAAGCACTGCTGCACGCAGCCAGGACTGGTGACCATGTTTTATATTGTGGATGTACTAACTTTATTTATTATTTGGGTCTGGAACCCATTATTATTAGACAGTGCAAACCACATTGCTGTGTATTGCTTGGAATTATTGTTTGGTCGCCAGACCTGCAACCATAATAAAACATTTCTAAACTGGATTATAATTATCTCTGCCTGCTTCTTTCATGCACTGCATCACCCCTTCACCTGTCTACAATAAACCACTTTGCCACATGTACACCCAGCCTTTTAACCTAAATACTCAGATAAATCTTTGGCAGTCAGAGATTAGCAATAGTGTAAAGCTGCAGCCAGTGCACACCCCATCGCATGCATCCAGGCTCGTGGATCCAAGCTCCTGCACAATAACTCCACCCCTACAAAGATCAATCGCCAAGGTCCTCCCACATAAGAAACTGCACTGGCTGTAATAATTACAAGCTCAACTGTCACTGTTAAAGTTGAATAACTTTGGATGTACACATGATAAAACAAACTGTAAATGGCATATGAAGGCATAATTCAGAAGGTTCAAATACAATACAATTTATAACATAACATCTTTGGTGATACATCGATCAACTGGATAAATGTTCGCTGAAATTAAACGTTAGCACAACATTAACAAAACTGTGAATCATGAGTTCATACGCCGTTTAAAGTGTGTTTCTATCGTGTCTACATCTACGGGGGGTAATGATAGACCATTGATAAAAGATAGACCATTGATAAAAGATAGACCATTGATTGTTCGAATTCACGTAAATGGCTAATCTTTTTTGGTTCTTCTCATGCAAATTAATGCAAAATACTGTAGAGAAATTGTTTTAATTAAAGTGTATTCCTAAATGATTTCTCTATAGATCATCCTCTGGTGCTTTACCATTCAGTTATCTGTGTTTATGCCCATTGCAACAATACCAACTGATTCACACATCCTAGATCTGCCTAATCTTATCAAATAAAAGGAAGAATTATGTGTCCCACTTCTCATTTCATTTACATGCTGGGTTAGCATCTAGGTATACACAATAACAATAGGAAGCTGAAGTTGGCTCTTACTCTAGTCTATTCTTTCAGTTTTCATATTTGCATCTTAGCTTCTTAGTCAGTCTTTGAAGTTAATAGGCCAATTGATTTATCAAAGTTGAATAATTAGCCTTATCATTAATCCTGCTCTGCCACATTTTTCTCTGTACAAAGAACATAAGAACATAAGAACATAAGAAAGTTTACAAATGAGAGGAGGCCATTCGGCCCATCTTGCTCGTTTGGTTGTTAGTAGCTTATTGATCCCAAAATCTCATCAAGCAGCTTCTTGAAGGATCCCAGGGTGTCAGCTTCAACAACATTACTGGGGAGTTGATTCCAGACCCTCACAATTCTCTGTGTAAAAAAGTGTCTCCTATTTTCTGTTCTGAATGCCCCTTTTTCTAAACTCCATTTGTGACCCCTGGTCCTTGTTTCTTTTTTCAGGCTGAAAAAGTCCCTTGGGTCGACACTGTCAATACCTTTTAGAATTTTGAATGCTTGAATTAGGTCGCCACGTAGTCTTCTTTGTTCAAGACTGAACAGATTCAATTCTTTTAGCCTGTCTGCATATGACATGCCTTTTAAGCCCGGAATAATCCTGGTCGCTCTTCTTTGCACTCTTTCTAGAGCAGCAATATCTTTTTTATAGCGAGGTGACCAGAACTGCACACAATATTCAAGATGAGGTCTTACAAGTGCATTGTACAGTTTTAACATTACTTCCCTTGATTTAAATTCAACACTTTTCATAATGTATCCGAGCATCTTGTTAGCCTTTTTTATAGCTTCCCCACATTGCCTAGATGAAGACATTTCTGAGTCAACAAAAACTCCTAGGTCTTTTTCATAGATTCCTTCTCCAATTTCAATATCTCCCATATGATATTTATAATGTACATTTTTATTTCCTGCGTGCAGTACCTTACACTTTTGATGCACACCCTCATCAAGTGTCATGTTTATTTAACTTTATGAAATAATTATATCAATTCTTATTTACATGCTGTAGATTTACAAGCACACTGTGAATACAGATCCAAGCTGGCAGAGTGCAGGTGTATTACCAGGATCTGTTTTCACAGATTCATGTGTTGCATTCCACAATCCTGTGAGCACTATCTGGGATAGTGCTATCTGGGAAATTAGATGACACTGAGATTCACCTCATTTCTTCATATATATATATATATATATATATATATATATATATATATATAGATAGATATAGATAGATATATATATATATATAAATATAGATATATACACACACACACACACATACACACACACATAGTTAACAGGAATATATTTTTTTTACCAAATGGATTTATTGAAAAGTTTATTGTCAATGTTGTGATGTACTGTGCAGCAACATGAATCTTTAGCTTATATTTCAGTGGAAAATAAACCAAACAGTATCTAACTGGATAATAAGTAAAAAAGACACAATACCAAGATCTAGCCTTTTTTGTAATGGTTGATTATTTACCATCTCCCATCCCTCATCCTGAGCCTCATGTTAACTTTCTACATCCATCCCCCTCCCCAAACCTTACACCCTCTATTTGCAAAACGATAATTTACCAATATATTGTTATAAATATTGCTGGTTAAAAATACTGACTACAACTTTTGTAAGGGTTATTTAATTCATTCATCAATTGGTGAATTAAGTAATTTAAGGAATCTATGAAAGTCAATAAATCATTTTTTTTTTTCTTTTAAACATGACATGATTGTTTTTTAAGTTAACAGTAAATGGGAGTTTCCTGGTCAAAATGGGAGACTAATAAATTTCTCAAATGAGGCCTTTTAGGTCCTTCAAAACTATTGTATTAATACTCATATGCATTATTCAACACATGGGACTGAATTAAACTTACCCTACTTGTATCGTGCCCCTCTTCTCTAGTTGGTTGAAATGAAACAGCAGGGTTTGTAGGTTTCGTTTTTTTAAATGTTATGCCTATCCCATTGCATCATTGTATGGGTGGAGTTAGTGTGCGCGTGCAATTGTATGAGCTTGGATCCATGAGCCTGGATGCATGAGATGGTGCGCGTACCGGCTGCAGCTTTACCCATCTCGATATTAGCCCCATTTTATTCCCGGCGTGCTTCTTGTGAACTGTCAGGAGTCCCAGCGAGTCCCGACTGATGAAGTGATGAACACATGGCAACAAAGCTGAAGGCAAATGGAACGCAGCCCTCTCCGGACTGATAATGATGGAAGACAAGGAATGTCAACAACGTCCTGATGCAAGAGGGCACACCTTAGTTGGAAGTGTCAACAAGGTTCTGCATTAAATGAATTGATGATAAGAGAAACTAAGCATGAATATTAGTACTATAAGTTATGGCCCTTTCAGCCTTTACTTACCATGGTCAGTTGTGCTCAATGCATTTTTGAGGCAAACAGGATATTTGATGGATTCATCAAATCCACTGTTTGACCTGGATTATAAATGCAATAAGACCCTTCAGGGCGTCCGTATACATTGATTATAACATTGAATATACAGACTTCTCGGGGGTTGGAGGCAGCTGTTTTTGTCTCGTGTCTCACAACACCAGTTAAAAAAAACAAAACAGTATTAAAATAGGTAAAATGAAGACTGAACAGAATGAATTGTACAGATGAAGTTTACATTGAACAAAAACAATGCTATTCTGATTCTTGCACCCTTGCATGTATAGACGTTATCCTTTGGGCAACTTCTGCTGCAGCAAACCACAACGCAATATATAATGCTAGAGATCTCGCTAAGAAGTCGCAACAAATATTTAAATGAGTATATTGCGGCTGTGTTCATTAACATATTTTCTCTTAGTACACACAACAAAATATTTACCTTGTTAAGTGTCGCAACGCAAATGCAAATTGCGGTATGTTTGCGTTGCGACTGGCCCATTTTAGAAAACCTACCCCTCAGGATATGAATAGTGGAAACCCAAATTCTTAATGAGCTACAGCTACGGGACCAGCACCCTAAGCCTTTGTCACTGAACCATACAGGACTTTTCTGATCTTTTCAATAAGATGGAGGAGTGTATGTATAGGAATGCAAGCCCCTTTGGTAATGAATGGCAGCATGTTGAGCCTGGTCCCTCCTGGCAGTACAGGGTGGAGTTGCTGTGTTCCCTGCAGAGTCCGGATCCGGTCCCACATTCCATCACTGTCTGACAGGGAAGCAGAGTGGAGTGACCCCCCCTGTGGGGAACTGCAGAATGAATTGTGCAGTCTTAATTAAAATTAAGCAATTCTTCACTTGAGCCCAAGCAGCTGCTTTCTGATAATTTATTAAAGAAGGGACTGGGTATATTAGTCACTCCGGTAGGATTGGCTTTGTCCTATGATAAAGAGTCCTAAGGAGTTGAGCAGGGGTGCAGCATGAGGGTTGTATGTCTGGTCAGGACTTTCTAGGAAACTGGGTCCACTTTTCCTAACCCTAGTCTTCACACATCTAGAATGACTTTATTTACATGTCTTGCTGACCTATAAAACCTGTCGCAAAATCCATAAGAGAAAAAAAAGTAAAGGTTGCTATAAGCATTGCCCTGAGGATCGTCAGAAGATTACTGAATCCTGACAGTAAAAAACATGCCACAGCATTGGCAGGCACAGTAAATCACAGAAACGTGTGGAGAAGCATTTGCAAAACCAAGGATTCATTTTGGTAAAGCACACTAACAAGTAAAAAAAAAAAGCACATGTTCAAGCAGTAGTAGAGCCTGCGCAATTATACTCAAGGTAATGATGCACATTGAGACAGAGATTGCTTCAGAGGATCTCCACAGAGGTGCTGTGGCTGATTTCAGAGGAGCGGTATTGGGGTCCTCTTCAGCAATGCCTGCCAAACTGTTCATTAAAGTAAGTAGCAGCTTGTTCAATTAGCTAATACAGAGCAGCAATCCTGCAGAGCTACAAACCAATGAGAAGAAAACAACAACAAGTACCACGATTTATCAATATTGTACAATCCCGGTATAAATGTACAATGCAGCATATATAGACTATGTTTCTGTTAGTATTGAATCAGTACAGTGAAGTGGGCATATTTATAAATAAACCCTTTTACATTGTTTTAAATGTAAATTAGGCTGCATAATAATAACTGTAATCATGTTTTAATCAATGCACAGCTACAACCTAAATTAAAAAAATTACCTTCATAATCAACTCTAAAATAGACACCTGCTAACCCACTGTACTGAATTATTATTTCAGTCATATTCTGAGATGTGTTTAATGGTCAGTGCCACATTCTTTTATATATAACTTGTACAGAAATTCCACTAAATTAAACAACTAGTAGGAATTCAGTGGAAGTCATTGTGTATCTACAGCTTAATTATATATCCAATCTTATTAATTCAGTTTAATATGTGGTAATTCATTAATAATTGCATGTTGGTTAATGGATAGTTAAATGTATAACGGCACCATGAAGAGAAGATTGAAACTGCCCTCTGTAAAGCAGCTCTGTGGATAGAAATGCAATCCTCACTGTGTGATAAGAAAGCAGCTCTGTAGGATAGAAATGCAATCCTCACTGCGTGATAAGAAAGCAGCTCTGCAGGATAGAAATGCAATCCCCACTGCGTGATAAGAAAGCAGCTCTGCAGGATAGAAATGCAATACCCACAGCGTGATAAGAAAGCACCTCAATGGATAGAAATGCAATACCCATAGCGTGATAAGAAAGCAGCTCTGTAGGATAGAAATGCAATATCCATAGCGTGATAAGAAAGCAGCTCAATGGATAGAAATGCAATACCCACAGCGTGATAAGAAAGCACCTCAATGGATAGAAATGCAATACCCACAGCGTGATAAGAAAGCAGCTCCGTGGATAGAAATGCAATATCCATAGCGTGATAAGAAAGCAGCTCAATGGATAGAAATGCAATCCTCACGCGTGATAAGAAAGCAACTCCGTGGATAGAAATCCAATCCTCACAGCGTGATAAGAAAGCAGCTCCGTGGATAGAAATGCAATATCCATAGCGTGATAAGAAAGCAGCTCAATGGATAGAAATACAATCCTCACTGCGTGATAAGAAAGCAACTCCGTGGATAGAAATCCAATCCTCACAGCGTGATAAGAAAGCAGCTCCGTGGATAGAAATGCAATCCCCACTGCATGATTAGAAAGCAGCTCTGTGAATGAAGTCTGCTGGCATGTTTACCATTCATCAGCCAGAGCACTGCCATCGCATTGCTGCCTTTCGAAGGAACGAGAACAAAATTAAACTGTTAAGAAAGAGGAAGCATTGCAGAACGGATATTCAACCTTTATTTTAAAACAATTTCTATTAAAGTGTCTGGGAATTTAAATGAATTCATGTTCCAGCTAACATGCTAGTTCTTATTTAGTTTGTGTTAAACATAATTTCATACTAGATTACACAGTCATTCATACTGAACAAAATGAGATCATCCAGTTATTAGCAACACAAATAAAAGAAAACGTGTCAGCAATGCTCAAAGCTGCACAATACTTCAATACTTCCAGTGATTCTGGATTGCACACCCGATATCAGTGACATCGAATAAATGACTGATAGTTACATTTGTCTCCACAATAGAAACCTGTGGTAATGTGGCTGAAAGTGTGAACATCCGAGAACGTTTTTTTCGAATTCTTGGAATTAAAGAATTCATCTGGGGCTGGAATGTCAAAGTTACTGTTAGAAAAACTTGGAGAAATGGCACTTGACATTGCAGATATGAGAGGACAGGGCTATGACAATGGAGCCATCATGAAATGGAAAAACAGCGGGGTACAAAAAATGGTGTGAAACTTGAACCCACAAGCTGGGAAAGTCAAAAGACTTCATCAGGCTCTATCAGGCTAGGGTAATGTACGATGCTGCTCTCATTCGCAGAGGACGATACACTAACTGTAGAATCAAATCACAGGCAGAAGCAAAAGGCATCGCTGGTGAACTGTAAGTTTTTGTGCAGCCTAGTGGTTTGATACAAAATAAATTATGAAATTAATATAACTAGCAAAAAGCTCCAGGCAGCCAACTGTGAACTCTCTCAAGCAATTGCGCAGTTAAAAACAACGAAGATGTATCTCGAGAATTACTCATCAGACAAGGGTTTTGCAGGGGCTCTGACTAAGGAATTGGCTGAGAAACTCCACATTGAAGCTTGCTTTCCACCTGAAGGACAAATCCGATCTCTTCAGAAACTAAGCAATCGTTGAGGAATGGTTTTCACAGCTTTGGGAACAGAGTAATTTATTCAAAATTCGGTACAATATCTCCCAGTTGTCTGAAACGAGCACAGACAAATTACAACACCAGTACAGCATTCTTGAAAAGGCACTGACGGATGGAAAGTCAAAAGACATAAACATGCTGGAATTAACACGATAAGTTAAAAGAACTTTCAAGAAGAGTCTGGATTGAACCCTCAAAATTTATTGGAATACATTTGCAAAAACAATTTGACCTCAGTGTTTCCAAATGCATTTATTTCACTGAGAATACTCCTGACACTGCCAATCACAGCTACGAGAGGGGAGCGTAGTTTCTCGAAGCGGAAAGTAATAAAAATGTACCTGCAATCCACAAAGACATAGGATAGGTTAGTCGGTCCCGCAACAATGTCAATTGAGCACAAACGCAACGTTGCAAGAGAAAGCTATTGCAGCAACCCAATTTGCATGGTAAATTGTGAGTTAGCTGCAGTGTTGCTGCAACCTGTTACAAGAGGGTTGCAACAGGCTTATTTTTTTGATAATATAGTCCAAAACCTAGATTTGAAAGAAGCAGTGCATGCCTAGCAGCCAAACAGGCAAGGAAAGTCCTGTTTGTATAAAAGCAAACGCGGACAGTTAAAGGGAAGACATACACTGTTTTTCCAAAAAACAGTATATAGTAAGAAAAACAAGGTATAGTTTATTGTAGTAATAGAATACAAACAGAGCAAAGCTCTGGTCTCAGTGGGGAAGGACACCTGAGGTCTGGACGCTGGGTTGTGTCATCCTTTATACATGAGAGAGTTTCATCCCTCAAGAACAAGACATGCGCAGCACTTCAAATACAAACAATTTCCATATGTGGTTGTTAATAAGTAGTTTCGTTAATTTCAACATGTGTAGCTCTCAGAAAAAAAATGAAAAAATGTATTTGAAAAATGTTATTATTAAGCAGATAAGAAGCAGATAATATACTGTGAGAATGGAAGACAGGGGGCACGGCTCCAGTTGTTTTCATCCTTGCACGATATGTTTTCACTGGTGTTGTGGGTTTCTGTGAGTCTGTGGAGTTCTGTCTCTGCTTATCCCATGCATGTGACTGTGAGCTCTGAATAGACGCTGTCAAGACTGCACTTACCCCTGGCACACGTGAATAAGAGAAGACTGATACAAAAATCCTCCACTGTTTTATATGAACCCTTTATTGAGCTTTTACACTTATTATAAAATAATCTTATGGTCCCCCTGAAAACTTCAAAAACTATAGAAATTATAACTGAAGTAATTTATCAGGAGCACTTGTGAGATTTTCTCGTTATTAAGGATAATTCATGGTACTAGTGACAGCTTGACAGGTTTGGTGGTTGTGTGGATGGTGGGGCAAATTTTAATATTTTGCATAATGCCGGCCCTGAATATACATGTTCTTATGACACTGTATTGCTGTAGCAGTTATAATTGTAATAACCGTCTATTACTCTTCATAACATCCTTAGCAACTTGGGGGTTAACGAATAATTAAGGACTGGGATATGCATTTAAATTACTTAGTTAGAACAGGTGTAAACCTGAGTTCATCCATCCAGTGTTTTTTAATATTTTTTAATAAATGACACACAATTATACACCCATGTGCACCCATGCATTTCACTGGAAATGAGAAAGAACATTTAGAAAATGCCTTCGCACTTAAGAGACTGGGGGAGTCTTTCAAGCCCAGCTCTTTGTGGGCAGTCTCGTTAAGTGCGCACAAGAACAAGGGCTATCTTAGGGGTTGCAGTCAAGCACTTTTTAAGAGAAAACCCACACATCCATTCATATATCTGCAGCATATTCATTAAAAAAAAAAAAAAACGTTTCCATGTGTTCATAGAATGTCACAGAGGTTCACCTATTGTCTTCTGTCATAGTCCTTTTAACATTCGACTAGTTAAGAACTCCACCTGGTACACAGCTTGGAAACGTGTGGTCTGGCACAGCATGACTAAAATGTTTTCAAAGTATTAAATCATAGCAACAGCAAACACCACGCTGCTGTGGGTGATGGCAAGACGTTGATAAATGAAGCTCTTTGCCGGCTGCCAGAGGAGAGCGCACTTAGTGGAGAAGAAAAATGGGTCATCAATCCAGTAGAAAGGCCAGTGGCACCTGGCTTGGAGGCCTTGATGTCTCAAGACTTCAAGCTACGGAACGCATTCAAATTAGGGTGACTACCTTTTCAAAATGCAAAAATGGGACCACTGCTATTTGCTTGTAAGGGGGGTGGGTATTGTATATTTTTTATATTTTATACTGTATATTTAATAACAGTATTTAAAAATGAAATATCAACGTTGGTGCTTCTTAATATCGTTTTAACCTCAGTTTCCAATTCTCAAATCTTTTCTACACAATGTATAAATAACCTTCTTGAATCATTTGCACTGTTCCTAATCTGACGTGTATGACCTGACAACCTAACCCTCTCTGAATTTGCACAGGTGCTTACCTTTTTTCTTTGGTGGAGTAGGTCTTGTAGGACACTCCTTCCTTTACCGACGCACCACTATCAGTGTCACTTCAACTTGTAGACTCGCATAAACAACGAAATCACTGAAATTAAAATATTCTAAGTATTTTGCTTTCTGTCGCCAAACCCAAAGCAGATGAGTGTGTGTTTGTTGGGAGCACGTGATGTGAGTGTACCCAGTCACATGCTAGTGGGACTGTGACAAGATGGGTTGTGGTGACATCAGGCCAGATGCAGGAACCAAAACACAGGCAGTCCCTCAGTGAAAATGACGCGGCGTGCGTATCAAACACAATAGCCAACTAAACCTAAGGTTAGGCTGGGCAGTAGCCTTCATGGTCCCTTTAAGTTTCGTTTTTCTTTCTTTTATTTTTACTCTCCTCTCTCGCTGTCACTCCTCCGAACGCCCACCCTGAGTACCGAGAGATTTTATAACAGGTGACTTTAACAAAATAATTACAAACACTTAAACAATAATTCAATAAAGGTACCAGCCATATTCTCACGAGATGGCTGGCAGATATGACATCGTATTTTCAAATAACACAACATTCATTCAAATCAACAATAATAACACACTCAGCTATTCGCCGTCATCTTTATAAATAAATAAATACAAAAACAATAACCACGGCTTTTGCTGTCATTTAAATACATAATAAATCATTATACATTGGCGTAGGGGGAGACCCTGTTCTAAAAATAAATAAACAATACTGTACAGGGCTCCTCACCCTGTTACAGGGACAATATAGCTTTAGATTGGCTTTCAAATGTGTCAATCATTCTGGGGCAGTGTAAGGCAATGCAACATGATGCGGCAGGGGCGGGACTTTGCTACAAACAGATATGCTATGGTTTGACCGGCTGTAAACTGTAAGATAGCACTGTGTCTAGGAATCTGGGACAAATTAATTTAGTCCTGGACCGGGACTGTATCTTTACATTTAGAGACTGTCCCATCCAATTGGGGACGGGTGGTCACCCTAATCACTCTGCTGTGACAGTCACAGTAATTAAGGTCCTGCTGCTTATTAGCTGTTAATTGTTGACGGATAATATCAAACAGCATTTGTTTATTTGTTTACTTTGGTATCATGCATAACATATGAACATGCTGACTATAACAATAATTAAGGCTCTGCTAGGTACCAAGGAAAACAGGATCATTAATCTACTACATTTTGAATTACTTTTGTCTGCAATTACGGTTCAACCTTTGCAGATCTATATTTGCCACATAGCCCAAAGACGCTGAGCACTTTTTTTGTCTAAAGAGCCTGTAAATTCCTCCCGAAACAGATTTTCTTCTTAATTGGCTTATGAATAGAGGTTGCAGATAAAGTCAACAGAAATAGCTAATAAAGGCCCTGCTTTTGTAAATAATGTGTGTGGGAATGTAAGTTTCACAGTGATGGGGTTAATAGTTAATTGAGTGCTAATTGGAGAATAATCACCTGTATACAAGGAGCAGACATCTCTTGTGTGGGGGAGGGAGTTGGGTGAGTGTAATTGTGTGAAAATGTGTTTTGTTTGCAACTTTGTAGTGAAGGCTAATGCCCAGCCTGTTTAATATTTTGTTTGAAACTTTATTTTGGCATTTGTGCCAGTTTGTTTGTTCCTGTGTGTTTTTTTGTGAATTAAACTTGTGCAACAGCGCTTCACTGCAGCTTCTTGACTGAGTCTTTATTTCCTGCTGGTAACAGATTGGGTCGTGATGCTAACCTGCCACACCTACCATAATAAAATGAATAGAAGGGTTTGGGTAGCGATTACAGTTAGGGTAAGGGTAGTGTAACAGGGGGTGTTACCTGTGTGGGTTGTCACTGAATGATAATGAGCAGTGGGTGTTGACACGCCGCACAGACACACAAGTTTAATAACATCACAGGTGCAACGCTAGGGTACTAACAATGGTAATCCTAGCACCGGACTTAATAAAGAAAACAAAACAAACGAATAAATATAAGTTTGCCAAACACAGCGAGCGCTAGATGTCCTGCTCCAGGAACCTACTAACAACTAACCCTCCTATACTGGTTTGGGATCAAATCCCCTGAACTAAACTTCTGCTGTTGCTCCCGAAGTTGCTTCCTGGCATCCTGGTGACTCTGGATCTTTCCGACGGTCCTGGCTGGGCAGCACCTTCACAGACACCATCTTGGATTGCAATGGTTTCGTGCAGTTGTCGTTTTGCTCTGGAGCAGATGATCTCCTTTATGTAAATAAACCAAGCTTTTGCTCAGTGCCTGTCTTTATAGGCATGGCGGTGCAATCGCCCGAGCTGTGGCACAGATGTTCTTTAGCTGTACGCAGGCTCCCCGGGCACTGGGCAAGCCTTCCTGCTCAACTGGTTGCAAGCTGCTTGCATACAGGCACAGACCCACACAGGAATCTACATTCTGATGTCTAGAAAGATGAGATTTTGCGGGTCGGTATTCTGATGGGGATAATCCTGAAGACGGGGAATGGAGCTGGGATGGAGCCGGGGATTAATTATTTGTCCATCTCGTCTTGGATTAGTGACTGAGTGATTCTGGGTTTGGAGGAAGCAGAATTAAGTTTTTTTGCAAATGAATGGGACAGAGGGAGATTACGAAGGGGGCTTTTAAAGTAGGGCGAGTCTGTGACTGCGGGGCGGTGCAGAGCGTAGGTATGACTGTGACAAAAGCTGTAATGAAACAGGGGGCGGAAATTAGCACATGAGAGGCTGAAGGAGGAATTGCAATGGTGTTGGAGCAATTGGCCATGCTATCTAAACAAGTGCTTATTGCTGACAAGACGCTGCTGGTGCTGCTGAGCGAGCAGGGGCAGGGAGCAAGGGAAAAATTTGGCTTAGCAGGGGTAAAATCTAAATAATGAAAATATCTTTAGTCCAGCAGCAGTGAAAACTGGAATTGTACAGGATGGGAAAGTCAAGTAAAATGCAGTGAGAAGCCAGTTTCCAAAAATGAAACTTGACAGAAGCAACAACTCAGCAGTCTAAATTAAAACTGTACTTGAAAAAGTTCTCTTTCAGAAAAATAAAATTAAAATGAGCTTGGAAAAAAGCTTTGAAAATCTAGCCCTTAGTAGAAACCCTATGTGGTGGCTGGACTTGATTTCTGACTACAGGCGCTTGCTGTGGACATTTGAGGCTGGCTGATGCTCAGTTGTAGGTCGGATCGTCAGCTGTGAACAGTTTAATTTGCATATCACGTTCTTTATCTAGATAGCAGAGTAGAAGCATTTATCGACAGGGATGAGTGTTTTCAGCAGTTCCAAGGATAAACGATTCATTTCTATACAAGCCATTAAGCTTTACTCATGGGAAGAACAGAAGAAGAGGAAAAAGAAGAATAAAAAAAAGAAATAATTACGAATAATTATAGCAACCTCCCAGCACTAACCAGATGGTGGAACTAAATTAATTCACAGCAGGTTTGGAAAGAATAAATTCCCTTGTCAATTTTTCTGTTAAATTCCTCAGATTGATTTCCGATGCATCCTTCTCCCGTTGCCTTTTGTAAGCAATGCTGTTTGTTCCCGTGGACAGTGCAAATGTTTATCATTCATAAACAATTTGTTTTCAGTGTGCAGTAACAGACTGCCAATTACATCTTTTCATTATTGTTTTATATTCAAGGTGTCATTTAGGTAAATAAAGGATTCAGAGGGAAAAAAGGGCTTCTGTATTAAGTGCAGTGAAGTGGAAAAATAATTTCATCAGGAGGCATATGGCTGGGTCTGCTCAGCTTCTTGCAAGCTTTAAAGCACCTCTACAGTGTGATGGCATTTTAAACAGCATTTAATTTGCTTAAATCAAGTAGACCGGAGAACTTGGGAGGTACTGAAGAAAACATAGTCCTGTGTGGTTGCGCAGCCATGCAGCAATGAAAGACTGCCAAGCCAAGACCTACAGCATCACGTCATGGAATTCTCCTCATAGAAGTTTACCATTGGAAATGTATAGCAATGTGTAATAAAGCATAATGAAAACATGGTAAAGCATTGGTAAGCATCGTAAAGAATATCAAGGTATGCTCAAGCATACAGTCATCAAATGATCAAAAATACAGTGCAAGAATACAATGCAGAAATACAATACAAAAATACAGTGCAGAAATACAATGCACGAATACAATGCAAAAATACAGTGCAAGAATACAGTGCAAAAATATAGTGTGAAAATACAATGTGAAAATACAGTGCAAAAATACAATGCAAAAATATAATGGAAAAGTACAGTGCAAAAATATAGTGTGAAAATACAATGTGAAAATACAGTGCAAAAATACAATGCAAAAATATAATGGAAAAGTATTAGTATCCAGTATAAAGTATCCAGCCTTGCTGAAGCACCCCCAGATCATCACCAATCCTCCACCACATTTCACAGTGGGTGCGAGACATTGTGGCTTGTAGTCTTCTCCAGGTCTCCGTCTAACCATTAGATGACCAGGTGTTGGACAAAGCTGAAAACTGGACTCATTTGGGGGTGCTTCAGCAAGGCTGGAATCAGGCAGATTTGTCTTTGTGAAGGGCGCATGAATCAAGCCAAGTACAAGGTTGTCCTGGAAGAAAACTTGCTTCCTTCTGCTCTGACAATGTTCCCCAACTCTGAGGATTGGTTTTTCCAGCAGGACAATGCTCCATGCCACACAGCCAGGTCTTTTTTGTTATTTTAACCAGTTGTCATTTTCTGCAAATAAATGCTCTAAATGACAATATTTTTATTTGGAATTTGGGAGAAATGTTGTCAGTAGTTTATAAAATAAAACAAAAATGTTTATTTTACCCAAACACATACCTATAAGTAGTAAAACCAGAGAAACTGATAATTTTGCAGTGGTCTCTTAATTTTTTCCAGAGCTGTATATATATATATATATATATATATATATATATATATATAAAGCTGGCAAAATAATCCCATCTGAATCTGTAGTGGGGTTCCCACTTTCACACCAAATAAAAAATATGTTTCTATCAAAAAGCTTTTCCTAATCATACAGCAGTAGCCCCGCGCTAAACCAGATATGTTTGCTTAACATTAGGAGGTGTCAAGTTTAAAAAATAAAAATAAAAAATCGCACACACATACATTTATATTGCTCAATGTATTTAAAATGTATAAATCATTACACTGAAATAACACTATTGTGTTTTGGGTAGGCTACACATTACATTATAAAAAAATATATACATTTGTTATTATTATTATTATTATTATTATTATTATTATTATTATTATTATTACTGGGCAGCCTAGACAATGAACACACAATAGATCATGGTGCCGCATTGACAAGTTATAATAATCATAGGAGGACACTCAGTTCTCAGTAATATTTATTCTAATAATAATGACGGATAATTGTGTTCGGGTAGTAACTGTCAATATTATTAGTATACTCAGTACTGTGAGTAAGAGTCATTATACTTAAAGTCATATACATTGTTTTGGGTTAGGTTCCAACATTATCCAGCAAATTTGTTTTCAAGGCTTGTAAGTACACCCTGCTTTTAGGAAAAAATATTTGGCTATTCATCTAAAAGACGCATTGAGCACATGCATTGTAAGTGTTACAATTGTCTGCAGCTTTCATACATGTCGTTATAATATTTGAGAACCCTCATTTCTATTATCTTCACCCCCTATTTGCAAATTTATGCAGGAATGCCCATAATTACATATTCATCTACGCTTGAACCACAGCCAGAGACTGCAGCCGCAAAGCATTCTCTAAAAAGTTGCAAATAGTATTGCGCCTGTCTAGTACATTTCACCCAAGACTTCAGACTCGTTTGCACCTGGTTTGCGACAGCTGCAGCACTTTAGTAACCCTACCCCATAGTGTGGTAAACTTTCATAAGGATTTTTAAGGTGAGGACGGCAAAGCCACAGTAGTTAGTGAATGTAACTTCATAGTGGTTTTAAGGTCAGCCAAGATCCCTGAAAGATGAAGTTATCTTCTATAGTTCGGTGTTGAGGACTCCAGGTCCTGTTCTCAGTGGGCAGTATGAGTATATTAGCATTTTGGATAGTAAGAGTAATGTGCTGTAATTTATAATGATTTTGTCTCTGTGACAAAATTAGAAATGCACAGTTATGACAGCCATTTCCTCTATTATTGACCACTCAGCGAAGCGATTATCAGAAATTTGAAACAGTCAATGTATTTTTCTTTTGCTGTTGTCAGTAGATAGACAGTCATTGTATCCAGATGTTTGTAGTACCACATTAGGGTAAACAGACATCTCTCACATTGCTCACTGTCGATTGAAAAAAATCAACCATCACCTCCTAGGCACAAGAAAAATAAACAGAAACAGGCTGAGAGCAGGTACTGTCTCAGGAGCGAGGGGAGATGATGGGGGGACAGGAATGAATGAGTCACTGGAGTGGGACCTTTGAAACAGCCTGTGGGAAGAATAATGTGACACTTGATGGGAGTGAAATAAACGTTATTACAACTTCATATTTCACTGCAATTTACACTAAGCAACAGCACCCAGCAACAGAGGCAAGCTGACAACACGAGTAATACCTCTCACAAGAGGAGAAATAAGAACATTTTCATTTTAATGAAATCCTTGGCCGTCTTCAAACTTTCCCAGCAGTCCAGATATTCAATTAGGAACAAGGTTAATCTATTGTTCCAGGGTAGGTTACCTCAAGAGATCATGCGCTTTCTTCTTTAATGACTGTGACCTTGGGCTAAACATACGACAATCCCTTCATATGTTTTATATGCTTTGATGTTGTCTGAGAAACGTTAAACTCCCTGTGTCAGGACGGCATGTGGTGACATCAGTCCAGAATGCAGGAAGAAACACAGGCACTGCAGATACAGTGCAAATGGCGCTTACGCTGGTTTATTTTAAATAACAAAAATAAAAGAAATGTTTAAACAGAAAACCATGCTCACAGAGGAGAACAAAAAGATCAACAAAAGCAAAATCACAAACACAAAAACACAGGTCAGGCTGGGGAATCGCCTTCACTGATCCTATACGTTTGTTTTATTTTAAATTGCTCTCTCCTCTCGCGCTACCATTCCTCCTCTAAACCCCCACCTCAAGCAAGGAAAGCGGCAGGGTTTTATGCAGGTGACCGTCTCCCGATTAGCAACAAATTAATCACCTAATTAATTCGGGAGATGGTCACAAGGTTTTTAATTACTGACAGAGCATGAGCTGCCAACCTCGCCCATGCCAGAACACATTTAAATACACAAAAACACACGGCGCTTCACCGTCATATACAAATACAATAAATCATAAATCAAAAAGTAAATACCAAATATGTACAGGGGGGGGGGAGTACCCCGTTCTTAAAAAAATACAAAATCAAAACAAAACAATAACGTGGCAGACGGCACCTCGCTCGTCCTCCACATATAAAAACATTTTTATAGCAGGGCTTTGCCCTGCTCCCTTTTTAATAATGTGCAGGGCTCTCTCCTGCTGCCCTGCTACACTCTCTCATGCACTACTGTGATGGGGTAATGGGGTAACAGGTACCAAGAGAGACTCAGAAGCAAGAAGCTGCAGTGAAGCGCTATCACACACATTTAATAACACAGATACAAACACTAAACAAGCACATAAGGTCTGCACAAAACTCACGGACATAACACAGCACAGCAACACAACAGCACAACAACACAGCAGCACAGCAATGCAGCAGCACAGTGATACAGCAACACTGAAGTGCAGCAACACAGCAACACAGCAGCACAGCAACACAGCAACACAGCAGCGCAGCAGCACAGCAGCACAGCAACACATCAACACAGCAGCACATCAATGCAGCAGCACAGCAACACAGCAGCGCAGCAACACGCCCCTCCACCAACACCGACATTAGTCTCTCTAACACCCATGATTCACATCTGTGGATGTGAAGCCCCATTACCCATTAATTATTCAATTATGGCTCCATAGCGAGTTAGTGACAGACAGGAGAGCAGTTTCAGTGGAGTGAGCAGAGTAAAAACCGTATTGGAGAGGGTTGAGCGGAGAGTGGTTAGACAGAAAAGCAGAGAGCTGGCGATGTACTGCCCAATCAGAGGTTTTAGAGAGGAAGGGTAGCAGGGCCAGAAAGAAAAGAGGTGTTGAGAAGGGAGGAGATGAAGGGGAGTAGAACAGGAGCAGCAGCTTGTAAGAGGTGAGTGGGGAGGGGATTCAGTGTGCACTTGGTGGGTTTGTGGCCCTGGAGGAGGGAGGACAGGTGAGAGTCTGAGAGGAGAGAGAAGGAGGAGAAGGAGGGTGAGTTACCAGGAGAGACAGAGGGTATTGGGGTTGGAGCAGAAGTAGGTGGGGGGAGGGAGAGGTGTTAAAAATTTAATAGATTAGAAATAGGAGCATTTAGCAGAGGAGAGAGAAGAGGAGAAGGAGGAGAAGAGGGAACTGTAGAGGTCTAGGGCAGCAGGGAGTTTGGTTCTCTTCCATTTCTTTTCATCAGAGCGCAGTTTGGTTCTTGCTGAGTGGAGTACAAAGGAGAGCCAAGGTGAGGGAGGGGAAGGGTGGGCAGGTTGGTAGGTGAGGGGAAAGAGGGAGTCAAGGGAAGAGGTGAGGGAGGAGAAGATGGTGGAGGTAGCAGAGTCTATATAGAGTTGGGAGAAGGAGTAGATAGGAGGGAGTTGAGACAGCGGTGGAGGCAAGGACAGAGGGGGAGAGAGAGCGGAGGTTACAGTGGGAGGTGACAGTGGAGGTAGCTGGAGTAGGGAGAGAGGGGAGAGACACAGAAAAAGAGATGAAATAATGATCAGCGAGGTTCAGAGGGGTGACAGAAAGGGTGGAGGGGCAGCAGGCCCTGGAGAAGTTGAGGTCCAGTTGGCAGCCAGCTCTGTGTGTAGTAGGGGATGAGTGAGAGGGAAGTTGAAGGAGTGAAGGAGAGGAAGGAATCTGACAGAGTGGGTGGGGTTGGAGAGATGGATATTGAAATCACCTAACAGGACAGTTGGGGTAGACAGAGGGGAGGGAGGAGAGGAGAAGACCAGTCCCACCTCCCCATCCAGTGAGAAGCGAAGTATGGGACAGGATGTTGAGAGACAAGGCAGCAGGAGTTACAGTGTTATTGCGATCAGTTAACATAAGAACAGAACTCCTCCTCATTCCAAAAAAATAAGGCATTGTTAACTTAAACTTTGATAACCCAGCACCTCTTGCTAACAATACGCTAATTAAGCGATAACTACTGGGTGCATGGAGTATGCAAGGGGATAACTGACTTCTAGGTTGATAAAATCAGAGAAGGGGTCAATTCACAGCTATTAATGACAAAGTATCTGCTCTTTCCTTTTTTTAATTAAAAAAAAAAAATCAGTTATATGCTGCATCCGGTCTGAGTTTGATTTCGGTTATTCGGTGAAAGCTTTCTGTGCTGTGCTTTGTGACCTCTCTTGAGTATCACAGGCTATGCGGATTTGGAGACACTAATTAAAGTCAGTGATTGAATTAACTTGTAATAGTCACATATAAAAGCAGCTATGTTTTTCTCTTTTGTTAAATGCAAACTGGCATATATGATAAGAAACATTTGCTTGTTGTTTGCTGTTTGTTTGTTTTATTACATGTTTTGCATAATTATTCAACATTTAAATTGTGTGTTTTTTGCTGTTTGCTTTTTAATTTTCTACTTTAAAAAAAAGTCTAACCCTAACTGTGAACATTGCATGGCCTTTGTTTACATTGCAAAGAGAGGCTCTTCTTGGCAGGTCAAGAACATCTCTGAGAATGCAAACCGGAGCTGGGAATCACTGGGGTGATTAACAAGCCCCTGGTTTTAACCGACAGGATTACTGATAATGTCACCGTGCATGCTATTGAATTGCACATATCTTAATAAAACAAATCTCTAAATCAATATTGATAATGTCACTGTGCATGCTATTGAATTGCACATATCTTAATAAAACAATTTTTTTGTTTTATTAAGATATGTGAGGTTTTGCCCTCTCTGCTGATGACGGTTTATGGATCTCAGACAGATTACAATTTCCGATTGCACATTGCTGTCAAGAATTCCTCTAGCGTGATACAGCAACAAAATAACGATTTGTAAATTAATATGGCAGCTCCATTCCAAGCACTGGTAGAAGGATTGCATGTCACTTTAAGCTTCCATTAAAGACTGAGATATCATACTGCAAGTTATTAAGGCTTTTGCTAGGTGTATATTTGTCCTCAGAGGCTAGATTACGTCAATCTTATACCCTCTAGAAGGCAATGACAAATCCATATTAGAAATTTAACTAATATGGATATTAAGTTTTCTACTAATAATCTTGGGCTGTGTTGAGTTTCAATTTTTATTTATTAATTCGGTTATTTTTATACGTGGTACTTTTGATTAAAATAAAGACTGCGTTAACTAACATTTTACCACATAGTGAAAGAACATCATTGACTGTCACCCTCGTGAGATTTTCAGCATGGAATAGAAACCCATCCTTGTTTTGAAGCATATTCTTGGGGATCGTGTCCATGGTACAATCACAGGAGGGATGCAATGGGAAGTTCTTACATAGAGTACTGGAACAAACTGCCTAACGTTATGTATAAAAACATCCTCCATGACCTTTCTCTTTAAACACACAAACTAAACACACACAGTCTGCAACACCACATTAAAAGACTGTCCTGGCTCTTATCATTTATCTGTTATTGATCTCCTCTGATGTTTGCAGACTTAAAATCAATTCTAAAAGGTTATAACTATATCTGTAATGGACAGACACAGAGTTGATAATGGGTTTAAGAATGTGTTGGTGGTTTAATATATGGGTTTAATATTTCCTTTTCATGTATGATGTCTAAGTCTCATGGGAAATATACATCACAGGCGTTTAAAGATGAGCATAGGTTTCAATCAATTTCATTTGGAGGTACAGATAAAACTTATACAAGATTTGGGCAAAAGGTTAAAGTCTGGTGAATGGGACTTTAAAAGGTATCTTGATAGAAGATATAGATATCTAGATGGAAAAAAAACAGACAGGGCTATAATTTAATATAGATTATAGATGACAGTTTTTAATCTTCCTTCGAAATTAATCATTCTTGTGGGTGCAGAAACAGGACTGATGTAAACATCAGACAACATCACTACCTTGACCTTCTCTTGAACCAGCACGGCCATATGAACACAACCCAGCCAGCTCCTAACACCATTCCGAAGCAAGTGCAAGGACATGGCCATATGAACACAACCCAGCCAGCTCCTAACACCATTCCGAAGCAAGTGCAAGGACATGGCCATATGAACACAACCCAGCCAGCTCCTAACACCATTCCAAAGCAAGTGCAAGGACATGGCCATATGAACACAACCCAGCCAGCTCCTAACACCATTCCAAAGCAAGTGCAAGGACATGGCCATATGAACACAACCCAGCCAGCTCCTAACACCATTCCGAAGCAAGTGCAAGGACATGGCCATATGAACACAACCCAGCCAGCTCCTAACACCATTCCAAAGCAAGTGCAAGGACATGGCCATATGAACACAACCCAGCCAGCTCCTAACCCTAAAGACAGTGCAAGGTTGGAATTTCCAACAGCTTCTTAATATTTCCATGTCCAAAGGGAATTTGGAGCAATACCTCAGAATAAGTGCCAGCAGACATGCAAATATAACAGCATATGCACTTATTGAATTTGCATGAATTAAACATAAATGTATGATTCATTCCCACTTTTTGGCACAGCAAACCTCAACCAGCACCTTCAATCATCAAGAACAGGCTCTCATTTGAAAGTGTCACTAGATCCTGAGGGATATGAATCTCCAGAAGGGTTTGTGTGTCTAAGTGGTCTATATTAATGATCTCAACAGTGGCAGACCTAAATACTGCCACGCTTTAACTATTAATCCAGCTTGGACTTTCCCCACTTATTAAAATTACTAGTTGCAATAAGAAAAGTGCAGGGTTTAGATTAAAATAGACCCCCAAGTCAAAGCAGGGATCTCAAGAGCATTGGATTTATGCAGCTTGCTCGAGTCAGTGTAAGCCACCAGCTCTGGTAAATTATTCGAAGAGGGTAACCAAGCTAAACAAACTCTGGTGCTCTGTATCATTAAATAAGACAAGAAAATGTGGATGTGCAAAGCATCATTTGTCTTGTTTTTATTTTAATTACTATTTCTTTTCATTTGCACACCATTTGAAGTGTGCACTCCATTAGGCACTGCAGTGCCTTGTAGATTGTCATCCTGTCCTTCACATTCCATTGCACTGCTAAGAACTCATTAATATGCTCCCTCCATATGGTTTGATTACTATTCCAGAACGGTAACCGGCGCTAATAAAAACGCAAGACTGTCAGGTTTTTAAAAAATGACATTATCCAACCTAATGATGCAGCACTTTACTAGCAAAAAAAAAAAGACAGTTGCTTGAATAATGCCAATGCAAGATAATAAAATCACTATTTGTTATTCCTCTGATTGTGGATGGCATATCAACAGATTTGCCACATGCCTTTTTTTCACCTTGACAGATTTTGTGTATTTTTTTTACGATGCTTTGGTGTTGGCTTGGGAGATCTGTTGACTCCTCTGACTTTCAGATTGGCAAAAATTATGGGTCCTGTAATCACGTGAATCTGAGAAAATGGATATTTATAAATGGTGGGCTTATAGGTAGTATAGTGGGCTAACTCATCAGCTTCACATACTTTCACCTGGAGACCTGGGTCTACATCCAACTCAGGTTAAATGGGAGCACAATGGTGTCAACCAAGCCCCCATTAATAAAAAACACTAGCACACAATTCGCTGCAACTGGAAGGCTCTGCTTGAGATTGCCCGGAACTGAGTCGCAGGCGGCATTCAGGTCAGGTTGAGCTGTATTCCTGGAGCTGCATGGGGGAGCTCCCATGGAGCTTGCTGGCAGGTCAGGTTGAGCTGTATTCCTGGAGCTGCATGGGGGAGCTCCCATGGAGCTTGCTGGCAGGTCAGGTTGAGCTGTATTCTTAGAGTTGCAAGGGGAGTTCCCATGGTGCTTGCTGGCAGGTCAGGTTGAGCTGTATTCCTGGAGCTGCATGGGGGAGTTTCCATGGTGCTTGCTGGCAGGTCAGGTTGAGATGTATTCTTAGAGTTGCAAGGGGAGTTCCCATGGTGCTTGCTGGCAGGTCAGGTTGAGCTGTATTCCTGGAGCTGCATGGGGGAGTTTCCATGGTGCTTGCTGGCAGGTCAGGTTGAGATGTATTCTTAGAGTTGCAAGGGGAGTTCCCATGGTGCTTGCTGGCAGGTCAGGTTGAGATGTATTCCTGGAGCTGCATGGGGGAGTTCCCATGGTGCTTGCTGGCAGGTCAGGTTGAGCTGTATTCCTGGAGCTGCATGGGGGAGTTTCCATGGTGCTTGTTGGCAGGTCAGGTTGAGATGTATTCTTAGAGTTGCAAGGGGAGTTCCCATGGTGCTTGCTGCATCGAATTGTAGCGAGTGCTATTGCCACTCAGTCAGTAAAATACATCAAGCCAAGTCGTGAGAATTCCAGGTTCTGACACACCTTCTATTCTCTAAGTCTAGCATCTGTGATAGAACACAGGCCCTGTTGTGACGTGGCTCGGCCTCAACATGTCTCTCACAGGAAGCGGACATTTGACAAACACGCTTGTGAGTGCTGAAACCTAGAGGACATTATTTTAAAGGATAAGGGAAAAAGCCAACTATTTTCATGAGCAGAAAATAATTGTAAAGTTGTATTTAAATTTACCAAGATAGGAGGTTACCGTTAAACTATTGTTCTGGTTAGTTTTACATTGTGAAGATGATTTTATTGCTGTCTTAAAATATGTTTTTTCCATTGCACTTGCTTTTCAAATAGATCGCTTCTCAACTGTAAATGTGTCTACATGTGACAATATGTAGCCACTGAATTTATCTGCATTAATAAATCAAGCATCCAAAACAAGAATGATATACTGCCACAGTTTTACTGATGCCCATGGAGTGATTGCATCTTAGATTGTGTTTATTTCAAATTAGCTGAGCACTAAGTGAGTAATTGGCGTTTTATTACACAGTAAATGGCTGTGATTAAATGTTTATTAGGGACAATTAGTGAGAAGTGTTTAAAAGATTCCACATATTATTCATTATCGTAGCAACACAAACTGGATATTTAAAGGTCTTAACCCGTGTGAATATAGATGAGCCATTTACACCAAGCAATTGAGAGAAGTTAAGAATGCATGTATCTGTTGTTATTGTGTGAGTGCAGCACTCTGTTTCATTGAAGAGTTACCTTATGGGCTCTGTAATATCTATACTATTCCATCAAGCAAAGAAACCAGTTCAATAAATCACAGGTGTGTTGTTCTTACTGTTAATTAATGCTGGTGTCCTACATTTTTTTCTGCAGGGGTGCAAAAAAAACAAACAAGACCAATCAAAATGTAGGGTCTTAGTACATACAGTACACACTGAGAAAACAAGAAGCATACAAGAAGCATTCATGAATGTGGGAATGTGCAGATGAATCGTGGAAGAATTCTCCCATCACACACTGTAGACAAGCAGTTAGGGGACAGAGAGGGTTAGTGGTGCTTCAAGAGACATGACGTAAGTGTCTAACCTTCAGAGCTATCAATTATTAGATAAACACAAGGAACAAATAGATAAGTTCAGGATTCCTGAGGGCTGATATTCTGCGGAACGGTGCCTGTGCTTATCACCAAATGCATCACAGCCTTGTATTTATTTTATTCTTATAGGGTCACCACATTGGAACACATTCTGTCTGTGCTCTTTTGGAGTCTCTTGATAACACTCATTCAGACTAAAGTCAAATCCCAAAGCAGAAAGAGTGCAGGATTTCACATACAGAACCCCAAGAGGGGAGAATCAAAATAGGAAAAAGATGCAAATTGTAACCTTTCCCTCAGCTTGTTAGCAAGCATCTCCAATGACATCTACCTGTTTCATGATTGCAATGCCACCTCGTGGAATTCAACAGCAGAGTGATTACACTTGTATAACTTGTTTGCATTCTTAGTGTTACAGCATTCAAATTGGCAAGTGTCATTGTGTATATGGCAGTCATTAATCAAAGCGTAAGCAAAGGGTTTTTTCATAGTTGGAAGATAAATGAAACAGAAACTTCTTAAACCCTGGCTGTGTAGGCATGCTTTGTATCATCGACAGTTCCCTAATATGCAATGACGTACTAAAATTTGTGCTATGAATAATTCCCTACTGTAGTCTCTGTTTGGATCATTAAATGCTGTGCAAACTAAATATTCCTGCAAAAAAATGCTTCTAAAAAGACTCCTGGTGGGGACATATATGAGCCTTGCACAGGCATCAGAGCAAACTGGGGGTTTCAGCACTGATTTCATAAGCACATGGCAAACAACAATCTAAGCAGAAAAACCATGCTGAATGAAAGAACTCACAAGATATTTTTCTCTAATGGAAATTTAGTTCCAATACATGGTAAAATGGATTCCATAGCACACAAAAAGATGTTGGCCAATCATCTGAAACCCTCCGCTACAATACTTGGTTTAAAGCGCAACTGGACATTTTAACACGACAATGATCCAAAGAACACATCAAAATCAAAGTTATGGAATGGCCTAGTCAAAGTTCCAAAATCTTCTAAAAAGTTCTAAATCTGATTGAGAAACTTTGGTATGAGTTGAAGAAGGCTGAGCACAAGAGAAGTCCTCGAAATTTGAATGAACTGGAACAATTTTGCGTTGAAGAATGATCCAAAATCACTAAAGAATCATGCCAAAAGCTCATTGACAAATATTCTAATTGTTTAAAAGAGCTTATTATTGCTAAAAGGTGCCTCAACTAGCTATTAATTTAATCTTCCTTCTCAGGGTATGAATACGTTTTTGGAGTTTTGCAAACAAATTGCTATTTCTATTTCTTGTAACTTTTTTCCTCATGCACAAAAGCAAAATTTTTGCTACAAAAGATTTGTCATAATTCAAATTTCTAGAAATTATACGTTTCAATTCAGGTATGTAAACTTTTGACTACAGCTGTAAGTTACAGATACAGCCTTCTAGTGTCTGGCGATTAGTGGAAATGTATTTGCATGAAGGCATTTCTGATTGAGTTGGGGTTTTCTCTCAGGGTTTTAGTATTTTCCAGTGTTGATAACCATTGCAATAGACACTGAATTTTTGCAAGTGTCAAAGTAAGCTGAAAAACATAACAATGCCCTCAGGGTTTACCATTTCACATCCAGGACAGCACGAGAGGATATCATTCCGTTCTCAAATATTTTGCAGGTGGCTTCAGCAAAGAAATAATACAGTGTGCATATTTTATCATCAGTATCTTGTAGAAATGGATTACAAGGGAAAAAAAACAAATAATAAAACCAAACTGATGCAATAAATGTCAACTCTCTAAACACTCATGTGATAATGTGTTGACTGACATATTGGGACAAATGGATGAATGGATAAACGCTGACATTACAAAAAGATCAGCAGGATAGCTTTACTGTACACTCCTAGATCAAAATAGCACCAGCATTCATTGTGTTTCAATCATTTCATATATTTGACAAGAAGCAATGATAAGCTATCAGATACAAGATGATGGGCGGAGTTAGGGCTTGGGGGGGGGGCTAAGCCGCCCCACAATCTCCCTGTCTCGGACCGCAGGGAATCTCCAATGGGAAAGGCTTCTTTGCCACAAATCCTGACTTTGCCATATTCATGCATGCGCTGGGAGTGAACCCAAGTGATCCGCGGATCAAAGGAACGTGTGCCCGAGACACACGATAGCCAGAAGCAGGAAGTAGAAGCAGGTGTCTCAGTATTTTTTTAATGAAAAGAGAGGAGGGTAACATTCCAAAATAAATTAATCAATCTGAAAATGCTGGGAGACGTCTCATTAGCGGGTGGACACGAGCCACAGCAGCCAGCAGGCCAGGGGCCTGAGTGGGGAATGCAGCCATAACTAAGACTTACCAGATATGGTTTGGTTAATCTCTACATTCCAAGCCATTGTTTCTTTATTCTGTTTATAGATTTGTACGTTGAACTGCAGAGTAACTGACAGAGCCAAATATGAAATTACTGCAGCTGGATATGTTTTACTATAGTACATACTGATACACATTGGCTGTGATCACAGTTTTGAATATTTTATTACCGTACTTACTCACTTGGACAGCTTTAGCAGTTTACTAATAATTCATATTTGTGATAATACAATATCCCATCCCAAAAAGCTTATTGTGTTCTTACAAATGTGGCAATTTGAAAGGCAACATTTATGTACCATGGTTTAAAAAAACTGTATTTAAACTTTGCTACTTGAAAATAATCCTAGGTTTAGAATTCTTGTTTATAAGAATGTTAGCATGCTCAGCTGCATAGTGAGTTGAAACTCACACACACACACACACACACTCTGGGCAAATACTGTAAAAGGCAGTAAAATTATGAAAATAGATTTAACAGCAAGCGTCCAGTTGTTTTATCACTCAAGCTGTATGTACCCTTCCTCAAAACTGGGGGGTGCAAGTTCTGGCAACCTGTCTCACCATGAAAATAGCTGAATGCTTTTAATATCCAGTGTTAATCAGCGGTTTTGTTATATTTGTTTCATGTGACTTTAATGCATAATAATAAAAAAATCAAAAAGAAAAATTGTTAGTGTCTGGTTAGTAATTTCTGTAAGTTGTAATGGATCAGTTGTATGGATATGACTTCAATCTAAGACTGCTATGTGTATAACCTTATCAGATGATGTGTGTAATTCTTAGGAAGGCCCTTTCGGGCACTTAATAAGACAGATTTGCTCTTTTGCAGTTTAAAATGTCTGTAGCTTTATTCCTCACACCCCCATCAGGGTCCCTATACCTCCAGGGCCCCCAATATTAAGTTGCCTTAAGCTTCAAACTACACCCATGCACAAGAGAAATATTTGTTGGCCACTTATACATCTTGACAAATCAAGGCATTATCCTTTTAACTGATCCCATCAATGCCAAAGCAGTTGATGAGCCCCCTATCAACAAGCCTGGCGCGCCAGCAAGTTGCGTTCAATCACTCTCCTGACAGCATATGAATCAACCCACAATTATGTGTTTTGAGGGCACTTCTCAAAGAGGCCTATAAGAAAAGGCTCCTTTTCATTTACACACACGTAGCGGGCTGTTATTCCCATTAGCAAGTCTTTTTCTTTGCTTTCATCAGGGGCAAAGGGTTCAGATGAAACAGACTTTTGTTTACTGTTTCCAGACAACAAAGCCTGAAACCAAAGATCTCAGATTTTTATATTAAAATCGTTGTGAAAGCCCATCATTCCCGTCTTTCCTTTCCAGAGACTTTCATCAACCCGAAGACCGCTATCAGCAGGCTGCACGGCCTGGTTTGATTATTGATGAGTGACGAGCAGAGTCCAGTGAGGGGATGCGGGATTAGCTGACATCTGTGTTGTGTTATTAGGTATACATGCAGTCTGGAGATATGCTTGGAGTGAAATCTAATGATGGTCCTGGGAGTTACAGAAAGGATTTCACTGTCAGCTGTTCCATAGTGTTTGAAAGTTGTCCTGTTCCTACAGTAAATTCCACGTCCTCAAGGAGGTACAAGGTAAGAAGGTATCTAATCTCCTTCGTGGAGATGGATGTTATTCCAAGAGTAACGCGAGGGATGATTCAAAGAAAAAGACACATGGGGTCATCCTTGCCACCTCTCACACACTGGTCCTCATTCCTCTATAGCCCTTTCTGAATAATACTCTATAGCAGGTTGATTTAGCAGATGGCTTGTAACTTTGCGCACAGGGATGGAAGGTGATTTTGCGCAAGATGTCTCTCCCTGTTCGGGAGATGACAATGACGGGACGGTTAAGAAGAAGAACAAGAAAAAAAAGAAGCAAACTTAAAATGCTTCAGGTGACTTTATATTGTATTTCAAACCCCTCCCCGTGCATTTTTATATAACTTTGGCAGGTACTGCCACTTGCCAGTCCCTCTTAATTGTTACTGATACTGAATGCACTATTAATCTACTGCATGCCAGGGCTGGAACAATAATCGATAATCATAACCATTTTTTTGCAGACATAAATTTATCACGTTGAAAAATTATTAACGATAATCATAATTATCGTCCGTGGTCCAAGAAGCAAGAACAGGGTCTGCATTGAGCATGAACTGGCACTGCACTGTCTTCATGAGGTGGAAAATATGATCTATGTGAGCACTTCATACATTGGGAAGTATTGATTTTAAACAATATGCTGAGGCTTTCAACTTTACGTCATGGTTTGATTTTGATAATACATTGGCAAAGCAAGACTGCTTTTCTAACATAAAAACACAAATATTGTTGTTTGTAAAAATTGAAAAAAAACACTGACTCACTGTAAAATGAATGTAGAAAACTGGAACTTTTGCCTATTAAACATTTTGACAGGATTTCTTTTCTTACATAAATTTAATGTAATTGCAAAAAGAAAGCGACGTGCAAAACTCAGCATGTTCCTATACAACTAAATATACAGAGACATACACACATTTAAAAAAAAAAAAAAAACTAGTTTGATTCTCCTAATGGAATGGTACTATTAGCAATTTTGTTTCATTATATTAATACATTTGGTGATTTTTTTTTTTTTTTTATGAAAGTAAACATTCTCAAATTAACATAAATATATAAATAAGAAAATATATATTTATATATGTATTATTTTATAGGAAAGCTACATAATTTATTAATATACAAATTATAGTAGGTGTAGTTTTATACTTTTTTGGGCACCCACCAAAAACTGTGCATATACCATCTATTTTTTTCTTCTAAACTCAATGACTTAGACTGATGGCTGTTATGCTGTTCAAGCATATTTGATAAATTACAATCATTTTTATGATTATCTTGATAATTTTCAAAAGTAATCGACTGCTGAAAACGTCATTATCATGCAACCCTGCTTCTTTGCGTTCTGCCATCCTTGACTCTGCATTGCCATGTGTTCGTAGTATTCTTACTGTATGTAGTTATATTGCTGAACCACATGAGTGCTGAAGGGTTAGAGATTGAAAGTCAATGGCTGATCGAAACACGTTTGTATACAAATATAGTGGAGATGGTGAAGTATGCTGCCTCACTTCTTACACTACAGGCTCAATGGATAAGAGTGCTCTTCACAAGGGTCCAGGAGGGGCATCATAGTATTTAAACTGCAGTGAGCTACGCTGAGTTGCCACTGTAGATGATTTGCATAGACTCTTCTGAGAACGATCAGTTTAAAAATATATATATATAGTATACATAATTGGCATCTTAGCATGCACAATGCCATTAAGGCAGAAAGCTAGTTAAATGACAAAACATGACCCTGCTGGACTTTGGACCTGAACATTTCTGCAGGGACTTTCAGGAATATCAAAAACTTACAAAGATAGTGATGTTTTTTTGTTCAGAATTGTAAATGCGAGTAGATAATACAAACATTTTAGCAAAAGAGACAGAGCATACCCCTGGGGTGAAGACAGTGCACGTGCCCTGCTGCTTCAGCTCTCTCTCTCTGCTTCCTTCCACACAGGATTATGATAACCCTGGATATCAGCACAGCATGGCAGTCCCGACTACTGTTGGCATTTTGGAATATTTAAAATAAGATGGAAAAAAATAACACTCTCCTTTATACATTTTAAACACTGGCTCCTTTCTGTTTGCTTGCTTGTTTTTTTAGAATGAATGTTTTCCTCGTAACATTTGATCTTGCTGTTAGGGGAAGCGTTAGCGAAAGGGAGAGTATCAAAACTATTGATTTTCTAGCTATACTCTGGCTAATGTTTGTTTCCTGGTATCTTCCGGTGATTAATGTATTTACACTGGCCAGTTCTCTTCCAAACACATGCCTTATTTGCATGAGTAACGTTATTTATGTTTGAAAAGCCAGCGTTGCGAGAGTAAATATTATTACAGTACAGTATTATTACTGTACTAGATATGCAGTTACTGGTGTAAAGGAATATTGCTTCCCCAAATATTTTTTCCTACAGCAAACATGTGTTTGTTATTTATCAAATATTGGTTCCTAGGGGAAATTAATATTCACTCCAGGGGGGAACAAATATTTGTGGGGAAACTATATTCTCTGACATCGTTATGTCATTAGTAAGACATTTTTTGTCAATTGTTGTAAAAAATTAAATAAAGAGAATGAGAGAGAGCGAATGATGACCTTGAGCAGATGAAAAAGAGGGGCTGTACATCAAACTGTAATGAATATTTCATTATATAAAACAGGTGTTTCAAAGTAAAATGATTGCATTGTGCAGGATGGGGGTGGAGGGGGCAGAGATGTGGCCTATTATGGCAGTGGACTTTGAAATGAGGTACTCAGCGCTAATAAATAAAGTGCTCCAACAAAAAGTGCTATTGTGAGGCTTCACTGCCTGTCTGTGGCGTCAAAACCAAAGAGTGGTTGTCTGTTGAAAAAACTAAGGTAAACTAAATTATTTAATTTGCATTTAACAGAATGTTGTTTGTAATCAAACTACTCTGTATTTGGAGTACAATTTCCTTCAATCCCATTGTGAATTGTTTTTTAAGCAAATTAACCAGAATGTTGGTTGTTCTGCATAAATGGATCACAATATTGTTGAACTGCTTTAAATTGTTCAATTGTGCATAAGCTCATAAATGTTCGTTTTGTTAATGGAAAATGTGTATGAATAAATAAATATATTCTTCTACTTCAATGATTATCTTGTTAATTGACGATTTATATGCAGGAATAAATACATGTTTTATTGATATACCTGCATTTTATTTAATTTCAGACATTTACCAATAAGCTTTCTTAAATCTTAAGATCAACCAGTAAATACCTGAAAAGCAATCTATTTCTTCATCATTTCGGACATTTACCACCATTTACCAATGTTGACATTTACCGGTAAAACTGAAGATTGACCAGATTCTGACTTTTACCCCAACATATATACTAATGTTAGAAATAAATGGTGATAATAACATAACCATGTACTATCCATGACAACTAAACACTCATTAGGTCTACATTTAGAAATACAAAAAGAAACTTAAGAAATTCAATGTCAAACATATCGACTTGAAGACACTGAGAAAGACTTTTTTCGCCCCGAAATGTTTAGTTTATGTTGGTATTTCTAAGTTCTAAATACTGCTGCTCTTTAGCTGTGCAGTATAACAATCCTTGTGGTGTTTTCCCTCCTTCTGTACTCTTTATCGTCTGAGAAGCTGCGAACTGACCCATCTTCACTTCTGTATCACAATGCTTCTGGTGCAGGGATTGTTATTCCAGCGTTTCAATTACAGGAATCAATTACTGTACAAATTGCAATGGCGATGTCATGCAGCTGATCACTTCCACCCACACGACTGCGGAGGGGAGGCGGGCTCCTCATGCCCTTGTGCAGTACCTGAACAGAAGTCATTTAACTCATGCATGAGTGGTGGGGTCAGGTAAAGCAGTGGGTGTAGGGCCACTGTGAGGAGCTAGGATGGAATTTATTGGAGGTGAATCATCTGCAAGATGTTTAGATGGCTCTGCAATAATCACTACTTCTAGTTCCTTCAGGTCATTTTCTAGTACTAATATCCACCAAACAAATGATAATATTATAAATACGAAGCGAGAGGCATACTTGTACATGTCTTCAGTTTAGTTGGGATGCAGCATTTAGTGTTTATTGCTGTTGCACCATTAGGATCTGCTTTCAGGATTTCATTTGCATAAATAATGAAGTAGTCATGCGAGCAACACCAGATCACATGCAACCGTACATGTTCCAAACTCGGTGTCTGAGACAAGCAAAGCTCCAGCTGCAGTAGAAAACTCTCCCTCACTGCCAGATGGAGCATTTATCCTGCTGGCATTGTGACAGTACTGGCAAAAATGCGGAAAGGAACTGACCTGCTTAACACAGCAGGTGAGCAGGTCTGCTTGACCTCTTCAGCTCTTGAAATGAAAACGAATTCACACATTTCTCCAAAACCCCCGCCTGGAAGTGCATGAGTCACTTTCGACTCTCCTTCTGTACACGTATACACAAGCCAAAAGAATGAAATACACCTCGGCAGTTCTGCATGACTGTATGGTCCTGATGCTCTACCACAGACAGTCCTACTGCCTAACAGACTTCATATCTAATTAAAACAAAGTTTCCCACGTACGGCGTCCTGTCAGAGTGGGAAGAATGTTGTTTTCACTGTTCTGCATCTGGTTCTGGCACAGTCTTCAAAATATCTTAAATGCTTGCAAAGTAATGAAGCCTGCCATGTTACCAAGATACATTACATTTCACACTTCTAGCATTGCTTTAGGGTCCAAGCTTTTTACTCTTGTTAGATTTGTGGTTATAACTCTTTAACTATAAAGGTTACAGGTACATGTCATACATGAAATTAACGTGCACACACTAGGCTTTTATAAAATAATCTGAAACGCACCCTATTCAATACAGATAACAAAAAAACACAGAAAACACAGAAACACAGATGCTTTTTAGAAAAAAACATTATTTATTGTTTGTAAAAAATATTTTGGCATGGCCAAATCTAACAGTGCACAATGAAACTTCAACATATAGGGAACGTGGACACGTTTTTTTGTTTTTTTTGGTTTTTTTTTTTTTTAACAAATTGGATTAAAAAAATAAAGAAATTATGGCCATATGAGGCAACATATCATAGGAGGCTGTGGTCCAGTGGTTGAAGAAACTGACTTGTAACCAGAAGGTCCCCGGTTCAAATCCCAGCTCAGCCACACACTCATTGGTGACCCGGAGCAAGTCACTTCGCCTCCTTGTGCTCTGTCTTCTGGGTGAGATGTTGTTGTAAGTGACTCTGCAGCTGGTGCATAGTTCACACACCCTAGTCTCTTGTAAAGCATGTTGTGATGGTGGTCAACTATGAAAGGCACTACATAAAAATAAAAATTATTTATTACTATATATACAAAGGACCCAAAAGCAACCAAAAAAAATTGATTCATTAAAAATGTACAAGAGAAAACAAAAAGAACACATTCAAATGATTTGTCCCAGGCACCCTGATCATGTGGTACAAGATGGGGCAGTGCACCGTGGCTTGAACAGTCAGTAAGGTGTTGACCAGAGCTGCATACCCATAAACAGATCTGGTCTTGTGCATCTGATATACAAACAAGAAAAATATATATATATATATATATATATATATCGGAAAACAGGCCCTTGTGCCTTCGATGTCGCCATTTCTCTTACTTTGTAAAGATTTTATGTGAAAATGTTTACTGCCGCAAGGTAGAAAAAAAATTAAGGCTATGTCCTAATGTGGTCATCTACTGGAAATACACAAGTAGGACCTTGTTTTAAAAGCCTGAATCTCCTCTTTCCAATGACAAGCAGGGCTGTCTCTCACAGTGCCTGAGTAAAATGAGTTAAAGGGCGACTTCACCAGCAGGATAGTTAACATTGGGCGGACACAAAAAGGTTAAAGCCAAGACCTGTGCAAATCTTTTAATGTTGTCCCTGCGATATCTTTAGTAAAGCATCGCAGGTATTTCAATAGCACCATGGGAGAATCGGATCAATGCTGACATTTAAGTTTCTGGTTCCTCAATATAGTGGAGTGTATTCAGAGGATCTAAACTTTGACACACCTTAATACCACCAGCACTGAAACCATTCAAGAGGGACGTTTATCCAACAAACAACACTGTAACAGTGCTAGCCACTTTATTAATCATATTGCTTTCTGTAACAACACATACAACACTTCATGTCTTGTTGTATGGATAACAATGGTAGAATTAAGATCGGCCACTGCTTTAGATTAATTGATTAGACTTTTGTGTCTGTATACTGGGATATATATATACAGTGCTACCCCGTTATAACACAACATGTTATAGTGCGGAATTGTCTATAGCACAGTAAGGTCGTGACTCCCATTTCCCCCATAGTGCAATTTTACTTGCAAACATGGGCCGAATATTCCAGATATACAGACAGCAGAAAAATTGATTAACTCAGATGAAAAGTCACAACTCTACAAGTCAATACTGTAAAAAGGAAAGAAAAAATGAAACACTTTTGGTAACATGCTGGTAAGCTAGTTATTGACAGTTATTAAACAAAGCAAAGGCCCATTAAACTAATGCCCCAAAGTATGTAAATGAGGTATAACTAAAGAACCTGAATGCAGCCTGCAACCTACCCAGTTCTGCAGCACAGTATGGGAACAATATCAATTCCCAAAAAGCTGTTTCAAAAATACAAAACCAAACAGGACAGCTTGTTCCAACATGTGTACAATGATTCATATTCATTGAACATTATCGTTCACAGTAAGAAAGGGCATTGAACACTAAATGGATATGATGCAGATGAAATGCAAAAATGATTTAGACTGCAGCCGTTTCTTCACAGAATAGAATAGAATTCTGAATGCCACATAAAAAAGGGAACTGGCAAACAAGCACGTGTCACAAGGTTTATGCAAATCTCTTGAATCGCGTCGTCTCAGACTCCAGGAATTCACAACTCCTGTATTATTCTGTCCTGGTGATCTACACTTTTGTCAGCAAGGAATGTCGAATCCCACAAAGAAATACATCCTCAATCGTCTGGGTTTTGTATATTGAGGTTTAGCCTGTCAATTACAGGATTTGTCATCATTCAGCACACCCCTCTAGGAGCACAACCCACTGCAGAAGAACTGCATAGCTGAGGCTTTGTTTTCATATATCTTTACAACTCTGTACAGTCTTTGCAACAGAAATGCCAAGCATCGTCATCAGTCTGTCAGATGAAATACCTGTTTAATACAAGTCATTTTCTTATAATTTCACAAAATGGTTTTAAAAAAAAATACAAATACAAAGATTTTGCGGTGCAAATGCCCCCTGAATTCTAGGGACCAGCTCCCTGTGGAGTGTTTTCTTGGATCCATTCTGTATTATGTGCCACAATACACAGTATTCTCTTCAACTCTGCATTCCAGGAATTGTGCATTCACAATGAGCAGAATCTGTATTCTGTTCACACTAAACTGTGTTCAAGGTTTGCCCTCGGTTTATATTTTACAATTACATTTTCATTTTCTCTCTTTCTGAGGTTATTTTCCTTTCCCTCTCTGACTGCTAATAAACCCGTAGCGGCATTATTACAGAATTATCCCATACTGATAGCTCTGTCAACAGATGGTTGGTGTCAATGTCAATTAGGTATCTAAATAGAGAATGTAATACTGTAACATGCATAATGCAATTCACAAAGATTTAGGAGGAACAAAATGGTTAATATTCTTAAATACACTATTGTGGCAAAGTGCCCAGCCCCTGTGTGTATTTTGTGTTGTATGTTGTGTGTTAATGTTGCTGTAAAATTATTGGTACACAGGATATAAACGGGTCTGTGTAACACGATTGTTTAAAATCTATATTTGTATTTAGGCACAAGGATTGCACAGCACTTCACGTGCAAATAAAATGTAATAATATGTGAGCACAGGGAATTGCACTTTATTAATTCATGTGCTGTTGTACCGCAACTCCAGCTGAATGATTGATTAGCAATCGAGTCACTGTACAGATGCATAAAAGCAGCATGTTTTCACTCGCTCAGCTTCCCCAAAACTCCACCTCTCTGTTTTTTATTTTCTGGTTCCTGGTTTCTGGTCTGACGTCAGCCACTATAGCCATCTTTGTGATTGTGAGCCATCTTTTTATTCATAAAACCTTAGGACTGTTTTAAGAAGAAAAATAATGAAGGACTGTTTTAGTAAACGTTTTTAAGGACTGTTTTATGAAATACTTTTAAGCAGTTTTAAGAAATGTTTTCAAGGACTGTTTTTTTTAAAGGAGTGTTTGTAAACATCTTATGTTAAGCAGTGCTTTGAAAAAATAGTAAGAAACTAACAAACTCGCTGTTTTAAAGTAATATTTAGCAATACAGCGCCAATGCTTCATGTATGACGCCCACTGTCTTTAATGTTTAAAAAAAAAGTTATGGAAAGAAAGAAAGAAAGAAAGAAAGAAAGAAAGAAAGAAAGAAAGAAAGAAAGAAAGAAAGAAAGAAAGAAAGAAAGAAAGACATACTCCCAGATGGAAAAAGACAGAAGACAGCTTGCATCTAGTTGCTTCAGCTGTTAAAGGGTTAAAGAGTGATCACATCCAAGGAAGAATGAATTACCGACATTTCCTGCTGAATTTCTTTTATTTGCAAATGATCACACAGATGTCTTGGTTGCGTTGGGTGATATATAATTGCAATACCAAAGGGGGCGTTAATGAAATGTGATTATTCACTTGTCGCTCTCTTTGAGCTAATTATACAATTCAAAAAGAAAAATAACAGTGTTCGCTTCGGCAGCACACATACTAAAAAGAAAAAAGAAAAAGATTCAACAGTGACTAATAAACACATGTATGAGATAAACCTTGCATTGCATTGATTCTAGGTTAACCTGCTCATGCATTAGGAGGCAGCGAGCATCCAGGCATGGTTAATACAGGACAGCACAAACCTACCTCTCGAAGCAGCACTGCCCCGGAGTGAGTTCACCCGCCCTGCCCCTAGCCTGCCCGGAGGGGGCTGGCCCTGGCAGTCAGCATCCTTCCCTCCTGTTGCTCAGTCAAGGCTGGGTTAATACCAAAGATACCCCACTGAAGTTAACTCAGGATGCTCTCTGATTCAGAACACAATAAGGACCACATTTGTGAAGCTCTTAACTCCAGAATGCAATTTGCACTGTCTTAAGTGCAGGTACAGCTTAACAGTTATGTAACAGTAACAGTAACAGTTTTATTTTTATTTTGGGGGGAAAGAACCTGGTTGCAATTTGCATTGCTGGTGTCCTTTTAGTTTTGCTGTACTTTATTTTGCAATGTTACTGCTGAATTGGAGTGACCCTCGAGCACCACGGAGGAGTCTATTACATGTTTCAGTTCAAGCTAAGCATTTGCAGTATTCAGCGCCGATGGTAAATAGATTGAAAATCCTTCTCAGAATCAAGGGGGAAAGACAGCAGAATCTGATCAGCCTAGAATCACACATACACAATGTTTCTGGATAGAACTGCAGGCCCTCCCAAAGCAATTCTAGACACATGAGCACCCATCTACATACGTGAAGCAATCTGACCACTGGGCTGTGTAAATAGTTCATTGAAATGAAACCACATGTAATATAAAGAAATGTGCTAGAGTGAAGTGCAATAATCAGCTTCTGCATCAGATTCACAAAGTGCATTACTACTTATAAATGAAGAGCGGCTATTCATTGCTCTTTACAGCTGTGTGTAATCAGGCAGTATATAAAATCTGCTTAGTGTCCTTTCTCTATAATTAATATTGAACTGCGATGATACAACCCATTTCACTAAAGGAGAGCTGTACTCCATTTCGTGGTGGTGTAATGAATGAGTGATGGGTTTTCGTCTTCTTTCTGACACTGGATTAGACAGAATGAATATGGCATACACAAAGCTAGCCCAGAGAGTCTCTTGACATGCAGTCTTGGCATAATTGATTTCATAAGAACATAAGAACATAAGAAAGTTTACAAACGAGAGGAGGCCATTCGGCCCATCTTGCTCGTTTGGTTGTTAGTAGCTTATTAATCCCAAAATCTCATCAAGCAGCTTCTTGAAGGATCCCAGGGTGTCAGCTTCAACAACATTACTGGGGAGTTGATTCCAGACCCTCACAATTCTCTGTGTAAAAAAGTGTCTCCTATTTTCTGTTCTGAATGCCCCTTTTTCTAAACTCCATTTGTGACCCCTGGTCCTTGTTTCTTTTTTCAGGCTGAAAAAGTCCCTTGGGTCGACACTGTCAATACCTTTTAGAATTTTGAATGCTTGAATTAGGTCGCCACGTAGTCTTCTTTGTTCAAGACTGAACAGATTCAATTCTTTTAGCCTGTCTGCATATGACATGCCTTTTAAGCCCGGAATAATTCTGGTCGCTCTTCTTTGCACTCTTTCTAGAGCAGCAATATCTTTTTTATAGCGAGGTGACCAGAACTGCACACAATATTCAAGATGAGGTCTTACAAGTGCATTGTACAGTTTTAACATTACTTCCCTTGATTTAAATTCAACACTTTTCACAATGTATCCGAGCATCTTGTTAGCCTTTTTTATAGCTTCCCCACATTGCCTAGATGAAGACATTTCTGAGTCAACAAAAACTCCTAGGTCTTTTTCATAGATTCCTTCTCCAATTTCAATATCTCCCATATGATATTTATAATGTACATTTTTATTTCCTGCGTGCAGTACCTTACACTTTTCTCTATTAAATGTCATTTGCCATGTGTCTGCCCAGTTCTGAATCTTGTCTAGATCATTTTGAATGACCTTTGCTGCTGCAACAGTGTTTGCCACTCCTCCTACTTTTGTGTCGTCTGCAAATTTAACAAGTTTGCTTACTATACCAGAATCTAAATCATTAATGTAGATTAGGAATAGCAGAGGACCTAATACTGATCCCTGTGGTACACCGCTGGTTACCACACTCCATTCTGAGGTTTTTCCTCTAATCAGTACTTTCTGTTTTCTACATGTTAACCACTCCCTAATCCATGTACATGTGTTTCCTTGAATCCCAACTGCGTTCAGTTTGAGAATTAATCTTTTGTGCGGGACTTTGTCAAAAGCTTTCTGGAAATCTAAATAAACCATGTCATATGCTTTGCAATTATCCATTATCGATGTTGCATCCTCAAAAAAATCAAGCAAGTTAGTTAGACACGATCTCCCTTTCCTAAAACCATGTTGACTGTCTCCCAGTACCCTGTTACCATATAGGTAATTTTCCATTTTGGATCTTATTATAGTTTCCATAAGTTTGCATATAATAGAAGTCAGGCTTACTGGTCTGTAGTTACCTGGTTCAGTTTTGTTTCCCTTTTTGTGGATCGGTATTACATTTGCAATTTTCCAGTCTGTCGGTACCACCCCTGTGTCAAGAGACTGCTGCATGATCTTGGTTAGCGGTTTGTAAATTACTTCTTTCATTTCTTTGAGTACTACTGGGAGGATCTCATCCGGCCCAGGGGATTTGTTTATTTTAAGAGCTCCTAGTCCCTTTAACACTTCTGCCTCAGTTATGCTAAAGTTATTTAAAACTGGATAGGAACTGGATGACATGTGGGGCATGTTGTCAGTATCTTCCTTTGTAAAAACTTGTGAAAAGTAATCATTTAACATATTTGCTATTTTTTTTTCTTCCTCTACGATTTTGCCATTTGTATCTCTTAAACATTTAATCTCCTCTTTGAATGTTCTCTTGCTGTTGTAATATTGGAAAAACATTTTGGAATTGGTTTTAGCTCCATTAGCAATGTTCATTTCTATTTCTCTCTTGGCCTTTCTAACTTCCTTTTTGACTTGCGTTTGCAGTTCTGTGTACTCTTTCTGCGTACTTTCTTTTTGGTCCTTTTTTAATGCTCTGTAAAGTGCCTTTTTTCGCTGAATATTTTTTTTAATTGATCTATTAAACCATTTTGGCAATTTAGTTTTACATTTAGATTTGTCTACTTTAGGGATGTAATTGTTTTGCGCCTCTAGTACTACATTTTTGAAGAACAACCATCCTTCTTCTGTGGGTGTTTTCTCTATTTTACTCCAATCTACTTCTGTTAGTCTCTTGTTTCATGCCGTCATAGTTTGCTTTTCTAAAATTGTAAACCTTAACTTTAGTCTTTACTTTTGGGGATTTAAAAAACACTTCAAATGAGACCATGTTATGGTCTGAGTTTGCCAGTGGTTCTCTGACCTCTGTTTTAGTTATTCTGTCTTCGTTATTTGAAAAGACTAAATCAAGGCATGCCTCCCCTCTAGTGGGTGCCTTCACAAATTGTGTTAGGAAGCAGTCATTTGTCATTTCCACCATTTCTATTTCATCCTTCGTGCTACCCACCGGGTTTTCCCATTTTATTTGGGGGAAGTTGAAATCCCCCATTAGTATGGCTTCTCCTTTGCTACACACATTTCTAATGTCATTGTATAACAGATTATTGTGCTCACCGTCTGAATCTGGCGGTCTATAGCATGCTCCTATTATTATGCCTTTTGAATTTTTGTCTGTTATTCTGACCCATATTGATTCAGTTTTATTTTCTTTGTCCAGGTTTAACACCTGGGCTTCAAGACTGTTTCTTATGTATAGCGCTACCCCTCCTCCTCTTCTGTCCTGCCTGTCTTTCCTATACAGTGTATACCCACAAATATTATATTCGTCCCCATCACTCTCAGACAACCACGTTTCTGTAACACCTATCACATCATAGTTACCTGTTAGTGCAGTAGCTTCAAGTTCTAGAATTTTGTTTCTGATACTTCTAGCATTTAGATAAATACATTTAATGGTTGTCTTACCTGAGTTGTTGTTCTTGTTTTGATGCGGTCTCCCTTCTGTTTTTTTGTTGATTTCTCCCCCCTTCCTTTCTAGTTTAAATGCTTCCGAACCTGCTCGAGGATCTTTTCTCCGAGTAGACTAGTTCCCTTGTTATTTAAATGCAGTCCATCCCGTCTATACAGATAGTCCTCGTTGTAGAATGTGGTCCAATGATCAAGATAGGTGAAGCCTTCCCGTGTGCACCACGTCTTCAGCCATGCGTTTTGATTAATTATTTCCAGCTGTCCATATGGTCCTTTGCAAGGTGCGGGTAGTATACCAGAAAATACCACAGTTTTGGTTTTCTCTTTTAATTTCCTTCCTAGCTCTCTGAATTTATTTTGCAGGGATTTTGGTCTGTCTCTTCCAATGTTGTTTGTACCGATGTGGACGACTACTACCGGGTCGTCTCCTGTTCGTTCTAGGAGCCTGTCCACGTTCTCAGTGATGTGCTTGACCGAGGCTCCCGGAAGGCAGCACACTGTTGTAGTAAGGGGGTCCAAACTGCGAATTGAACTTGCTGTGTTTCTCAATATGGAGTCCCCAACAATCATGACCTCCCTTCTTTTTGCTGTCTGGTCACCACTGTCAATGGGGTCCTGGATGTTGTTCCTTTCATTCTCTTGTTGTTGGTTTTGCTCATCACAATTCTGAAGTGACTCAAATCTGTTGGTTGTTTTGATTTCTGGTGGTTGTGTTTGAGGAAGTTTCTTTTTTTCCCTGCTTCTGCCTACCTGAACCCAGCTGTTCTGACCTTCTATCTCCCTGGTGGCTTTCAGTCTGTTAGGGGTGATGCAGACTTCCATGAATTGTGGGTGTGCCAGTTCCTCAAGATCCTGTTGCTGTCTCACTTCCTCCAGCTCCATTTCTAGCATACTTACTAGTTTATGCAAATCCTGGATCGCGCGGCACTTTACGCACACTTGGTTTAGCTCCGCTGGGTTTTCTCGGATTTCCCACATCAAGCAGGTGTCACAGATTACTGGCTTGAAGACCATGTTGAGGTTTTTTTTTTTGAAGTTTAGTTTCTTCTGCAACTGTCAACCTGCTTTCAACCTGCTTCGAAACTGCTCTGTACTTTTCCACGCCTGTACTTCTCCCACTCGCTGTCGCTTCCACTCGCTGTCGCTGGGAAGACTGCCTCGTTTAACTGCGTTGTTCTGCTGTGCTGTCGGCTCCTCCCCTCGCCCGTGTCTCAAAACGACGCTGAATTTGAATCAGCTGCTCCGAGTTTCAGCTTGTTTGTTATCAGAAAAACACACGCGGCTGTTTGACTTTGAGCTGCTGCTGTGTTTCCCCAATGTCCTCTGTTTTCTGATTAAAGCAATTCAAGATGCAATTTCTCCTTTCTGCTTCGAAACTGCTCTGTACTTTTCCACGCCTGTACTTCTCCCACTCGCTGTCGCTTCCACTCGCTGTCGCTGGGAACACGTGATCACCCTGTTGCATTTTCAATGCATGGGAGCATATCCAATCCAGCTGACTGACTTTGCCGATCGTCACTCCCTTAATCACTGCAGAGGGTAGCTCCCCCTTTGCTTACATACCACACCTCACCCCATTCTGATTCAAGACAGCTCCTTTCATAAAACTTTTCATTTGAAGATCACTTGCCAGACTAATCAAGGATTTCTCAAATTCCGGTGCATCTGATCTTGTGGATACTATAGATGCCACCCTGTGCACATATTAGAAGTTCAAATAAACTACATGCTCTGTCTCATACAGGTCAAGGTTACAACCATGCCCTTCATTATACATGGAACCAAACACAACCATTTCTAAGCAAGCCCTGAAATAGTGCACCCATATTGCTTTTTTAACAAAGGGAAACTGGGACTTGACTGAGTAGCTTCAGTAATGCTTTATATTAAGGGGTAGGTTTACTACAGTGTTGCACCTGTCACAATAGTCGCAAACCAGCTGTAAGTTCGTGGGTGAAATCTACCAAACAGACACAGTACTATTTGTGACTCTTTAGGTAATGCTGTTTCTTTGCAGTTCAACCTGTGTAGTTATGGGTAGGGATACGATTATATCACTGAGGTCGAAACACATTTGATCAGACACTTCCTTTAGTTCCTTAAAAATGAAGCATCATGTCAGGTACTGAAAATACAAATCTGTAAATCGTTTGGCTGTGTAGCGCGTAGCATTTACATATGGCTATGTAGGTCTGCGAATGAGCTAGCGGAGCGAGCGAGCATGTAAATGAACACAGATCGTATGTTAATGTAACTCTCGGTTGTGATCTTCACATACATACAGCGGTTGTTAATTTATTTTTGTACAAAAAAGTGGGCTTGCATCTTCAAAAAAGATTAATTAATACTTGCATGTAGATACAACTTTCAACTCTGTTTTTTTTCTTTCTATTTTTAAGGAGCAGTAGTGTGTGGGCTTCCTCACCCCCTACGTCTTCCACGCAAACCCCGATTCCTCCACACACACATCCACAGCTGACAAGTAACATGAGGCCGTGGTGCCCGGGCTCATATCCAGTTTAGCGAGGGGCTACTCCTGTATAATTATTTGGGGGAGAAGGTGGGGGCCCCATTACAGATTCGGATGGGAATAAACTGCATTTCATTTATATATACAGTATTAAAATAGGTAAAATGAAGACAGAACACAGGTGACGTTTACATTTAACAAAAAATATATATATTTTGATTCTTGCACCCTTGCATGTGTAGACGTTATCCTCCGGGGCCCTAAAAACGCACTTTTATAAAAAGGCTTTCTTATTTTAGTGGGTTTTAATGTAACTTTAAAATTCCTGCTTTTGTGTTATGTGTATACTGTTATTTAAATGTTATTTAAATGGTCTGAGTGTGGCAGCTGTATGTGTGACATGCTATACAAATGCATTGTGGTTTGTTCTTTTTTCTGCTCTATACTGTACAGTGCTTTGCGATACTTTTGTATAAAACGCGCCATATAAATGCAATAAATAAATAAATAAAATCAATGCAATAAAAATAGGGCTCAGAATTAAATCAAGCGAGGCTTATACCCACAGAGCCACATTTAACGATCATTATTATATCATCTTCAGTACAGAGATAGACAGCATTGATTATGCTGATGTGATTTGAGGCATGTGGATGATTTGCAATATTGTCTTCATGCTTACTGAATAAAAATGCACTTGATTGGGGGCCAGGGTGCGGGTTCCTAAGACATAATGTAGCACATAATGTATTTACAGTGAAGGGCAGTCAAATCATTTACATAGAGAAAATCAATCTAGAAGAAAATGAGTATATATAATATATAATATAATGTGTTCTCCATGTATGGACTATCTATGCCTGGTGTTGGATTTCAAGCTGTTTCAAGCATGGTCCGGTGACAGATGGAACTGGAATCGACTCCCATTCCTCCTTTTTTGCTGCTGTATTGAGACTATTATTCTGACTCCTAATGTACTGTACCAGGTTTTCACTGTGACTCGTACTGTACCAGGCTTTCTCTGTGACTTGTACTGTACCAGGCTTTCTCTGTGACTCGTACTGTACTGTACCAGGCTTTCTCTGTGACTCGTGCTGTACCAGGCTTTCTCTATGACTCGTACTATACCAGGGTTTCTCTGTGACTCGTACTGTACTGTACCAGGCTTTCTCTGTGACTCGTGCTGTACCAGGCTTTCTCTGTGACTCGTACTGTACTGTACCAGGCTTTCTCTGTGACTCTTATTGTACTGTACCAGGCTTTCTCTTTGACTCTACTGTACCAGACTTTCTCTGTGACTGGTACTGTGCTTTACCAGGCTTTCTCTGTGACTCGTACTGTACCAGGCTTTCTCTGTGACTCGTAATATACTGTACCAGGCTTTCTCTGTGACTCGTGCTGTACCAGGCTTTCTCTGTGACTCGTACTGTACCAGGCTTTCTCTGTGACTCGTAATACACAGTACCAGGCTTTCTCTGTGACTCTACTGTACTGTAGCAGGCTTTCACTGTGACTGGTACTGTACTGTACCAGGCTTTCTCTGTGACTCGTGCTGTACTGTACCAGGCTTTCTCTTTGACTCTACTGTACCAGGCTTTCTCTGTGACTCGTACTGTGCTGTACCTGGCTTTCTCTGTGACTCGTACTGTACTGTACCAGGCTTTCTCTGTGACTCGTACTGTACTGTACCAGGCTTTCTCTGTGACTCGTGCTGTACCAGGCTTTCTCTGTGACTCGTACTGTACTGTACCAGGCTTTCTCTGTGACTCAACTGTACCAGGCTTTCTCTGTGACTCGTACTGTGCTGTACCAGGCTTTCTCTGTGACTCGTACTGTACCAGGCTTTCTCTGTGACTCATACTGTACCAGGCTTTCTCTGTGACTCGTACTGTGCTGTACCAGGCTTTCTCTGTGACTCGTAATGCACTGTACCAGGCTTTCTCTGTGACTCGTAATACACTGTACCAGGCTTTCTCTGTGACTCGTACTGTACTGTACCAGGCTTTCTCTGTGACTCATGCTGTACCAGGCTTTCTCTGTGACTGTACTGTACTGTACCAGGCTTTCTCTGTGACTCGTACTGTGCTGTACCAGGCTTTCTCTGTGACTCGTAATGCACTGTACCAGGCTTTCTCTGTGACTCGTAATACACTGTACCAGGCTTTCTCTGTGACTCGTACTGTACTGTACCAGGCTTTCTCTGTGACTCGTGCTCGTACTGTACCAGGCTTTCTCTGTGACTCGTACTGTGACTGTACCAGGCTTTCTCTCTGACTCTTCTGTACCAGGCTTTCTCTGTGACTCGTACTGTGCTGTACCAGGCTTTCTCTGTGACTCATACTGTACCAGGCTTTCTCTGTGACTCGTACTGTGCTGTACCAGGCTTTCTCTGTGACTCGTAATGCACTGTACCAGGCTTTCTCTGTGACTCATAATACACTGTACCAGGCTTTCTCTGTGACTCGTACTGTACTGTACCAGGCTTTCTCTGTGACTCGTACTGTACTGTACCAGGCTTTCTCTGTGACTCGTGCTGTACCAGGCTTTCTCTGTGACTCGTACTGTACTGTACCAGGCTTTCTCTTTGACTCTACTGTACCAGGCTTTCTCTGTGACTCGTACTGTGCTGTACCAGGCTTTCTCTGTGACTCGTATTGTACTGTACCAGGCTTTCTCTGTGACTCATACTGTACCAGGCTTTCTCTGTGACTCGTACTGTGCTGTACCAGGCTTTCTCTGTGACTCGTACTGTACTGTACCAGGCTTTCTCTGTGACTCGTACTGTACCAGGCTTTCTCTGTGACTCGTACTGTACTGTACCAGGCTTTCTCTGTGACTCGTACTGTACCAGGCTTTCTCTGTGACTCGTACTGTACTGTACCAGGCTTTCTCTGTGACTCGTACTGCACTGTACCAGGCTTTCTCTGTGACTCGTAATACACTGTACCAGGCTTTCTCTGTGACTCGTAATACACTGTACCAGGCTTTCTCTGTGACTCGTACTGTACTGTACCAGGCTTTCTCTGTGACTCGTACTGTACTGTACCAGGCTTTCTCTGTGACTCGTACTGTACTGTACCAGGCTTTCTCTGTGACTCGTAATGCACTGTACCAGGCTTTCTCTGTGACTCGTGCTGTACCAGGCTTTCTCTGTGACTCGTACTGTACTGTACCAGGCTTTCTCTGTGACTCATGCTGTACCAGGCTTTCTCTGTGACTCGTACTGTACTGTACCAGGCTTTCTCTCTGACTCTTCTGTACCAGGCTTTCTCTGTGACTCGTACTGTGCTGTACCAGGCTTTCTCTGTGACTCATACTGTACCAAGCTTTCTCTGTGACTCGTACTGTGCTGTACCAGGCTTTCTCTGTGACTCGTAATGCACTGTACCAGGCTTTCTCTGTGACTCGTAATACACTGTACCAGGCTTTCTCTGTGACTCGTACTGTACTGTACCAGGCTTTCTCTGTGACTCGTACTGTACTGTACCAGGCTTTCTCTGTGACTCGTACTGTACTGTACCAGGCTTTCTCTGTGACTCGTACTGTACTGTACCAGGCTTTCTCTGTGACTCGTACTGTACTGTACCAGGCTTTCTCTGTGACTCGTATTGTACTGTACCAGGCTTTCTCTGTGACTTGTACTGTACTGTACCAGGCTTTCTCTGTGACTGTACTGTACTGTAGCAGGCTTTCTCTGTGACTGTACTGTACTGTACCAGGCTTTCTCTGTGACTCGTACTGTACTGTACCAGGCTTTCTCTGTGACTAGTACTGTACTGTACCAGGCTTTTTCTGTGACTCATATTGTACTGTACCAGGCTTTCTCTGTGACTCGTACTGTACTGTGCCAGGCTTTCTCTGTGACTCGTATTGTACTGTACCAGGCTTTCTCTGTGACTGTACTGTACTGTACCAGGCTTTCTCTGTGACTGTACTGTACTGTACCAGGCTTTCTCTGTGACTCGTATTGTACCAGGCTTTCTCTGTGACTGTACTGTACTGTACCAGGTTTTCTCTGTGACTGTACTGTACTGTACCAGGCTTTCTCTGTGACTCGTATTGTACTGTACCAGGCTTTCTCTGTGACTGTACTGTACTGTACCAGGCTTTCTCTGTGACTGTACTGTACTGTACCAGGCTTTCTCTGTGACTCCTAATGCACTGTGCCAGGTTTTCTCTGTGTTGCCTAGGTGGAGGTTGCTTATATGCACGCACATTCTAACTGTCTGTCAGGCTAGCCATTTTGACCTCATTTCATGTAAGTAATCGTAATGATTCTTTTAATAGATAAGAATGACTGAATCCTCCCCAGAATTAATCACAGTTTCTGCATGTCGTAATTGCTTCTTCATCATTGCCAAGCCTCTTACTGCTGATAAATATGGTTTCCAGTTGCAAGGGGAGTCCTATAAATCTTTAAAGACCTTTCATCCCCACTGGTCAGAAAGACTTAAAGGGACACCCCTTTCTCTCAAGCCCCCTTATTTAATGAGCCATCTGTAATATTACAACAAGCTCATTAATAATGTCGTCATCAAAAAAGAAAATCCTACTGGGACAGCACTGAGTTTTTTGAAACCACCACCCTAACATGAATTCATCAGGAACAAGACCAGCGTTATCATGAAGAGGCACTGAAGTTGCTAATATGAACAAGTGCTGAACACATCATTAATTAATTCCTCTAAGAGGGAAACGAGCTGGTATAATACATTTAATTACATTGATATCAATGGAACGTGAAATATAGCACTTGCATTATGGGAATGTACCAACGATGATATAGTAGGGGCTGGCAAAAGTCAGTGCTCTATCCTTTAACTATACCCATTAACCCTCCAGGACTGGACCTCCCTAGATCTCACACAGTATGGTGCATGTGCTGCTAAATTACACCATCCTTGCTAATACTTGTGTATTTCAATCACCAAAGTATAAAAGTCCTTCTGCTTTAACAACATCGACTCTGTAATTTTCATAGCAGCGGACCAAATAATGTCTCCCTCTGTAAAATACAAACCAGCTCTTATTGCTGCAAAAAGAAAGGAAAATATTGTTTTGAGTACAATCAAGTTACCATACTGATGCAAAGAATGAGCACCGGTCCTAAGCGTGAATGTATCACTCTGGGGATTTTCCTGACATTTACTCAGAATGGATCTTAGCCAGGCAAATTGTTTAGAAGATCACAGCACGCCATCGTGTTTCAACCTGCTCGTCCTTCTACAAGCTCATGTTAAAGGAGGATGGATTCTTAAATGTGCAGCTAAGCAGCAATAGGGGTAATTTTAACTTAAAACAAAATGAAAATCCATAAACCTCACCACCTTTTCTGTGTATCAAAGCAAAATGAAGATAAGAACTAATCAATGATTCTAGCAAGGAACCTGTGTCAGATTATCTGTGGCAATCGAGCAAAGAGTGCTGACGTCATGCATCAAGCTGTTTTTAAAGGAATCAGAGGTAAGCAATGCACTTAAGATCCAGCAGCTAAAGTGCTACAGTGTGTGTGTGTGTTTGTGTGAGGGGGCTAACAGGAAGGTGTTAGTTATAATCGATTGATTAGGGTTATTCTTTACTGTGATTTCAATATTTGGAATTGTGATATGATGCAGAAAGTGTCTATCCATTAAGAGGAGCTCTTGTGAGTGTTTCAAAGTCATTTTCCTGCCTTTGATGAACTGCAACAACATTTTCACTCTTGTCTCAACGATGTCATCCCCGTCAAGGGAGAAACATTTTTATCTGTCGGTCTTCTCCTTCTCCTTGCTTCTTAGTGCGTGATGACTTGCAAACGTGTTGACCGCACAGATGCACTTTCACATGTGGGTATAGGGCTTAGTGTGGGGAAAGGTCAATGCAGGGACAGCTGGTCTCGGAGACCCGGAAAACACGCAGAGAATCCGAAAGGTTCTTAAAGTTATCTGAGGCTTATTTGTACTTTCTTTAGCCTTTTCTTTAAGAAGCAACCTGGCACTTGAGTCACAAACCAGGGCATGTACTCAACACTACACTGTGCAAACTGCATAGCAACACTACACTGTGCAAACTGCATATCAACACTACACTGTGCAAACTGCATAGCAACACTACACTGTGCAAACTGCATAGCAACACTACACTGTGCAAACTGCATAGCAACACTACACTGTGCAAACTGCATAGCAACACTACACTGTGCAAACTGCATAGCAACACTACACTGTGCAAACTGCATAGCAACACTACACTGTGCAAACTGCATATCAACACTACACTGTGCAAACTGCATATCAACACTACACTGTGCAAACTGCATAGCAACACTACACTGTGCAAACTGCATATCAACACTACACTGTGCAAACTGCATATCAACACTACACTGTGTAAACTACATAGCAACACTACACTGTAAACTGCATATCAACACTACACTGTGCAAACTGCATATCAACACTACACTGTGCAAACTGCATATCAACACTACACTGTGCAAACTGCATAGCAACACTACACTGTGTAAACTGCATATCAACACTACACTGTGCAAACTGCATATCAACACTACACTGTGTAGAAAGTTCACAGAGGCTTTTACATTCAAAAGGCTGAGTCACCTAAGGAGCAATCTCGCCATCTTTAGTAGAGAGATTGCAGTCAGGCGCCTCTTAGTGTGGAGTAGGACACGCTGATGACAGTCCAAAGCCCAGCTACAAGGATGTTATTCCCCACAGGTTATTTATTTGCATTGTCATTAAGCAGCATTAGCCTTTGCCCGGGCTGGGTGTTGGGTCATATTAAAAAAGTTGCAAGAGTTTCCTTTCGGTTACCTGAGGTTATACAGCATGACATAATGAGTAATTAAAAATAAACTCAACATGTCCTTTGAAAGTGTTAGTTAAAGCACTCTGAATTAATTATTGCTGTCAATCAATGATGCTATCTTTTACGTTATATAGGGACACATCAGGCAAGATTAATGGGGTGACCTTCTTAAAGTCTGGACTCTGTTTTAAAATCTATTCTTATAAATGCAAGCTTTTAAATTCCAAACTTGTGTACCACCAAAGCCTGTCTTTCATCCAAATGCTCCAAACACCTTCTTCACTGCCATGCTGTGCAATAGGCTTGCCCAGGCTATTGCAGACCTTACAGGATCTGTATTTTGTGTTTTTCTTAATGCTGGGGGGGTAAGCAGACATGGGATAACTAAAGCCCTGTGAAATTATTTATATGTTTTATAATTTTTCATTTTATTGTTCACAAATTTCGTTTGATTTCATTTTATCCACTAAAAAAAAAAATTATTTTGTTTTATTACAGAAACACATGAATACAATAACTCAAATAGATGTATACAAATAAAAACAAAGTATGCATCATGTTTTAACTATATACATATTTTGTATTAAACATGATCCATTTTTTATTATTTTGACATAAACAGACCTAGCACAGAAAAATAATTCCATTACCATAATTTCTCATTGTTATTTTTTTCTTATGATTATTTATTTCTTAGCAGACATCCTTTTCCAGGGTGACTTACAATTGTTACAAAACATCACAGTACAAAGTATGACATTACAAAATATCACACTATAAGTATCACATTTCAGAATATCACTTTGCAGAGTATAATATTACAGATAAGAGCAGTTGCAAAGTACAATAAAATCAGTAGAAAAAGATCTCAAATAAGAGCACAAAATAGAGAACACAGTATATAATTACATGTAAGAGGGGGAGAAGAAAAGGAGGTCTGACTTGGAGAGGTTGAGTTTAAGATGATGGAAGTGCATCCAGGAGGAGATGGCCAGGAGGCAGGTCACGATACGAGAGGAAACGTTGGGTCAGAGGGGGGAAAGGAGAGGAAGATCTGGGATCAGCATAGAGATGATACGAGAAGGCATGGGAGGAGATGATCAAAAAAAATACAAAAATACTTTTGTTACTGCACAATGGAAATCAAATCAGCATGAAGGATATTAATGCTGTACAATTTAGAATTAACTAAAAATGCAAGTTACTGAAAAACAATTCAGAAATTTTATGCATGTGTTTATAAGGAGCTTCTATCTAGCACAGATATTCAAATTAAAAACTACACGCAAGCATACAACAGAAATCTACGTTTCCTTTTTTTCATGGTTTGTCGTCTGTCACTTATAATCAGTGAATACTTTGAAAAAAAAATGTTCCCAAGTCAACAGAAACCACAGGGAACATGAGACAAGAAGTCATGGTATTGGATAAGCTGGCATTCTGGCACCCGAGCCCAAACAGCATGTCAGAAATATCTACAGAGCCGTCAAAATGAACTGCATCTTTCACACTGTCACTTTGTTTCATGTACCACAACATAAAATAATGTATTTCCACCTCCCTCAGCAGTGGCATGTTCACAATACATTCCTACAACATATTGTTATCCACTGAGACCCGAGTGGCTATCTCCAGAGGTTAAACAGAAGGCCAAGAGAAGTCAGGAGAAATTATTTGCAGCGTTGGTTAAATGTTATAATTGTTTAATTGTTAGGCATTTTAGAAACAAACGTCTCGTCTCTTCCATCACAATTTTAGTTCCCAAACGACTCATTTCAAATTATACATCTGCACAAGTACCAGTCAGAGCTCCATCTCCCTTCAGACCGTGTCCATGGTAACCGTGAGCCTTGACAACTACGATTGCAAATATTTATCAAAAATGTCATTCTATGTTTACTTTTAGAATGATTTGTCATTTTATTTTGTTTGATATTTGCATTTAGTTTTATTTTGTTTTATGTTGCATTTCATTTTATTTTGTGCTATTTTGCATTTGTGAAAAACACGGTGCTCTACCTGTAACATTTCTTTTGTTTAACTCAGACACTGATAAAGGCATTTCAGGAGACAGCAATCTTACCTGTATTCCAGTAACACATCTATCACTGTCCTCATCATCACCGTCCTCATCATCACCGTCCTCATCATCACTGTCCTCATCATCACCGTCCTCATCATCACTGTCCTCATCATCACCGTTCTCATCATCACCACCCTCATCATCACTGTCCTCATCATCACCGTCCTCATCATACACATCAGACACAGATAAATAAAGGACATTTGTTGTTTTAAAACTTTTCAAAGTGCTTGTTCTTCTTGTTCGTTTTGTGTTGTTGGTCATTGTAACTTGTTGTATGCTGCATCATGAAAATACACCCTTGGGAAAAGTGCTACAATGCTTGCAGGCATTATATTTTTATATAGAGGCACTAGAGGGCCGTCGGTCTTGTGTATAGTTTATGTCATTAACTATTTCATGGTTGTTTTTGTATTCAGGTAACTGAATTAGCCTCTTAAGTATTGTTTGTTATGTGTAATTGTTATTTCCTGTGTATTGCCTTCCTGTTATGCTTTAGGGTTCTTTACCTTTAAGGTAACAAGCTCATTAAAGTGAATGAGGTGCATCTGTAAAAGTGGGTGGGTCTAAGCAGGTGTAAAGAGTTCTATCCAAGAGCACAGTCGACACAGACCTTTGCTGTGATATCCCAAAACTAGGGCTAGAGGGAAGTATAGTACAATCTGTACACATTTATTTTATTTTGGAACTGTTCAAAGTGATTTGCAGTGTGCAGGTGCAGGAGTGATGCGGTGATCAATGAAAGGCAGACAACAAGAATTCAAAGTGCAATGAGGTTTATTTATAATCCTGGTCTGGTGACCGTAAATAACAATCCCAGGCAATATACAGCAGTGTACTGCACTGTTCTAAATAAAGGTTTGCAGTCCCACAGTCAAATACACACACAATATACAAACACGATCACCAGTCCTGGGTGCGTATTGTAGTGCTCGTGGTGCAAATACAATTATTATCATGATACAGGTGAAGTGATGTCCAGGTTAGTGCTGGCCTAAGGCAACAGCTCTGGAATGTGTTAGCCATCTACTAATAAATAACAAGTAACAAATTAGAGACAAACAAACAAAACACTCACGCTACAATATATATAAACACTGGTCCTTCCGGGTCGTTCCTTAACCATAAACGAAGGAACAGATCACGTCGCTCCATCCCCTAATTGTACTGTCATTCATGACCCCTTGGCAAATGATTGCAACTGCTCTTCCAATCCACGCTGCCACGTCGTTTCTCTTCCGGGTCGATGAGTCCGTGTACCGGAGTTCAGCCCCCTTTCTAGATGACTGACTTCCTTTTAACCCTGGGTATGAATTGTCAGGCAATCCAGTCCAGGGTACTCTGTTCCCTGTACTTAGCGCCCTCACAGGTCGGGGGGGAGATTTACCACCAAGAATCTATTTCTGTCAAGATTGTTGTTTATCTCTTCATTATATTGTTTTGTTTTGTAATTCTTATTTATTTTTTCACTGTAAATATATTTGCAAAGTGTTTTCTACATTGGAACGTCGACATTTTCTTTTTATAAAAAAAAAACTGAACTGAAAAAAGTTTGACTTCGGAGTGTTTTGTTTTATTAATGCTGAAAGGGACCCTGACAGTAACCCAACATGCATTTTATTTGACTTTGACCCTGATACAGAGTTTCCTGCAGTCAGTCCTGCCTCTTGCTGTTGAGTCCCTCCCACGAGGTGCAGCCCAGCCTATCAGGTACCAACGACAAATCCCAGCACAAATTCATGTGTTGTAATTTAATGTAAGGAACCTCTCACCATAATCTGGAATGCCAGCGAGCTGCAGTGCTGGTAATTAACCTCATGACCACAAAGAATTCATTGGAGGAGTTCATTTTCATTAAAATAAAAATGTACGGAGACAACATCTGGTGCAGTTTTTCTGCATGCTGTCAGAAGCGATTTACTAATGCCACGTATTAAACACTCAGAATGAAATATCTGTCATTGCCTAACTAAGCTTGAAATAACCTGCTATATCCAGACATTGATACGTTGGTGAAAATTACACTGAATGTTTGTTTGAAGGAAACAGAAAGGAACGCTATACCCTTTATTTAAAAAAAATAATGAATTAATAAATAAAATACAAGTATATTTCTTCAGTGCTCTGCTGTGAGTTTCTCTGTGGACTTCGAAGCCAATGTAATCCACAAAGATTCTACAGTCTCAGAAAATGCAGAGTAAAATTTAATTAAAACTAAAGATGTTTTCAGCAACCAAACAGACACAGAGAAAATTCTTACCTGGCTGTGATACAATTGAATTGAATTAGGGAGGTAATATACTGTGCTTCATGTTATCATCTATTCCAAATACTTTCACCGGAATCATATCTGATACAGTGAGAACGGCTGACACCCTGTGCTGTCTGAGGGCAGTTCTCTCACCAGAATCATATCTGATACAGTGAGAACGGCTGACACCCTGTGCTGTCTGAGGGCAGTTCTCTCACCAGAATCATATCTGATACAGTGAGAACGGCTCTGTGCTGTCTGAGGGCAGTTCTCTCACCAGAATCATATCTGATACAGTGAGAACGGCTGACACCCTGTGCTGTCTGAGGGCAGTTCTCTCACCAGAATCATATCTGATACAGTGAGAACGGCTGACACCCTGTGCTGTCTGAGGGCAGTTCTCTCACCAGAATCATATCTGATACAGTGAGAATGGCTGACATCCTCTGCTGTCTGAGGGCAGTTCTCTCACCAGAATCATATCTGATACAGTGAGAATGGCTGACATCCTCTGCTGTCTGAGGGCAGTTCTCTCACCAGAATCATATCTGATACAGTGAGAATGGCTGACATCCTCTGCTGTCTGAGGGCAGTTCTACCAAGTTTCAACACAACTGGATAAGTCGCTTTCCAGATAAATAGAATAATGTGATGTGTGACATGCATATACACTGTACTGCACATGCAAGCACCTCTGTGACGTGTGACAATCGTATTCACTGTACTGTACGTGCAGGCACCTCCATGACGTGTGACATGCATACTCACTGTCATGTGCAAGCCCCTCTGTGTGACGTGTGGCATACATATTGACTGTCATGTGCGAGCACCTCTGTGACGTGACATGCATATTCACTGTACTGTTCATGCAAGCACCTCTGTGATGTGTGACATGCATATTCACTGTACTGTACATGCAAGCACCTGTCTGATGTGTGACATGCATATTCACTGTACTGTTCATGTGAGCACCTCTGCTTTATCACCTAAGGCAGGGATTGTATCTCCTGCAGGGGATAATTAGATGTTGCTGCAAACCATCTAATGTTAGCTGAGGCTGGGAGTCCCTTCACAAACCAAGCTCCTGTTACATTAGAAGCAACCTTTTCTTACCTGCTGGAAACCCTGAATACCAGTACTCTGAAATTACTCACAACCCATTTCACAAAACTTCAGCAGATGTAGTCTGACATTCATTTAATGTGAAACTGCATTGAGCAAATTACCGGTTTGCAGCGATGCGTGAATGCAAATTTCATTGTACCTGAAGGAAGAGAGGGCATTGGACATACGCTTTTCCCAGGGGCACATGTGTAAGTATGGAACAAATGTATTTTAAATGGAAAGGAGCTGGATGCTGCATTCAATAATCCCTTCTATATATAAAGGAGAATACAGACAACATGCCTCAAATGTCGATCTGTACCTATCCAATTTTAAATAACTAGCATAACAGGCAGAAGGGACTAGGAGCTATTTACAAGTTATTTACAAACCGCTAACTAAAATCATGCAACAGGGTTGTACCGACAGACTGAAGAATTGCAAATATAATACCAAGCCACAAAAAGAGAAACCAAACCAGGTAACTACAGACCAATAAGCCTGATTTCTATTATATATAAATGTGGAAACTATAATAAGATCCAAAATGGAATTATTTAAACCGCTCAGCATGTCAGCATGGTTTTAGGAAAGGGAGATCGTTCTAACTAAACTGCTTGACTTTTTTGAGGATGCAACCTCAACAATGGAAAATTGCAAAGTATATGACATGGTTTATTTAGATTTCCAGAAAGCTTTTTACAGTCCAGCATAATTCAAGGAAATGCACACGCATTACTAGGGAGTGGTTAACATGTAGAAAACAGAAAGTACTGATTAGAGGAGAAACCTCAGAATGGAGTGAGGTAACCAGTGGAGTACCACAGGGATCAGTATTCGGTCCTCTGCTATTCCTAATCTACATTAATGACTTAGATTCTGGTATAGTAAGCAAACTTGTTAAATTTGCAGATGTCACAAAAATAGGAGGATTGTCAAATACTGTTGCAGCAGCAAAGGCCATTCAAAATGATCTAGACAAGATTCAGAACTGGGCAGACACACTGCAAATAATATTTAATAGAGAAAAGTGTAAGGTACTGCACGGAGGAAATACAAATGTCTATTATAAATATCATATGGAAGATACTGAAATTGAAGGAGGAATCTATGAAAAAGACTTAGAAGTTTATGTTGACTCAGAAATGCCTTCATCAAGAAAATGTGGGAAGCTATAAAAAAGGCCAACAAGATACTCAGATATATAGAAAAAAAATGTTGAATTTAAATCAATTGAAGTAATGTCAAAACTTCCAAATGCATTAATTAGTAAGACCTTGTCTTGAATTTTGTGTTCAGTTCTGGTCACATCTCTACAAAAAAGGATATTGCCACTCTAGAAAGAGTGCAAAGAAGAGCGGCCAGAATTATTCTGGGTTTAAAAAGCATGTCATATGCAGACAGGCCAAAATAATTGAATCTATTTAGTTTTGAACACAGGAAGAATAACTGTACGCTGGTCAAGGGCAAGTACAATTTCAAAACAGAAGCAGAGATGTTGAGGGAGACTCCAAGGACTTGGCAAACACAGCTCATTAAAGGCCGGTGGGAGCCTTGACCGGAGTGGAAACACTCTGGAAAGGAAATGGCAGAAGTGCATGTATCAGTGATTAACCAAGAGGGGATTTGCATGCTTAGCCTTAGGAGGAGGCAAAGAGCTGGCCTCACTGTCACTCCAGAGGATGTGTTAGTACTTTAGTGATAAATCAAGCAAGTCACATTTAATTATGCAATCATGTTTTTTGTTAAGAGCGGGTTAAATAATACATACAGTACTGGGCATATGTTTGAAAACTTGGAATTCATGATGGAAACCAGAACAGAGCATTGAACACTGAAACAGAAAATCAAATATTCAGTGTAAGTTAGTATTAGATCCTTACTTAAAACTTGAACATCAGATATTGTATGTAGTGTCATATTAGTGCACAATAACATCTTAGTTAATACTTTTGGAATAATATAATGTACATTATTTGTATATATTTGAATTTAGTTTTATTGTATGTGTTTATATATATAATAGATGGGCTTCAGTGAGTTACATGAAAATAATTCCATCTAGGGTTGCTGTGACATCATCGGGTTGCTGTGAAACCCGAGATGGAATTGTTTTCCTGGTACTCATTGAAGAGGCCCATCTATTATTTTATTTTATTTTATAATCCATGGATACCCTTGTGATGCTAATATTAAAGAAGACGAGGTTCAGCAGTACAGTTCTTTTTGTTTGTTATTTTTTTTAACCTAGTGTTTCAGTGTTGTACAGACGTAGTTGTCTGTTTATTTGGATGATTGACCTTGCCGTTTTACCATAGCTCAAAAGGAAGGAAAAAAGACTGCAACTTGCAAGATTTGCTCTTTCCTTTCAGGACAGTACTACGAGTTTATCTGATCATCTGCGTCACAAGTAGGTTGATTTTTCTTTTAAACAACATATTATATTAATTTCAATCTGTGCCATGATAGTAATTTACAGCTATTGTGTACGTTTTAATTAAGACATATTCAGTTAACTAAGTTTACCTAAAATAAAACAGCACTCAGTAAATGACCTGTTAGTTCAAAGTCTAAACTAAAAATGACCCTGTTCAGCACAGTAATTGCTTATTAAATTTGAAGTGTTATTAATAAATGCTTGCAAAAATAACATTAATACTAAGTGCTACTTTTAGTTTACTGTCACTACAATTGCATATTATAGCAAACGGGTGTGATTAACATTTTTTATGTTGTAATTAATGTTGTAATTAAGCAATTGTGGGAGTCTGGAACCAACTCCCCAGTAATGTTGTTGAAGCTGACCCCCTGGGATCCTTCAAGAAGCTGCTTGATGAGATTCTGGGATCAATAAGCTACTAACAACCAAACGAGCAAGATGGGCCCAATGGCCTTCTCGCATAACCTTTTTTATCTTCTTATGTTCTTATGATGTTGCTTTGTAACTACAGCACACAACCACATGTGTAACGGCTTTGTTATTACATTGTAGTTACATGGTTATGGAGCCTGTAAAGGTCAGAGATAAGACGACATCAAAACACAGCTATCCAATTGTCCACAAGGAAACTCATTCACTTCCAAAGCAGCTAATTTGAACAGTTTACAATGCTTCCCCTATGGCGTGTGGGTTCAATGTATTTTACTTTTTAGAGTTGTTGTTAAACTGTAATTACCCTCTTTGTGTTGGTATCAATGGGAATCCATGCAGTGGATGCATCTGCAACTTTATTATTTTTATTTAAATGTGTCGTGCTTTTTATTCAAACATTTCAATCAAAAGGTTATCATACCTATGCGAGTGTCATCCTTAGAAAAGGAAGTACTGGGAAAGCAATGCATTCCAAAGAGTTCCATTAGGGTAGGCATGGAAACGTGTGTCACAGCCCTCCAGAACATTACGTTCCTAATTCTGCAGAATGCATCTCCACTGCTCACGGTAAACTATGATCAGATATGTCAATTGCTTCAGAACCTAGCACTCAGTTACATTTGTAGAATATTCCCAGAAAACATGTTTTTCTCCTTGACTTGATAATCCTGTCAAATTTCTAACTGTCAGGGTCTTCGTTCACAGGCATCTGAACAGGAAGCACTCCATCCCGTTTAAAAAGAAAATCATGCAGATATAATTTAACAGCTAGCTATCTCCAAGCTACAGTGTGTGCAGAGGTCACACTAGCTTTTCTGTTCATGCCTTCCTGAAACACACATGCCCAAAGTTTTGCATCCCTTCCATCAGATGCTAAATGATCAGTTGTTAACACAAAGGCTAATAAACTCCAGGGATGTGCATTTTGGTACATTTTTATGAACATTTAAACTCTACGCTATATCATAGTTTATACAATATCAGTCTGTGAATAGATATACATATGAATAGACACACTTTTCTTTATGCACAGCATATAGTAACCATTATCATGACAATGAGACAGGATTCTAAGCAATGTTTGTTGCCTTAATTTGTGTGTTTTTTCATCTTTTTCTGCAGATTTTTCACACACACTACAGTACATCTTGCAGTCTCAATAAACAAGTCATGGGTACTTTATCTCCCATTCAGAATTATAAGAACATATTTCTTGTTTGCATTTTTCTGCATTACTACTGCTTGCAACTGCTTTGGTCACTGTAGTACATTAGTCTCCAGCAGAGAGACCCCCCCCCCCCCCCCCCCCCCCCCCCCCCCCTTGGGAAGCAAGCAAAGTGTTAGACGGAGTAGACCACCAGACACAATATGAATTGATAACGAAGTATGTATTACTTGTTATGATGGATGAGCATCAGCATATGAAATGAACTGAAAAAAGTATGTGTATGTTAACTAAATAATAAAGTATCAGACAAACTAACGTTAATAAACTAACTGTCAAGCTAAACTGACACACCACCCCTATACGTCACAATCTGCAGCAGCACTATACATGACTGTGACAGGCAGATGAGTGGATAGAGGCCCAGAGACAGACTGCAGTTCAAAAAAATACTTTTATTATCAAATACACACAAAATAAAAGGGCACAAGGACCAAGAGAAAGATATTTAAACACAAATAACAAAAGACAAAGCAAAACTTACGAAATAAAGGTTTCCAGGTTGAGCGATGCCCTCACTGGACTAGAAAATACAAAAGCAAAACAGCAAGCCCAAGCATCAGCTTGCTTCCTCAGCTCCCTCCTCTCTCTAATGGGAAGTTGAGGCCTCATTTTATGTCTGCTGGCTGGGTGCTGATTGATCATTAATTACTCCAATCAATCCCAGCCACCTGAGCACAATATACCCAGGTATATAGGGGAATTTAACCCCATCCCTGCCAATCTATATAGGGCAGAGCTCTGCCACACACCGCAATCAGTCAACTCCCCCTCCACCCCCCTTTAAACCCAAGCCCCTCCCCCCAAGAGTGGCGGGAATGGCAGCCCAGCTCCCTCTGGAACAGCGGATCCTCAGGAACAGCAGACGGGACAGGCAGGGCCTCGGGAATAGCAGACGAAGACTGTGGCCACTCCGGTAGCGGCAGTTCAACTCCACCCCCTCTGGCTCTCGGGACGGCAGCTCCACCCCCTCTGGCTCCCGGGACGGCAGCTCCACCCCCTCTGGCTCCCGGGACGGCAGCTCCACCCCCTCTGGCTCCCAGGACGGCAGCTCCACCCCCTCTGGCTCCCAGGACGGCAGCTCCACCCCCTCTGGCTCCCAGGACGGCAGCTCCACCCCCTCTGGCTCCCGGGACAGCAGCTCCTCCCTCTCTGGCTCTCAGGACCATGGCTACTCCCTTTCTGGCTCTCAGGACCGTGGCTACTCCCTTTCTGGCTCTCAGGACGGCGGCTCCTCCCTCTCTGGCTCTCAGGACTGCGGCTCCTCCCTCTCTGGCTCTCAGGACGGCGGCTCCACCCCTCTGGCTCTCGGGACGGCAGCTCCACCCCCTCTGGCTCCCGGGATGGCAGCTCCACCCCCTCTGGCTCCCGGGATGGCAGCTCCACCCCCTCTGGCTCTCATATCTCCTGGAATGGTGATGAAGGTAGTGGGGTGGCCGCTGATACCCGGGGTAGGAACTGCTCCTCTTCCTAGGCCTGATTGTAGGGGCATCCTGCCCAGTTGTGGCTGTCCACCTCACAACAGTCACACTAGTCTGCCGGTGGCCCTTCTGGGCAGGACCTCCAGCGGAGGTCCTCCGTCCCTCACCAGGGGAAGAGGCTGGCCGGGTCCTCCAGCGGTGGCTGTTGTTGCAGCTGCTTACATTTCTTTGGCTGCTGCATCTCCTTCTGCCTTTGCCACCGCATGCTCTTTCCCATTTTTTTATTTTTATTTTTTTAAAACTGTCCCAAAAATTTCAAAAAAAAGAAAAACCCTGCAACCCTGCTCTGAGCCTCCTGCAGGTGCTATATTCCACTCTTGCACCACATATGACAGGCTGGCAAGTGGATGGAGGCCCAGAGACAGACTGCAGTTCAAAAAAATAATATTTTTATTTACAAATACACACAAAATAAAAGGGCACAAGGGCCAAAACAAAGGTATTTAAACACAAATAACAAAACACAAAATAAAGGTTTCCAGACTGGACCAGAAAATACCAAAACAAACCAGCAAACCAAAAAACCCCAGCAAGCACAACTATCATCCTGCTTCCTGCTCCCTCCTCTCTCTAATGGGAAGCTGAGGCCTCCTTTTATGTCAGATGGCTGGGTGCTGATTGATCGTTAATTACTCTAATCAATCTTCAGCCACCTGAGCACAATAAATCCAGGAGGTAGGGGAATTTAACCCCATCCCTGCCAATCTATACACGGCAGATCTCTGCTCTGCCACAAAGATTTAACAGAATGGTGAAGCAACTCACCAGAATGGGAAACATCAAACTGTTCTGCGACTTATGTCTGATTCAGGTTTTTTTTCAAGAGCTCAAACAATCTCCAACTTTTTGTAGCAAGAATAACAGCAGTGCATTTTGCCGTTTTGTTTATGTACCATTTTGTAGTAATGAGGTGCACTCATGGAAATCAAAATACAAAACAAGTCGATGAAAGATTTAATAAGCCAATTAGTGTGCCTCAAGACACTCGCAATGACAAGTCACTTTTGAAAAGACTAAATAAACCATTTTAATTTAAGTTTGATGATAATGAGTTATCAGGTTACAAAACAGTACTGTATCCATAAATATTAATATTGCGGCATGAGCCAAATATGAGCCTTATTGCTGCCACCTACAGGACTGGATTGTATCTTAATCAAGGCTGTTATATTGCGGAACATTTATTTTTTTTAAACAGGTAGGTTTTTACCAGTCATTTTGCTGCAGTATAATAGATTACCGCGAATATGCATGTCTGAATCCCTTTCCCATTCTGTGCGTCTTGTGAACGCAAGACAAAATATTTTTCCGCCCAATGGATTTATTTCGCGTCTACGATGCAAATTTTTGCTTTAACGCAAACCTCTGTGGCTGTAAGCTGTTCACATTTGAATCCATAATAATTTGTGACTGATATTTTAAAATGTATATTCTGTTTTATACCAGCAGATGAGAACACATACAGTTAAAAAAAGTGAATTGTTCGATGCAGGAGCTTGTGTTAACCTCCCTTCTATAGTCTACAGTGGCCAGTGTGTCATTTCTATGTTCTTGTTTGTTTTTGGAGCAATTGCATAAACAAAGCAATATAGCTTAGCAGATAATATCATCTTGCAACTGAAGTCTTTCCATTCAGTTATATTTTACTTGATGCACACAGCCATAGGATATTTCATGAAAATGAGGGTGATAATGTCACAGTGATATTCAGGCAAGATATATATAACGAGATTAAAGTTGGCAAATGTCGCCCCCACCCCCCACCACCAAAAAGAGAGAGAAAATGGAGCAGAATAAAAGTAAAGGTTGTAATTAGGCTGACATAAAAGGCAGAGTATATTAGAGCGAGTTCACTTCCTCCACACCACTAAACACAGACAGTGCACGCACTTAGAGAGGCTCTCATATTCGGCTAATTAGCGCACACTACCTGAAAGGTTACAAATATTTGTATAAAATTGAGTTTATCAGAGTATAGGCAATTGCAATCTGAAACTATAGGAGCCAAGGAGTGTCTGATAAAAATGTGGTGAAGATCAGAGTCAAGGCAGTTACTGTAATCACCATGTGGAGGAGCTGGTGAAGATCAGAGTCAAGGCAGTTACTGTGCTCACCATGTGGAGGAGCTGGTGAAGATCAGAGTCAAGGCAGTTACTGTGCTCATCATGTGGAGGAGCTGGTGAAGATCAGAGTCAAGGCAGTTACTGTAATCACCATGTGGAGGAGCTGGTGAAGATCAGAGTCAAGGCAGTTACTGTAATCACCATGTGGAGGAGCTGGTGAAGATCAGAGTCAAGGCAGTTACTGTAATCACCATGTGGAGGAGCTGGTGAAGATCAGAGTCAAGGCAGTTACTGTAATCACCATGTGGAGGAGCTGGTGAAGATCAGAGTCAAGGAAGTTACTGTAATCACCATGTGGAGGAGCTGGTGAAGATCAGAGTCAAGGCAGTTACTTTGCTCACCATGTGGAGGAGCTGGTGAAGATCAGAGTCAAGGTAGTTACTGTGCTCATCATGTGGAGGAGCTGGTGAAGATCAGAGTCAAGGCAGTTACTGTGCTCACCATGTGGAGGAGCTGGTGAAGATCAGAGTCAAGGCAGTTACTGTGCTCACCATGTGGAGGAGCTGGTGAAGATCAGAGTCAAGACAGTTACTGTGCTCATCATGTGGAGGAGCTGGTGAAGATCAGAGTCAAGGCAGTTACTGTGCTCACCATGTGGAGGAGCTGGTGAAGATCAGAGTCAAGGCAGTTACTGTAATCACCATGTGGAGGAGCTGGTGAAGATCAGAGTCAAGGCAGTTACTGTGCTCACCATGTGGAGGAGCTGGTGAAGATCAGAGTCAAGGCAGTTACTGTAATCACCATGTGGAGGAGCTGGTGAAGATCAGAGTCAAGGCAGTTACTGTGCTCATCATGTGGAGGAGCTGGTGAAGATCAGAGTCAAGACAGTTACTGTGCTCACCATGTCGAGGGGCTGGTGGGTGGGTAGACGGACAGCCGGACGTACGCACACGATCAGTGCATAATGGTCCCCCCTTTTAAAATAAGGACCCTAAACACCTTATAATTTCAAGATTCGTGGTGGTTTCCTACAGGTCTGCCACCTCGCCACCTCGACCTCTGGTGAGTAAATGAAAGAGATGAAGAAGTGAACACTGGGTGCTGAACTCCCTCTTGTTCTATATTTCTTCTACCACTGTGCAGAGTACAATGGTTCATTTCTGTTGGTAAGCAGCACTAATAGAGTCACTTCTACTCACACAATTAATATGAAACTCAGAGCAAAAGCTGTAATATTATTAGAACTTTATCTTTCTAAGTGAGTAATTGCACATTGAAGAATACATCCGTTTGTATTTACAACTGGGATCACAAACACCTGAGCGCATTAGCCAAAAATGTTGCAAGAGGTTTTCGTCAACCTCTCATCAATACACTACTAAAGCACCTCCATTCATTAAACCTGTCTCGCTGGCTAAGGCTGCTGCGACGCCATTCTCCCGCATCTGCACACCTGTCACTTATTTTCTTAACTAAACCCTCTAAATGTAAATGAAGGAGAGAATTACATCGATTTCCATAAGAGGTCATGCTTTAACTACTGCCCAACCTTTAAAATAATCAATCTAATAATTCATGTAATTTCATTTTTTTTTTATACAACTTCTTACCCTGAAGAAACACAACCCAAGCCTGTTGTTACTGAATGCATATCATGTGGTAAGTTTTCTTCAGTTACAGGACCTTGACCTGCTCTGTCCTGCACACTTTTACCTTTCTCTAAAAACATGCTTTTATTAATATGTACATAGTCAGTAATACATGCCTGCCTTCATCATTTCAGGTAAATATTTAAAAGCTGTTTATGTTCAGGTCATCCTTGCACTTGGCTTAGCATTGTGCTGGGGCAAACTGACGTGGTGCTGTAGTCATTATCAACTTCTAACAATCACAGTAACATCAAATTACATCTCTGAAAAGACTTTATATGAACAAGATAGGATTTTGATCATTAGAGGGAAAGCAGGTGTGCCTCTACGCTTTTGTTTCATATGCAATTCCATTAATTAATGCAGCACATACACGGTAATTAACTCTTTAATGCACATTAATTAATTGGGCACTTAAATCAAACATGTACTGCATTATAATGCCAACATCTTTATTCAAGGACTCATTATTATTGCTGGTGTTTACAGAAAGCAGCCTGTGTACTGTTTATGCCGACAGTTGTTTATAATGACGGGAAATGTAAAACAGTACCTTAAAGAGACAGGAACACAACAGCATGACAGCGACCCTGAACTGTGATCCAACTACTCTTTAAAAGTGATGCCCAGTAACCCAATGACAATTACAATGTCCATGCTGAATATATTAACAATCACAATCCATAGGTCCATATTCATTATTACAGTGAGTTGCAGACAAGTCGTCTATTTGAACACACTGAGGCTCTGAGCTTGTGCACACTGCTGGGAAAGGGCACTGTGCTCTCTGGTAGATCATACTTTAACAGGGAGGACCCCGACGCTGGCTCTTGAGCGGATGTGTGCAGCTGGGATGCGTAACAGGAGATGCATTGCTGGGCAACCTATTGAGCAGGTAGGCTCATCCAGCGTTGAGCTGATTGGGAGGTCTGGATTGGCTTGGGGGCGTGCCAAGAAGCCTGCGCGCAGCTCAAAATGCACCAGAGCTACAGCTTCAGATGGCTGCACCACCGTGGCTACACAGTCGGGCTCTTTGGTTACATTGAGGAGGCGAGCGTCTGCTCCGCAGGATAACTGCTACATAACCCTTCAATTGCAAGCCGATGCCTGTAAAGACGCTGTCCAGCCAGGACCGTCGGAGAGACCCGGAGCAGGGAGGGGGTTAAATTTCTCCCTGTCAAAACATGTGACACTTATACAGCTGCAGGTATATAAATAGGGTGATCGTGGCTGTTAAAAAGTTTTGATTGGAGTTGATGTTGGTGAAAGGTGAAGGTTTTGCGTGCTGTCCCATCTCGATTGTGTGTTTTATGTTTGGGACTGTTTTTGTAGACCTTTTGTTTGGCCCTTGCATCTGTTATTTTGTTAATGTGTTTTGTTCTGTGTTCTGTTTAGTGCTTTGTTATTTGTATTTGTTAATAAACGTGCACATTAGCTCTGCAGTGCAACCTCTGTGTCTGTCTCCCTTCCTGGTCCAGTCACAGACTGTTATAGGTATAGTGCATTATAGCCTGGTTCTCTCACCCTCCAGCAGCATTGCCAGTACCAATTGGTCGAAATAATATCTCTGATTCACCAATAATGGAGAGGCAGTGACCCCAGTGCTGGAGTGAGTCATTTTTGAAAAAGCAAAGTGATTGCCAAGCAATGCGAGAAGAAGAGGGGTAAAAACTATGGTAAAGAAAAATATTGTATACCCATGAACTATATCAGAGGCCAGTTTGTTCTTTCTGTATAGCCAGTTAATAAATAGGTGATTTGCAAAAACCATCAGTAATATTTAGGACTGTCAATTAATTGCTGTTATCTTCTGCGATTAATGCATTAATTTCTTTGGAGATTAATTTTTGTAACTCATGTTAATCACACTCCTCTGTCTTAACTCTCTTAGCATTACATAATTCATTTCCTGCATCACCATTTTAATATACAGTACTCTAGCGCATGCAAATAATAAGTGCAATCATAAAAAGTTACAGTCCATGAGCCAAAATTCAGAAAGGCTTAGTTTTTGAGTTGACTGCACTTCTGTCAGACTAGGTTTTTTGGTATAATTTTGTTCCATAATATGTCTAGATTCCACGTATGCCTGTTGCCAAGCTGATTAATTATTTAGATGCAAAACAACCTATTCTGGACCTGCCCTTGTCGAGGACCCGGTAAACCAGCACTGTTTCTTTAAAGCTAGCAGATAAAAAGCTAGTGTTTGGCTGTCCAAAGGTAGTCTGTGAGCATTGTTAGAAGGCTGATGATTACTGCGAGGTCTGTTGCTGCCTGGCTGCTGATTGCTATCTGTTGTTGGAGGGGTAAAGACGTCAGTGGGCGTGTCGTAACCTGGAAGTCCTGAGGCTGGATTGCTGGTAGCTGAGAGAGCGTGTGTGACCAGCTGCAGCTTGAGACTTTTAAACTTTTTTCTAGACACAAGCTGTATTTTTGGAAAGTGAAACTATTGCTGGAATATGCTATAATCAACGAGTGGGAGATTGAGGATGCAATCTGTTTGGGCCTTACGGTGATCACTCTTCCGAGGACAGACATTGCTTAATACCTGCACAGACTGGTTAACTGTTTAGTTTAAAGACGTCTTGTTCTGCAGATATGATTTGTTTAAAGCCTTAAGTGTGTCTACGTGGCGCACGTAAATAATAATAGTTAGTAAAAAGAGTTTGTTAGTATATACTGCGATCGTTCATTTGCATGTGCATTGTGTTGCTTGCTGTTATGTAAACCTACCATTGCATTTTGCAGGTTCTTAAAAGTTGCTTTTAATTATTGTAATCCTTCTTAATTAACTAATATAGGTTTGGTTTAATCAAGGGCTTATTCCCCTAAACCTTGGACTGAATTAGTTTGTTAGTCTATGAAGTACTGTGCTTAAAAGTGGGATTTCAATAGGCAATGTTTTGCTTTATTCATTATTGGTGGCCACCAAGGGGGACAAATTTTGTATGAAATGAAAAGGGGGGGGGGGGGGGGGGGGTAATACTTATTTTACTGTCTAGCCCAGGAAACTATTACTTGAATTAAACATTTTTGGGCAGAATACCACTTTGCTTATTTAGTTCTTAGTCTGTCCACACATACCTTAGTTGGTTCTCTACAGGGTTTAGATGGAGTTGGTACGTTTGAGTTCTCGTCACATGTGTTAGACAAGTTAATAGTTGGTAGTGCAGTGTATTCTGACTCTACCTGGAACCCCAATAATTTCCTCCATTACATAAAGTGGCACCCCAGATGAGACCCTGAATTAATTGGGATAGAACAGAGATTGGAAGTGGTGAATTGCCTAGTTTAGGACAGAAGTAATATGGCTAATTTGTTAGACACTTTAGAGTTAAATGCTGGTGAAGACCGTTTAATGGCTACAACTGGTATGTCTGATTCATCACCAGCTGCTGAGACTTTGTTAGGTTTTGAAATTGACAATGTTTGTTCCCGTCAGTTCTTCCCTCCATTAAGTTTTTAGGTTTAAGGTTTATGATTATGCTGTCCGACATCATGTTTTATCTGATGCAGCTAAGAAGTCCACTGCGAAACTGGCACCTTGCTGGAAAGTTCCATATTGTATTGTAACAAAACAGGGTCCAGTAATTATCTAATTTTTTGGAAGAAACTGGACATAATGCACAAACTATTCATGTTTGCAACCTTAAACCCTTTTATCCTACTGCTCAAGAGCATGATTCCCTACACGGCAGGAGGTACTAAAAATATTGAAAGAAGAAACCTGGGTTTGCCAATGAAGATTTAGCTGCATTGATTTGCACCTTTCATGGGGGGGGGGGGGTCCAAAGGAGGTTGGTGAGCATTGTTAGAAGGCTGCTGATTGCTGCAAGGTCTGTTGCTGCTGTCAGCTTCCTGCTTGTTTTCACACTGCAGACTCATCATGCAGCCACCCAGAGCTGCAGTACAGCATCGGAGGACAACACAGCCATGGGCAGCTTACAGGCAAACCCGCAGGGGCCCGGCCAGACCACAGGGGTCACTGGTGTGCGGTGAGCTGAGGACACCCTGGCCGACCTAGCCCTCCCTCCCCCTGGCAGTGCTCAGTCAAATGAACGCCACCCCTGGGAGCTCCCATCCTCGGACAGCAAAGGAATACCCTGGACTCGAATAGGCAATGTCCAGACTATAGGGCACATCCTGCACTCTACACTGTTACTGGATGCACCACTTGGGAGCGTAGCGTGTATCAGACAAGTTCATAGTTGGTAGTGCACTGTATTCTGACAGAGCAAATATTTAAATTAGTATATTGCGGCTTTCTTTATTTTCTCTTAGTACATACAACAAAATAAAATTCAAATTGTGGTGTGTTTGCGCTGTGACTGGCCAATCTTAGTACATCTACCCCTGACTGCTCATACCTACAGATTGATATAAAACATGTATGGATTTGTCAAAGAAAGTGTTTAATATGCCAGCAAGCCAGCCCAACAAAATGAAACAGAGAGCAATGCCAGTGTATTGACTACTATAATTGTTTATAAAATATATAATATATATATGATATATATATATATATATATATATATATATATATATATATATATATATATATATATATATATATATAAATGAAATTGAAAGATCATATTACCATATATATATTTAGAATGCATTAAAGTTTTGTATATTTAGATATATTAAAACAATTTAAGAAATATTATTTGAATTGAGGTAACACACTAAAAAGAAGGGTTCAATTTAGCAGTTGGTTCAAACAATTTAACAGCAAATGCTGGAGTTTTTCTGTGTAAATAAATACAAAACTATAAAGAAGGGGCAACAATATTAATCCAGAAATAGGACAACAGGGTTTTTTATGCTGGGTTGTTTTTTGGATAATAATAATAATATAATAAATAATAATAATAATAATAATATATTTTATTATATTATGTGAATTATATAGCTCTCTTCATGCAAGCATTCCAAGGCGCTTAACAAAAGAAATATACAAAATCCTGTGTCTAATATACAATCCAGCTACAAATAAACTGACCCAAACAAGTACGTTTCAAACAGGGTTTTAAACAATTTAATTGTACTAGCATTCCTGGTATTAAGGAACATTATAACTAAATAGAGTTCAAGAGAACAAGAGTTCAAACTAATTTTAGGGACTGTCAAAAAATTAGCATTTTCCGATCTCAGGGAATGACCAGAGTCAGCAGATCTTGAAGATAAGAAGGTTATAGACCATGTATAAAGCCTTATAGGTAATAAGAACTATAATAATAATAATAATAATAAATAATAATAATAATAATAATAATAGCATCAGTAATAAAACAAATTAATGAGATGGATGCAGTAATTGTATCAATTAAGTATGCAATTAAAAACAAGATTAACTAAGATTACCATTTTTAATCACAAAATTAATCGTGATTCATTTTTTTAATCACTTGACAGCCCTAGTAATATTGTTTGGTAACTTGAATTGGTAACATTATACATTTAAATACACTTACTTACACTGTAACAGCACAGCAATTACACATTGCCTCCTAGTTACAATTGAGGCCCACATTGTTTTTATAAAACTATTTTTAAAAAAGCACAAAATGTTTTCTGTAAGCTAGAATCTCACCCCCATGTCTGAATGTCCTTAGGGTAGTCATAAGTCAATAGATACATTTTAACCTGTATTTGGGTTCTTATTTTGTTTATTTTTTCTAGGTTTATTGAATTCATCTCCGGAGGGAATTACAATCCTTCCTGTCCTTCAGGTTCTCTAGGTGTGACGTGGGGTTGCTTTCAGATTCTGGTGATAAGGTATCCAGTGGCCATTGTATGTTTTGTTTTTTTACAGAATCATTATTCCATGCATGTGGATATAGGCAGAGTCTAATTACTTTCCATAAATCCACCATGCGTGCATCGTAGGAAAGTCATAAAACATATAGCCAGACGAGGCAAGCACATTTTTTCCTGTTTTTTTTTTTCCATGTGGAGAAAACCAGCATTTCTTAGATTGTAGTCTGTGGCATAACAGCTGAAAGAAAATCAAATGTCTTTGTTTGAGTGGGATGAACAGAAAACCTGATGATTTTAAATGGGCAGTGTAAGAAAAATGACATAAGCGAGAAAAGTGTTGTAGACAATGGGTGCGGTGTAAGAGAACACTTCTGTAATAACTGACAACCCCCTAGGGGAAAATCTCTCTCTCTCTCTCGCTCTCTCTCTCTCTCTCTCTCTCTCTCTCTCTCTCTCTCTCTCTCTCTCTCTCTCTCCACCCCCTCTCTCATTGGTCCAAGATATACCATAGTTGAGGATCAAGTACAACTATTTATTCATGACACTGAATATGATTTAACCACCAAACCCTTTCAAAATAAAAGTGGGGCATTTACCCTCATCCAGTGTATGTGTGTGTTAGCCACTTAAAACCTGTATAGCTAATACCACCAGAAAATAATATGTGCTCGCCACTTTGAAACCACATGCCTCCCATTCACTTCACTTTGTTTTCAAAATGCTGATTATGGTGCATTTCGTTGGTAGGGTGAGCCAGGTATTAGCTGAAGTCCACCCTGGATTGTTTAATTTCTTCTCAGGAGTCCACAGTGACCTAATGTTTGTGCAGACTGACCTGGAGAGACAAGCTCTTCAAAAATGCGTGGCAAGGGCTAATTGAAAAGCTATTTTGAATGTGGAAAAGGGATGCCTGCTTTAGCGTGTCTGTGGTAGCTAATGTGCTGTACTAGAACACAGTGATATAACCTATGCAGAAGAAGAAAGGAAAAGGTTAGGTAGCATTCGTTTTACTGGCACTGCTTGAGCAAGGAAAGTCATTGACTCCAACACAGAACTTACAGATTTGCAGATGATTTGAATTCTTGCTGGGGCTGCTGTACTGCACACCTGCTTGTTTTTACTGTCAGGCAGATGAATTAACGTCACACATTTATATTCCATCACCTGAAAGCACACTACGTTCATTTTAGCTTTCTCAAGTGGAAAATCTAAATTATTGACTCTAATTGTAGGCATACTGACTGCTGTGTATGTCTGGGGGTAGTACAATGTGGTGGAATACCCCATCAGTATATATGTACTGCTCCGACCCCCATTCAAATGAGTTTCTAAGAGTCGATCAGGCAAAGCCACACTGACCCAGCACATGTAGTGAATTCCTGCGGGATGAATCAAGACACACTCAAAGGAAATAAGCGTGTCTGCATCTCTAAAACCCTTGGCAACGTTTCTCAGGGTCCATAGATGACCATGAATGATATGGCAGTAAATATATTTTTAGGTTTACATGTTTATTTTTATATAGTGCCCTTTACACCATGCCACCCCAGAGCACTGACAAAACAAAACAAGAGCGCTCACATGTACAATACACTCCAGCTACAACCAATTATATAAAAGCACATTCAGAGCAGTATGTTTACAATTTAAACTGCAATGAATCCAGTGTCCCAACCTGCCTGATGTCAAAGTGAACAGAGTTCCACAAACAAGGACCACAACAGCAGCAATCTCGGGTTCCAGCTGGTTTAGGAAGGCTTTTACAACAGCTAAAGGTTCCGCATTTTCCGATCTTAAAGAACGAATAGTACAGAGTTAATAGTTCTTGGAGATAGGATAGCCCTAATCCATGAAGGACTTTATAAGTTATTACATTGCTGCGCTGTTAAGCAAGAATTTAAACTCTTCGATATGGTTGCTGTTAATGCACTTTCTAAAAAAAAAGCAGCAGAACAAGCCAGTCACTATATATGTAAAAAATGCAATTTAAACAGTTAATGAACTATGCTGTGTCAGATTCAAACTATATTATTGCATGTTTGACAACTACGGACATCCATTGATTTAGCAAGAAAACCTAAAAGGCATCGCCAGCTTGGAGCCCCTTATAAAAGTGCCCCATAGTGAAAGTGTGAAAAGGCACAGTGAAGCCTGTTAATGCATAGGCAAGCATTGTAAAGCACAAAGAGGTCTAGTAAAGCATTGTAAAGCACAAAGAGGTCTAGTAAAGCATAGGCAAGCACTGTAAAGCACAAACAGGTCTAGTAAAGCATAGGCAAGCATTATAAAGCACAAAGAGGTCTAGTAAAGCATAGGCAAGCATTGTCAAGCACAAACAGGTCTAGTAAAGCATAGGCAAGCATTGTAAAGCACAGGGAGGTATGGTAAAGCATAGGGAAGCATTGTAAAGCACAAAGAGGCATGACATAGCGTAGGGAAGCACTGTAAATCACAGAGAAGCATGGTAAAGCATATTAACATAACGCTATAATAAGCCAGTAAAAAGAGCATCTCAGTTGACTCTGCCCAGCAGGAATTTTCAGAAGTTGACATCTGAAGAGCTGGTGCTTCCAGCTTGTGGGTCCGAGTGCCAGTGTGTAACGCTATTGCACCGCATGTGATACTCACTCAAGACATATGGCTTGAAATTGGACCTGGAGTGACAGCTGTAACCTTCTTAAAGGGACAGTGCCTGGCTATCTCTGCACTCTTAACAATAGACGGAAATCCGAATATAAAATAACTATCTGTTTCTTTCAATCTGTCATTCATGCTCTTTTGCTGTATCCTGTATGCATGGCTTTCCAGCTTCGATTGTTTGGGTAGTTTTGGTCACACATAATGGGGCCTATTCAATCGATCTGAACAGTAGCTGATCTAAATCATGCCACAGTTTAAATATTAAATTAGAAACAAATCTGTCATGGTATTTAATTATAAAAGACGAAAATACACTTAAGAGACCCACAACTACTGTTAGAGATCAACAGTGAGCTGAGGGGATAAAAGCTGAAAAGACTTTGGCGCTAGAAAGAGGATTTGTTATGGAAAGCCTTAGCATATACCATTTCCCCAACTGATGCTCGGATTGTGGCACAATCCTAAACATCATTTACTGGCTGTCATGCTGTAGGGCATTCAGGTTAAACAGGGGCTGTCACACGGTGCACCAAACCTCCACCTGAAATCCTTCAAACATAGAACGTAGCCTCAGTGATTGACAGCCCTTTGTGAATGCAGCACTTATCCCATTAGGAGGCAGGATGATTTGATTGGCAGCCTGTTTTAAGCAGAGAAATACATGTTTTCCCAGTACGGACTGTAGCATATTATACAGACTTTTAGAAGAAGAACCACATTCGAATGTGACGCTGCACAGATGTATTAAAACCAGTAGCTTGCTATTACCTTCAAGTGGGAAAACAGTGCAAACTTCTATAAAGATTACAAGTGGGACTGGGAAATGCAGTTTGTATCAAACCCGAATGATTTATTCATCCTGATAAAGACACGGAACTGGAGAGAGAGGTTATTAAGAAAGCAATGTTGTGCATTAAATGGTTCTTTTTATAGACAGCGCCGGTAGCAGCTTCCCTACACACTACACTCCCGGCCTGTCTACTAAGAACAAGACTAAAGACTGAAACAACCAGACTAAACTTCACTGTCTTTTCACTGTCATGTGGTTACAATGCAACTCCTGTTTTGTGTTTTAATTACAAAATGAAAAGTTTTGTGGTTCTGTATTTCCAGTGTAAGTATCATGTAACCGCATGTGCAATCACAGTGTAATTACAATCCAATTACCATGTAATCATTCCAATCCAATTACCATGTACCATGTAATCACATGTGCAATTAGTAAACAACTTGAAAGGCTTCCCATCACTATGGACCACGAATTGAACCGGGTCATTAGAACTGAATAGAATAGAAAAGTGAGGAACCAAGCAAAACACTGATGCAAGTAGAGCCAAAGCAAACTCTATCAAAAATGCACCACACTGATATTCACCTTAATCTCTTTGAAGTATAAATACATTGAATATTTACAAAACTCTTGCAGATATGTCTGCATCATTTGGCAGGTTGCCCAGGGTGAAGCAGCCTTATATCATCTGTGCAGTCTTTGGCTGATGTCTGACTGTAGCTGCTGTACAGAGTATGCAGAGCATTCTCTTTTCAAACCGGTTTATAGAGATCCATAACAAATGAAAGGTGAATGTAACCTTATGTTCCAATCAAAACATACCATTCAAATATCAGCATGAAAAAATCATGCCATTAAAAGCCTCCTGTGTGGATTTGTGTGCAATATTATTTCAAAGTCAGATAATACAGACAAGGGTGTCTATTCAATTTATGTAAAACCCAAAGTTTCTACTATGGTGTATGCGGCTCTTAAACATGTTTCAGTCTCGAGTAAGTAAAAAGCCAGGATAATGTAATATAGTAATGTGTGCATTGTTCACAGTTTAGATTGCATGTTGAATATTTCGTAAGCCTGAAGTGCCTGTCATGCACAGGTGTGTATATTTATTTATTTATTTAATTGTATTTATTTTCATCAGGGGTCCCTGCAATGCAACATACTGGATACACACTAGATACACACTGAATATACACTGAATACACACTGGATACAGGATACACACTGGATACACACTGGATACAGGATACATACTGGATACACACCGAATACACACTGAATACACACTGGATACAGGATACACCCTGGATACACACCGAATACACACTGGATACACACTGGATACAGGATACACACTGGATACACACTGGATACACACTGAATACACACTGGATACAGGATACACCTGGATACACACTGGATACGGGATACATACTGGATACACACCGAATACACACTGGATACAGGATACACACTGAATACACACTGGATACAGTATACACACTGAATACACACAGGATACAGGATACATACTGGATACACACTGGATACACACAGAATACACACTGGATACAGGATGCATACTGGATACACACTGAATACACACTGGATACAGTATACACACTGAATACACACAGGATACAGGATACATACTGGATACACACTGGATACACACCGAATACACACTGGATACAGGATGCATACTGGATACACACTGAATACACACTGGATACACACCAAATACACACTGGATACAGGATACATACTGGATACACACTGGATACAGGATACACACTGGATACATGACACACACTGGATACAGGATACACACTGGATAATGTTGTACAGAAAGAGGCCACATGTTCTCAGCTCCTTCTACATTGGGTTTGAAGCATGACACATCGCAGCTGTCCAGTCCGGGGGATCCAGACAAGATAAGCCTTCTGGAACGTGATCTTGTGTTTCTTGTCCTTTCTTAGTGTAGTTGTTTTCAGCCTCTCAGTTTTTCTAAGAAGATCACGTCAGCTGGCCTTTCACACACCTAGGATTACCCCCTCCTTCCCCAAAGGAAACTGACAGCTGCTCTAAGCTTTGGTTCACTATGGGAACATGACATGCTCCTGCTGACACTGGTGCAGGTATAAGCGGGTCTACAATCTCAAGAAGATACATCCTGTTTCCAAAGCAATCAGCAGCAGGTATACAGCACTGCAGACTTCCTAATCACTAACATATTGGGGCAGGAGCCTTCAGATAATGAACCCAAAATGGCACTTTCAACCTACAGTAACTGTGTAATGGTGGCCACTAGACTGCTTCAGAAGTCAGAAGGAATTTCAGCAGGCTTGGCTTGGTGCCCAGAGTGTTCCCCATCGTGGTAGTACAAAAAAAAAAAAGAAATAAAAAAGAGACAATTAAAAATATGCACGTTTATTTTGTGGCCATCATGCTGATTCGTGAGTGCTGCGTACCCCTGGATGTGTCTGACAGCATCGTATCTTAACAAACTCCAATCTTAAAATAATACCACACCCACATTACTTTTCTCTTCTTTGGCCACATGCAATTCAAATTCTCCAGAGACATAGGAGGTGTATTATTATTGTATTTCTTTTTTTTAATTTGGACTCATCAGATATTACCACAAGACTTTGAAATATGCCATGGTGTGCCAGAATGCACCTATCCAAGGCAGTAGGATGCTCTTCTTTATCTTAGCAAAAAAATATATTATACCATTACTTTAGATGGATGGATGGGTGTTCAACATATTCCATTAAAAGCATGAGAAGATGGTTTAAACAAAGACACAGACTGGAATTGAACTCTGCCACCCCTGATAATGCAGACTCTCAGTGTGAGGGGTGTGGCTGCTGGAATAAGTCCAGGTTAGCCAGTCTGAAGCAGTGATCCTCTAAGCTGTGTAATTATGCATTATAAGAACCATATTTAACAGATTATCCTCCAGCAAGCACACTGGCGTACAATAATATTTCATAAGTTACAGTAGTTTGAGACATGCATTTTTCATTTCACTCTATGTGTTTTCCAGTGTATTTAAAAAGACAAAAGAGAATCCATTCTCATTGCTGATTAAGTTCAGTCGTATTCAATTCCTATTGCACTTTTTTTTTGTGGTATGCAAATGTAAAAAAATAACAAGTGTAGTAAAGAATATCATTAGTAAAAACAAGAAAGGCACAGGCAAGCCAGATAAAGCATGCTAAAAAGAAACAAAGCATATCAAAATCTGTGGCAAAGAATTGAAATGCATTGGGTGAGCAAGGGAAAAGCATAGCAAACTGCACATCACTGTGCACAATTACTACACAAGGTACACTCTTACCTATTCATGGGATGGACTCACCTCATTTCCGTCAGTCACAGCCAACAAGAAAAAAAAAAACTGTTCTTAACTTTACTCTGTGTGACTGACACATTTACAGTCCGGTATATGCAGGGAACTGCAGTTCTAAATACTGATGCACTCCACCTCCATCCTGCCTTGCAGTGTTCTGTAGCTATGGAGCTCAGGGGAGGAACTGGTAAGAAGAGCTCTGTGTGCTGGACTCCCCCAGCCATAGTCTGACAGGACGAGCAGCCTTCAAAGCAAAGCAATCAGTGTACTGGATAGCCACATAGGGGGTGCACCTCCACAAAGACAGGAGTTAATCATCCCCCAGCAATATCCAAACAGGTCAAACACTGTGGAAACTCATTATGGCATGTCATCCTGTTTAAATAGAGGACTCTTTCCACTAATCTTGGAGGTTCTTCTTATGGCGATGGAGACCAGTCAGTGTTGCTGCAGGCAGCCAGGAGACACTGAATCTACAATTCATACGCACAATTTCTAATTCTTATTTATTCTCTGTCGTAACGCGAGTGCACTGCCTTATAAACTGAGCAGGTGCTTATAGGCACAGCATGCACAATATATTAAATAATAAAGAATGTATTTTGGGTCGTAAACATTTGCGCTGCACATAATAACTGATTTATTACCTGAATATAGGATTTACAAAACATAGCACAAATGTTTGTTTACATTGCATTGCTGTGCACATGTCTCACGTGTGTTCGCCATGAGGATGGCATGCTTTTTAATATGGAAGTACTGTATGTTATCAGCATGCACCATGGAGGCTTCACACATAACGATTCCATCTATTTGTGTCACTGCTCTGCATCAAATGTGGTGACTAAGTAGCAAGTCCACCCCCTGCATAAATCACTCACCCCCCCCCCACCTCCTTCATTAGGCTCCGCTCTCCTCGTATATTCATTTTGAAATAATTACGAGGCAGTCTTGCGTGGCGCGGAGGTGCGCGGGAGGCAGCTGGGGTTTGTTGAGATTGTGCTCACCCGACCCACTCTGCAAACTAGTATGTGTGTGTCAGATAAAGGGAAACTGAAGGGTTATAGTGTTAGTCTGGCACACTGATAACCAAGATGAGATGCACATCAAGAACAAAACCAAGCTCTTCTATAGATTGAAACGGGGGGCACAGTGCCACTGCTTACAGTACTGGGTCTTCTCTGCACTGAAGACATGCTCACTGTTAGGGATGTTAGGGGTGTTTTCATAGCCTTGTGGAAAGTTCCAGTTTTAATGATCTCGGTAATGGGGGTGAGGTCTATGTAATGAACTAAACAGTGACGTAACATTAATTGAATGACAAAACTGTATTAAATTTTTTAGGATGCTTCATCTATATGTTAGAAAATGACTATTTTTTGTAACCTAAATGACGAAACGTCAAAAAACCTAGCGCTCTTAAAAACAGCTTTGTCGCTCCTCTTCATCGTATTAGTTGGCCTGCCACTCGTATTGTTCAAGCCTGAAGATTTTGTTTAAACATAGCTACTGACACCAACAATCAGGCACCAATCACACAAGCAGATGAGAACATGACACCTACTGCATATGGAAGCTACTGTAGCTCTTGCACTGTTCAGTTCATTACAGGATACCTCAATACCTCCGTAGGTTCTCAGCGCGGTGATGCTAAATGCATTTGTTTTCTTGTTTGTGGGCTTGAATGTGCGTGGAAGGATATTGTTGCTATTTTGATTGTCATATAATGGGCAAAACAGAATGGAAAAACATCTGTGCCAATGTGACATAAAACGTGCCCAACCCACGCTTGCTGTTCGTGTTAGGTCAGTGCTGAAAGCCATTATCAATGGAACAATCAGCAAATGCAGTAGAGGCACCATTAATACGCAGCTTGTCTAGATGGAACCCCACTGCTGGGAACACAAAGAGGACTCGAATCTCTGAAACCAAGGCAACTTAAGAAAAAAAAACACAAGCATCAAATGCTGTTTACAACGTTCCACTCAATCAGCCTGACAGCCAACACCGAACCCTTTGTTTGTAAATGTTTCTGCAAGGACAGCCAATTAAGGGGAAGGAAATTAGAAAAGGATTGTGCTGAAAAGGTAATGCTTGGCAGCTGCACATTGTTTCAGAATGGAAGATGCTTCCAGATCACACCCAGCTTTTCAAATTGGTATGCTGTGCAATGCATTTCAATAATGGCAATGCATTTCAGTTTAATTTATAACCATTCACTATGCATTAGCCTTAAGGTTCATTAAATGCTTTCCAGAATGACCCGTGGACCAGCAGCTTCTCTGTGGGGACGTGGAAGGTAAGGAGAGAGCTGGGCAAGGAAATAAACCAAACTGCAGGTTAGGCTGCGGGCTAGCAGGCTCTGCTCAGCTCATGAAGAGTCCTGTATTGTATTTCCACCCAGTTCCAATCTCCCACCTGGGTGGGTTCCTTACATTAAAGACAAATAAGCACTTAAATAAATGTGACCTGCTTTGCTTCAGATACTGGAGATCTGTGATTATATTGTACTTGCAGGGCAGCAGCTACACACAGGAAGGCCGTTTAGAAAGACAATGAAAGGGTTCTAGCAGGGAGAGCGATGCAATTTCAAATGATACCCTGTATGCAATGTTGAGGAAAGATTTTTAATCTCCATTTATACATCTTCAAATATCCTTGATAATTCCCTCATTTCAAACCCTGCATATAAATGGAATTTAATCCTGCAACTCTCCTGCAGTGCGCTCCACATTGAATCACCAGGGGCTTATAAAGCGCTAATTGCAGTGGAACATGTAGACCTCATGCCCTCCCTCTGTAGTTAACCCTATGTGAATGCACTGAAATGAGGAACTGTTGACAGCAACCTAGACTGACAGTAAACAGGCCTAACTAGGAGTCATAAAATGTAAATGCTCTGAGGGGTTACTTAGACAAGCCTTCCACCAAGCCACTTGCTTACAAGACAGAATGAGGTGGAGACTGGTCATGGACTGGCATGAATATTGTTACTATAAATTAGACACGGTGTCCATAGAGACATGTAATGTAAAGCGTCACCCAATATTGAATTGGTTTAAAAACAGACGCTTTATGTTTTCCCCTCTGTTCTGTTTATGCAGTGTATTCACAGCTCAATGATCTTTCCAGTGTATTTATAGCTCAGTGATCTTTCCCAGTGTATTCATAGCTCAGTGATCTTTCCCAGTGTATTCACAGCTCAGTGATCTTTCCCAGTGTATTCACAGCTCAGTGATCTTTCCCAGTGTATTCACAGCTCTGTGATCTTTCCCAGTGTACTCATCGGCCCGCCGCTGTAAGATGTTCCACCCAGGTGACTGGCATTCCCCTTCACAGATCTCACCTCCGATAGGGGTCCTTTCAAATTCGGGATAATTAATAGACTGCTGACCTTCACTTCTAATTACACGTCAGCACCGCTGGCTGTTTGAAATGCAGCAGAATTAGTCATTAACTTGATAACTTCCAGATTGTTTCTGGCCGCGCTCAGGAGTATAGCTTGTTAATGAGGAGTGCGGAACATTGTTGGCTAGCAGCCAGTGTGGAGGCTTTGCTTTCTCGGTGCAGAACTCTTCAAACAACAGCACGCCCTGGACCGTCTCTGTTCAGAGAGACAGGAAAGGGAGGGGTGTTGATTTATTGGATGACCTGAGGCTCGCTGTTGAAAATAATTGCAACTAGTTGAATATTTAATTGAGCATAAACTGTAGCGTGACAAATATGCTTCAGGTTTCCTCCACCATGCACATGTAGTCAATTAAGGGTATAGCACACAACGGAGAAAAGTATTCAACCAAAAAATACAACCCTGCTGACCTATGTTATTTCCCTTTATATGACCGCATTCAATCAAACCTACTCAATTCTCAAAACCTTTACACACATTAGATACCATGTCCAGTATGATAAGCATGAATAATACAAAAAAAAGTGAGATGAAATAAAGTTAAGAACGTTTAAAACAAAAAGGCTCTGAAACTTAAGGGGGAAAATAAAGAAAAATGTATCAGATTAGACCATGAACACATTCTTATCCTTTCCTAAATATACTGCAGCGCTGCATGTATAATTTCAAACTTCTAATCTAATCCACACACATAGCCTATACAAGCACTGAAGCATCTATTGTGAATCTGCACACGAAACAAACAGATGCCTCTAGTCAGGGAGAAAGGAGTGAGGCTGAATATCTAGCGGTGAGTAGCTGGATCTGTCCAACAAGTATCTCTCAAGGTATATCTGATTAATATTGCAGCTGAGCTCAAACTCCTGGAAACCTTCTGCCGGGGGCTCCCTGAGGGCTGTGGCACACCTGCAGCAGCCCTCAAGAGAAGTGGCTGTGTGAAGAGAACACATGCAAGGAGAGGAACTTTCTGGGCAGCCATGTCTCCAGTTCTCCTCTGGGATTTCTGTTTTCCTCTCTATATAGTGCTTTACGATGCTTTCAAATATTTATTTCCACATATTTTTGGGGATTTTTTTCTTATACTTCTTCTGTGGTTGATGAGTTTTGTCACACCCAGGCATTTTACCGCTTCAACAAACAAGCCAGATTCTCCTATGTTGTTTGATTTCAATACATTCTAGCCCACCTGTTTCATTGCTCAATATACTAGATGCAATGGAACACGGTGGCAGTATTTTCAGCAGAAAGACTTCAAAGTTTGCTAACTCTACCTAAGCAGCACAGAAACCAGGACCAGAGGACACTGTTGGAAATTAAGTAATAAGTGGAGATATAGGACAAAAGGTAGGAGACCCTTCATTTGGGGGGGGGGGGGGGGGGGGGGGGGGTATGGAATGGAATTTCTAGCCATGTTATTGATGCTGAATCATCAGCATCATTCAAGACTCAACTTGATACATTTTTTACCTCAATCAGCACAAACATTGATTTGTTGCTGCAGTCCTTGCAATAATACTATGAGACAATTCTACAAGGGGCTCTATCAGTATTAAACTGTACTGCCGTTACAAGACAAATTGCCTTTGTATAGCAATCATCTATAGATAGCTAAATGTGTGATGTTATCAGGCTTTGCCTGCACATCTTTGGATGGTCCAATACTCTCTGGCAGCTCAACAAACACAGCTGGGTTGCAGCACAGTCCGCAGACAGGGTTTTAGGAACATGTGTCCCAGTGCAGATAAACCTTTCATCTCCGTGACACTTTCCAATATTGTTGCAGCTGAACAGATTGAAAAACACCAGAGGCACACTAAATATAACACTGATAATAAAGCAGTACAAGAACCCTTAGATGTAGATAACTCTGCAGGCTACAATCTGAGTTAAAGGTTGTCAGCCGTTTGCATGATCAGAACTACTTTAAAACAATTCATGCCCAAAGGATTTTTGGAATTTGCATTCACTGCATTTTTTTCTCCAAAGCTAGGGTTCCTTCAGCCAAGCTTATTATTACCTTATTGAAGCACCCCATTACTTCTCCTCCAGCTACAGGTGTTAATTCAGCTTACACTATTCGCATGAGGCATCCCACTCTGCCACCATACATAGGGGTTCTCAACTGCTGCATTAAAAACCCCAGGCTTGTTTGCATGAGCAGCACACAGCAACCGCATTGATCGGCTGCAGCTGCAATCTGAGAGAATCCTGGTCTCACCACCAAGGGCACTAAAGAAACTGCTTCCTGTGTAAGGCTGCTAGGATTTCCATTTGCTAACCTTGTTAACACACTTCCCTCTTCTTGTGCAGCACTCCACCACACTCCCCACAATACAGTTTGACATTGTGTCCAATAGATTCATTAAACGTATTTGAATGTACTATCATTTGTATGGTATGGTTGATATGATCTATCAAGATCTGCATTTTTTGATTGCATTGATCAGGGGGCAAACGATATCGTTTATCACCACTCAAGCTGCTGCTACTATCTTGTACATTTAAGCTACAATTGCAGTTTAATTATAGTAATTTTAATTAAAGCATTTGAGGCTGGTTTCAGAGATCCCGATTGGCACTAACCTTTTGTAACATTAAGTAGTCCCAGATTAATGATAACCAAGGTCTGTGAAAACAGTCGATACATAATTGTTCCCAGTCAAATGTGCTTTCACTTCAGTTAAACAGTGGCTATTTTTCATATGGTTTCAAAAGCAAGCTAGATGACCAATATGTTCTTTCCCATAGCTTATAGCCCTCATAGACTGCATTATTTACTACAATTGATTTGGATATATTTGCACAGGGCATGTCTTTGAATATTCCTATACATCTCTGCTTCAACAGAAAAGTGAAGATTATTATGGGATTACATTGCTGCAATAATAACCCTCCTCTCTGTTAACATATCCACTGGGACCTCGCTGTTATGTTATAATTAAAGGATGGCACTTCTAAGCAAAGCACACACAATGCACTGATTGATAGATTACCTTGGTTCTCGAGTTGAGCATTGCAGCCACTGGTTCATCTTCCTTCAAAACAATAGGTTACAGATGTAACCCTGGTTACCTGAAAAAGAAGATGACCAACAACCAGTACTTTTGGGAAAGTATAAGTATCAAGTATCAAAGCCGTCGCGAGGAAGCATGAGCGGACAGCAGATGAGTGATGTCTCGCTATCACCAAACTAATCTTTGTGGTGTGAGCGTGCAACCTCAAGGACCTTTGTGTCTAATGAAGGCATAGAGGGAGCTACCACATAGAGTCGGTAGATCCTGATGAATGTATGTGGAGTAGCCCAGCTAGCCCCTGTACAAATATCAAACATCTAAAGAGGGCCCATGACGAAGCAACTCCTCTGGTAGGCTGAGCGGCCACCCTCCAAGGTGGGGGTAGGCCAGCATTAGTATATGCAACTATCCACAATCCAGTGGGACAGTAGTTGCTTCAAGAGGCTTGGCCCAGGGTCCTTTCACCATGACAGACAAAGAACTGGTCAGACTGACGCAGTGCTCTCGTCCTATCCACATAATATCTCAATTCCCAAACCGGGCAGAGGGAATTCAATCTCTGATCCTCCTCCGAAGAAAAAGGATGGGAAAGGAAAGCCTCTAGTTCCACTGATTGATTCACGTGGAAAGACGTAACCACCTTAGGGTGGAAAGTGGGGTTTGTGTGTAAGGGACAGTCTGTTTCCATACAGGAGCTGTGCACTGACAGAGCCTGTAGCTCACTAACGCGCTTACCGGAGGATGACTAACGAAAAGGCTGTCTTCATAGGTCAACTCTATGGAATAAATAGACTTAAATGAGAGAGCCTCCAATACCACGTCTAGACTCCACTCAGGGAGGACCTCCTTTCTAGGAGGCCATAACCTCCATGCGCCCTTAAGAAAACAGGTTGCTAGAATATGAGCGCCCAGGAACATTGAGTCAATGGAGACATGGCATGCAGATATGGCTGCTAGGTACACTTTCAGCATAGGGGGGGATCTACCCTCCTCTAGCAAGTCTTGCAGAAATTGTAAAATAGTTGCTATCGGGCAGTAAATTGGGTCATGACCTCTGGCCATACACCAATTTTGGAAATACCTCCACTTATGCAATGACCTTGTGAAGGAGGCCCTAGCATTCTGCAGAGTAATAGCAATTGCGTCTGAGAGACCTAAGGCGGACAGATGGTCCCGTTCAGGGGCTAGACCCACATTTGGAGTCTGCCCGGTTCTGGGTGCCAGAGAGTGCCTCTCGTCTGACTGGGGCGATCCATGCGCAGTGGGATCTCTCAGGTCTGGCCTTGCAGCAGCTGCCAAAGGTTTGCAAACCAGATTCTGTTCACCTGGGGGACAACAAGAGAACTGTCACCTCTCCTCTCCGAACTTTCTCCAGGAAGGCCGGGAGCAATGGTATTGGCGGGAATGAGTACAAGAGCGTCCTGAGCCACCTGTGGGCTAGGGCGTTGACACCTAGTGGATCGTCGCAGCAGTGAAAGGAGAACCAAGGGAGCAGAGGGTGGAGTTGCCATTCTGGCAGGTGAGAACCTTCCCTTGAGAGGAGGTCTGCCGCCCAATTCACCACTCCAGGAAGATGAACAGCCCGGAGGGATAGCAAAGTTTCTCTTTGCCCAGGTCAATAGCTGAAAGGCTATGCGATGCACCCCAGGGACCAAAGTCCTACCCGGTGGTTGACATACCCTACGACAGACATGTTGTCTGTGCGGGCAAGGACATGTCTCCTTTGGAGCACTGGGAGGAAATGCTGGAGAGCGAGGTGAACCGCTCACAGTTCCAGTGCATTTATGTGCAGTTTTAATTGGCTTTTGGCATCTTTGTGAGTGAGAACCAGTTTCGCTAGATGCTCTGTCATGATCGCTGTGTGGGCCACTGCTCCTTCCTGCGACTGGGAACAGATAAACTAGTCAACCAGGTAGTTCAACACCCTGTTCCCCTGCAGCCGCGAGGTGGCTAGAATGGCATCAACGCACTTTGAGAATGTGCGGTGGGGGGCTAAGGAGGGGCCAAAGGGCAGCATGGAAAACTTGAAAACACTTCCCTGAAAGGCCAAGCAAAGACAGTTCCTGTGCACGGGATGAATAGGGACATGAAAATATGTATCCTTTAAGTCCACAGTTCAAACCAGTAGCCCAGCTGGACAGACTGGAGGATGTGGCGACGTGTAACCATCTGCAACCTCTTCTCCTTCAAGAACCCGTTGAGGTGTCTCAGGTCTAAGTGGGGCGAAGCCCCCCGTGACTGCTTATTCCCTTTGAAGGCGGGACCAAGGGCGTCACTCCCCAGAGGGGCCTATCGGCAGCTCTGACATAAAATGCTCAGTAAATACCTGACCTGTGGCAGGGGCATATCCCAAAAATATTGGTTGTTGGTCGTTGAAGTTGTTGAAGTTGACACCCTGGGATCCTTCAAGAAGCTGCTTGATGAGATTCTGGGATCAATAAGCTACTAACAACCAAACGAGCAAGATGGGCAGAATGGCCTCCTCTCGTTTGTAAACTTTTTTGTTCTTATGTTCTTATAAAAGCACTGAGCTAGCATGATACGTATTTACTCATTTATGTATTTATTTTTTGAAGACTTTTTTGAAGACTTATCAATATTATTTATTGAAGACTCAATTGTCAGTTCCCAAGTTGTTCCCAAACACATATTGTATTTCGGATCAGATTTAAATGTAACTTGTAATCTTGTGCGGGTCATCTTGACAAAGACCTTGACAAAGATCCTGATTATCATTAAACTTATCGTGGAAGTCAATCAGAAGCACTGCCACGTTTTACTGGGGGCATTTTTTAAAATAATTATCCAGTGATCTCTCAGTAATAAAAGATTTGGACTCATCTGGAGAAAACATTCCTTTCATTATCCTGCTCTATGGTTACTGCAAAGGCTATTTGGATCGAGCAATTCACTCACCAGCCTTAATCTCAGATGTACTTTTCAATAGCTCACTCAAATGATGTTAAGCGCCCCTGCAGTTCTGATTGTGATATAAATGATCGGACGAGAATGTTCTGTAATAAGACTGTGCGCTCTGACCATGTCTCACTTCCATGAAGGCAATATACAGATTATATATATATTCCGATTATATATATATATATATATATATATATATATATATATATATATATATATATATATATATATCGTATATGTGTATATCTATATATATATATATATGTGTGTGTGTGTGTGTGTGTGTGTGTATATATATATATATATATTGTGAGGCAGCTATATATATATATAGGCTTGGTACGAGCCCACAGGTATTGCCAGTAATGATCAGATAGACCTGTGGGCAGCATACATGCCTGCCATATAAGGATACCTGTATAGGCTGGTGTGAGCATGTACCGCCAGTGTGTGTGTGTGATTGTTTTCTGACCCGAGAGCATCCTTTTATCTCCAAAAGAGCCAGAATGGAATAACTGGAATCCCTGATGGATAACGTTGTGGTTCTTTGCATCTCCGAGTCCCTGTTGTTCTGTTTTTTGTCTGAAATGCTGTTTGAACTGTTCATTTTCTTTTTGGACATGTCTCGCCAACGCAGCTGCCATTTCAGTATAAGAGCGAGTCTTATTGAATGCCTTGAGGACTTTAATAAAAAATTTGCTTTATTTTGGAAACCGCCATTGGTTTTCTCTGTGCGCATTTTGTGTGCCATCAATTTAATTCGATTTTGTGTGCCCAATTAATCGATTGCTATTTGAAGGCTTAACTGACAGTCCTTATATATACAATGCCTTGCAAAAGTATTCAGACCCCTGACCAATTCTCTCATATTACTGAATTACAAATGGTACATTGAAATTTTGTTCTGTTTGATATTTAAAAAACAAAAACTTAAACTCAAAATCAATTATTGTAAGGTGACATTGTTTTTTTAAAAATAAAAAACTGAAATATCTTGCTTGCATAAGTATTCAACCCCCTCACATTAATATTTGGTAGAGCCACCTTTCGCTGCAATAACAGCTTTAAGTCTTATGGGGTAAGTATGTACCAGCTTTGCACACAGTGTCGGAGTGATTTTGGCCCATTCTTCTTGGCAGATTTGCTCCAGGTTGTTCCGGTTGGTTGGATGACGCTTGTGGACCGCAATTTTCAAATAATGCCACAGATTCTCAATGGGATTGAGATCAGGACTTTGACTGGGCCACTGTAGGACATTCACCTTTTTGTTCTTGAGCCACTCCAATGTTGCTTAGGCCTTGTGCTTTGGATCATTGTCCTGCTGAAAGGTGAATTTCCTCCCAAGCTTCAGTTTTTTAGCAGACTGAAGCAGATTCTCTTGCAGTATTTTCCTGTATTTTGCTCCATCCATTCTTCCTTCAATTGTAACAAGATGCCCAGTCCCTGCTGATGAGAAGCATCCCCACAGCATGATGCTGCCACCACCATACTTCATTGTAGGGATGGTGTTTCTTGAGGCATGGGCAGTGTTATGTTTGCACCACATAGCGCTTTGAGTTTTGGCCAAAAAGCTCTATCTTGGTCTCATCTGACCACAAAACCTTTTCCCACATCGCAGCTGGGTCACTCTCATGCTTTCTGGCAAACTCCAGACGTGCTTTCAGGTGGTACTTTTTGAGTAACGGTTTCTTTCTTGCCACCCTCCCATACAGGCCGGTGTTAGGCAGAGCTCTTGATATGGTTGACTGGTGCACCATTACTCCACTCCCAGCCACTGTAGCTCCTTCAAAGTGATTGTTGGCCTCTCTGTGGCTTCTCTCACAAGTCTCTTGCTTGTCTGAGCGTTGAGTTTTGAGGGACGGCCTTTTCTTGGCAGTGCCCGGGTGGTGTGATGCAGCTTCCACTTCCTGATTATTGATCCAACTGTGCTCACTGGGATATCCAAACACTTGGATATTATTTTGTACCCTTTCCCTAATCTATGCATTTGTATTACTTTATCTCTAACTTCTGTAAAATGCTCTTTGGTCTTCATTTTCCTTCAGATTCACAGCCTTACCAATGATCCTTCAACAGTGTGGTTTTTATCCAGAAAATGTGACAGCAACTTTAATGGTTCACAGGTGGAGGCCAATGGTAAGGTAATTGTGTCCTCGTTAGGGCAATTTCTTTCATCGGTGCAAACTGGGAGCTTCCACAGCACAGGGGTTGAATACTTAAACACAATGTCACTTTACAATAATTGATTCTGAGTTTCAGTGTTTAAAAATAAAATATCAAACAGAACGAAATTTCAATGTACTATTTGTAATTCAGTAATATGAGAGAATTGGTCAGGTGTCTGAATACTTTTGCAAGGCACTGTATATAAAAGGCTGTAAGAAAATCATGATTGTTTTTAACAAGAAATTGCTAACAATAATGATGCATCACATACAATACTTGCATAAAAGTAAAAGCTCATTCACAAAATTGAACAGCCACTACAGTATTTGTAAAACAGCAATAAACCTTCAGACAAAATATGTAACAGTAAGTAAGTACAGTACTTGTATCACGGCCCACAGTCTTCTTTCCCTTTGCTAGCCATGAAAACCCTGAACAAAACAATGAGCTCCTTGAACCAAGCAAAAACAAGTGCAGACTGACTTGCTGTGTGACATTTGGATCCAGTTAGCGCCTTACTAGTGGCAGCCTTATAAATCATTATCTTCCTTACTGAAATTGAATGTACGTGAATAGTATTGTAGAATGATGAACTGGGCCCTTGATGACAAAGCCCCCTTGTTTTGCAGGAGATGCCCTCTTTTTGGTTGGAATATTTGGGTCTATAACTCATACTGTATCAGCAGCCTTGATCTGATTCCACTGTGGTCTCTCTCCTTTTAAAATTTGTCTATCTTTGTATTGTC